>NW_011494879.1:664457-672616 GCF_000754665.1 Bison bison bison | reverse complement strand
CCCGCCCTCCCCCAGCCCCGGCCCCCAGCTGGAGTCTTTCTCTCTCTCTCTCCGTCTCCCTGCCTCTGTCTGGTCCCTGATCCGGAGGCCGGCCGTGGGTTGAGCTTGGGGTGTGTTTTGCTCCAACTTAAATGCTTCCAACAGTTGTCAGGAGCCTGTGATGCAGAAGTGTGTGCCCAGGAAGTTACCTCCTCTCGGGGGAAATAGGGGTTTTGGCTTGTCTCGTACTGCCCTGTGGAGGAGAGTGAGCCAGCGCTCTGAAGGTGAAGCCAGCCCTATGCCTGGCTTCTTGCAGGTATCTGTGGTCCTAAACCCTGCCCACCTTCACTGCCACGGCTGGGGGGCTGCCGACCCCTACCAGCTAGGTGGCCTTCTCACTGTTTTCCAGACAGGTGACTCAGGAGGTGACACACCAGCTCTCTCTGGTGACTCACAACTTTTCTAAGTTACCTGAAAGCTGGTGTGTTTGATCGCACAGTTTCTGTAAGTTTGGTGAAAGTCTCAAAGGCATTGACAGGCAGTGGAAAGAGTTTGGAGTTGGAGCCCGGATGCCAGGCCTCCAGCCCTTGCCCCAGTGCCTGTGAACTGTGACCTTGGGCAAGCTCCTGGACTTCACTGAGCCTCTGCTTCCGGGGGAGCGGAGTGTAGAGGGGAAGCCCTGGGGGGAGGAGTCAGTTCAGCTGGGATGGGCGGGCAGCACGGAGGTGGTGGTCTTTGAGCCAGGCATCGACGGGTAAGGCTCACCAGCCTCCTGCGTGTGTTCTAGGTGGAGGTGCAAAACCCAGGATGCCTGAGTTGGGACGTGCCTCGGAGGCTGTATATACAGTGTACGGCCTTACTAGTCGGAATCCCGTGGGCCAGTGGCAAATGACAGGCAGGGCTAGCTTATCCTAGAGTCAGCAGTGTGGGGTGGGAGAAGAGGGTGGGCTCTTGGAGCCTGGCACCCTCTCTGGCCTTGGGAAGCCCCTCAAGGCTTCACAGTGTGTTTTCTTAACTGAGGTTGGGTTGCTGGACCCCCTAAGTGGCAGTGATATGGAGTCCTTTAAACAAGGCGCCAGGGCCCTTCGAGGTGTGCAGGGTGTCATGGGTGAGGTGGGGTGCTGGAGAGCCACGGACGGCTTAGAATCGCTGAGGTCACAAGGAGCAGGAGGAACTTGGCAGCTGCGCCCTGGGCTTGACATGAGTCTGTGCCTTTGCCTGCGACCTGGGAGCTGCTGGCTTGTTGGCAGCCACCCACCCAGCTGTCTCACGCGAGTTTCAGCCTGGGAATCAGAGCTCTGAGGCCCCGCTGGGACTCCCAGATGCCAGGCTTTGGGAGGATGGGGAACCGGGCTCCCTAGGCCCCCCGGGCTCAGCGCTGGCATACTGGAGAGGCGCCCAGTGACTGTATACTGGGGCGCCGGGTTAGCTCAAACCAGGGTGGGGTTGTTAGCGTAACAACCTGCAGCAGGCTCCTGGAGGTGAGGGCAGCCCACTTGTCAGGTGAGAAAGCTGAGAGGCCCACCTGAGGGCTACGCTCCCTCGGCCTGGTGCCCCTTCTCCTTCGTGTCTTTGCCCCTTGTCTCCCTGAAGCCACAGAGCCCCCTGTCCTAAGCGGTGGCAGAACAGGAAATGGACACTGTTGCCAGAACCTACAGAGAAGGCAATGGCACCCCACTCCAGTACTCTTGCCTGGAAAATCCCATGGGCAGAGGAGCCTGGTAGGCTGAAGTCCATGGGATCTCGAAGAGTCGGACATGACTGAGCGACTTCACTTTCACTTTTCACTTTCATGCATTGGAGAAGGAAATGGCAAGCCACTCGTGTTCTTGCCTGGAGAATCCCAGGGATGGCGGAGCCTGGTGGGCTGCTGTCTCTGGGGTCGCACAGAGTCGGACACAACTGAAGCAACTTAGCAGCAGCAGCAGCCAGAACCTACAATGCCCGTCACTCCTTAAATAGGGACTGGGAGGTACCTACTTAAAGCTGAAGTGCTGCAGGGCAGGAAGGTGCTGAAAGCCCCAGGAAAGCAGGGCTCCTGCATGTCAGGTTACACCCGTAACCCCAAAGGCAGTGTTGCCCCCACTTTACAGATGAGAAAACTGAGGCATGCGGGTTAATGAATTTGACTGAAGGCAGAGGAGTGTACGTGTGTGTGTTCTTAAGGAAGGTTACCACATTAGACCAGTCACAGCCACACGATGCCAGGAGCTGGGCTGTGTTGACGATTGATCCGTCTTTGGTTGAGGCAGGAAGTTTAGTGCCCAGGCATGGGGGAAGGACAGTCCCCAGGTCACCTTGTCACCGTAATGTGAACGCACCAGAAGGCCACCTGGCATGACAGTTGTGTCTCGGGTGGTGGAAGGGAGAGGGGAGATGATGACGTTCTTCAGAGGGGTCCACTGAGCCTAGGAGGGCTTCCTGAAAGTGGACAGCTGGGAGGAATTAGATGAGCCAGAGAGGAAGTTGTTTCCTTGGGGAGTGGAAGTCCTTGGTTCTTCAGTTCACGCTTCTTTTTCATTTCGTCATCCTTTCCCACTTGGGTCATGAGTCCCCAGGGCCCGAGGCAGCTGTTGGAGGTATTTATGGTCCCGGTGGGGGTGGAGCCAGTCGTAAGCTAGTTGCACCCTACATGATCCGCGGTGCGATCCTTGGGGCCAAGGGGATTCAGGGGCATGTTCACGCGTGCAAGGAGGAGCGGGGTGCAGCCTAGGCTCACAGGGAGGGACAGCACTGTCCCTTCATCAGGGTCCTCCAAGTGGAGGGGCTCACAGTCCAGCCCCGGACGGGCAGCAGCCTGGTACTCTGGGCCTGGCGAGGGTGGGGTGTGCCAGATGGGGCTGGTGCCGTGCTCCCACATTGGGGTGCTTTCCACGGGGACCTTGGGGCTTGGGGGGTCACTCTGCTTAGTTTTGCTGAGAGGCTGGACAGTTTCTCCTGGGGACCGGGAGTGGAGTGAGGTAGGGAGCTATCCCTACTCAGAAGCAGAAGGAGCACCCAGCCCTCACCTCACTTTCCATTTGCCCAAATCGCATCCTGTTCAATGAGTGTTCCTCAGATGCTCTTCTCTTAAAATTCAGGGCACTTCGCTGTTCTTCTGAGGTTTATGAATGTTTAAAAACTGCTTTGCGGTCCCCAAAGTAATTTGACAAGTCTGACAGCTATTGATTAAAAACCCAAAATTATTCAGGCTGCAGGATAACTTGGGGGAATAGATGGAAAGTGTTTTGTTTCTTCTCTCTCTGTGTGCCCCTTGCCCTTCCTGCCCAACCCACCCTCCCCCCGCAAAATGACATGGGGATGTGGGGAGGTAAATGTGTTCCTGAATGTTCTCTGAAAAGTCCATTAGGCTGCAGAATTAGAAAGGGGGTGTGGGGGATGGTCAAGATGCTGAGGGGCGCCCCTCCTGCTCGGGGGGCTGCCATCAACACCACTCACAGTGGTGGCCTCACCCCAAGCTGTCGTGGGTCAGGTCACCAACAGGGAAGGAGGTATCGCTGACTGCCTTGCAGGTGACAGAGGAGGAATGGATGTGGTTAGCATGTGGTCCCTACGTTAATGGGGAGTTGACATGTTGGGGATTTGGTTATAGTCTCTGAAGTGAAGAAGCAGCAGCCTGGAGAGAGTTCAGAACTTGTTCAGGGCCCTGCTGATCCAAGCAGATCAAAGGTGGAGAGGAAGAGGAAGGAGCCCAGGACCCGCCGGCCAGGTTCCCCTCCCCTCCCAGTGAGAGGGCCGGGCCCCTGCCAGGGTGCAAGGTTGACTGGATCCCCGACCTCCAGGCCTGTCCTGGCCTGGTGTGGGGTGGGTACCATACTGTCCCAGCAGAGGCCGATTGGGCCATTGGGCTCCTGTCTTTCACTTCCTGACGCTGCGCCCTCAGCCAAGCCCCTCCTCTCCCAGCCTCAGTTTCCTCTGGTGTCCTGAAGCCTGCTGCATCCAGTCCTGTGGATTGACAGGCTGTGTCCCGGGAGGGCCGCTCCATGAGCCAGGGCTCATCAGGTCTAGTTGAGTTCTTTACCCGCTTCCTGCTTGGGTGATCCCTCCTTTCATGCAGGGCGGTTGGGAGAAGACCATCTGATGGTGTGTGTACCTTGGAAAGAATACCTGTGGCAGAGCCGGGCATGTGGTAGGCACTTTGTGTCTGTTGAGTGCAGGCTGCCGTGGCATCACTCATTCAGTGTACACGGGGCACCATGGGAGCGAGGCTTTGGGCTGCATGGAGCCGTGGGCCTGTGATGAGCCATCCTGTCCTACTGTCTCGGTCACGGGCACGCACCCTCCTCCTCCAGCTCAGCCCTGCGGTGTCAGGGAGGTGCAGGCTTCCAGGGTGGGGCGAGGCCAAAGACCAGGCACCTCCCAGCCCAGGGAGCTCCCAGCTCAGTGTGCACACGGGGATAGGGTCACACCAGCTCCAGTGACAGCTGGCATCTGCCCCTTGGCTTTGGATGGCGAGAACCCTGGCTGAGAGGGGCCATGCATCCAGGCACTGTCATCCCAGGAAACCTTCCCAGGCCAGGCAGCCAACCTCCCTGCCTTTTAAGGACAGGCTCTGTCTCCCCAGGGCCCTGGGGACCACCAGACAGCTGCATTCTTCTCCCCGCCCCTGGGACCCCAGCGGTTCCCAGGCCAACAGGGCAGGCCGGGCCTGGGGAAGATATGACTCTGCTGGATATCCTGGGTGTGTGTGTAGGGGGAGAGGGGGGGTGCTGCCCTGTTTGTGTCCTGCTGCTTGATTCCCAGGAGGTCAGCGCCCTCACCCTGACTGTGCCCAGGACCCGCTCTTTCCCCTGTGGATACAGCTCCCTGGACCTGCCTGCCTGTGACAGGCGAGAGCACGGTTGGCATGTTCTGACCTGACTCGAGTCCACAGGTCCTGCCAGCCCTGCAGTGGGCGCCTCCTCCGTGGAGACCAACCTTGTCCAGGGTGTCTGCCCTTTCCAGGCCTGGCTGTGGGCCGTGATCCAAGACCACACAGGCAGGAAAGTGAGAGGTTGGGGGAGTCTGTGCTCAGAGTCCCAGGCAGAGGGGCTCACCTGGCCCCTCCGTGGGGTCTCCTGCCCCCTCCAGACACCCTCTTTGATCCTTTCACTTTAGGAAGTTAAGAGTTTTTATTGGGGGGGGGTTGTTTGTTTTTGAAAGCATCCCAGAACATTTGGGTAGGTGCAGTTTGTTTACGGGTGGGGGAAGCATGCCTGGCGAAGGTAGGAGGTTTGAGTGGTCAGGGGAAAGGAACAGAGAATTGCCCGCAAAGCCCCCACCTTGCCACCCCAGATGTCAGAAGCGTCAGCTACCCTAGAAACGTCAGTCTTGATACAACACGGGTAACCCTTAATCGGCCTGTTCACAGCTGTGCCTTCGCTCCTTACAGGGCTGCCTGGCATGAGGCAGTGAATAGAGCAGGGGCCAGCCTGCGTAACCGCTGTGGCCACTGGCATTGACCCTGGCTCCCCGGCCTTACCTCAGTTGGCCTCACAGCAGCCCTGGGAGGAAGGTATATCAGCCCTCCCTACTTAGAATCGGAGACACTGAGGCCTGGACAACATGTTAAAAGTCCTCAGGGTTGTGTGTTTCACAGGGAATGGAGACTACGTGTGCTCCTGTACCCGGCACCCTTGACACTAGGCTCTCCTGCCTGTTCCCAGCTGCAGGTGTGTGGCTGTGTGTTTACCCCTGGGGCTTACTCTGCTGCCGGTTTGTTATGCCAACAGTCCCCAGCAGCGCGGGCAGCCCCTCCTCGGCATATGTAAAGCTTCCAGCTCCTCGAATGCCTCCAGAGACAGCGTGCCCTCTCCTCTAAATCCAAACTGGGCTGGCCCACCCATCCCAGGGACAGTGTGTCTAGCTGGAATCGGCCCATCCTGTTCTTGGCCCCGCCTGCTGGAGGCATGCACCGCAGCTCCCTCTGCCCCTTTGAGATTTGGAAGGCGATTCTGAGCCTCTGGCTTTCCAGGCCATCCAGTCCCACGCTCCGCTAACCCCACCCGCAGCTGGAAACGTCTTCCCCGTGTGGTCTCATAGGGCTTTTTAATTATCACACATTTTATTTTCAAGTCTCCTTCCTCCTTGAAATAATAGGGAATTTGCTAAACTTCTGTGTCACTAACCTTTTCAGAGAAGAAAGGATGGAGTTGAAAAACAGCTCGTGGGTTGGCTGGAAGGCTATCAGATAAGGCCGAGGCCCTGGAGCCAGGACAATGTCCCCTTGTTCCCGCTGCCCGCCCTCACAATGGACTGCTGTTGGGGCCTGGCCATATCTCCAGCCCCAGCTCCACCCGCGCCTATGGCGAGCCCAAGTTTCCCTGGGCCCTGGGCACAGGCTGTCCGACCCCGGCCAGCCCCCTGGTTTCTTCCTCCCTGACCTGGAGTGAGGGGTCACGGCGAGCAGGTCAGCTGACTGTGGCCCCAGAAGGCCGCCAGCGGGGAGATGGAGGCTCGGGCGGATGCCGTTAGGCTCGGAGTCTGCCGGGTGGGACTCGGGTCCCCCTCGGCCACTTGCCACCTGTGCCATCCTGGGCGAGCTGCCTGGCCTTTCTGAGGCGCAGTCCCTCGGTCCTGACGGTTCTCATGAGAATCGGGTAAGGAGTCGGGTGGGAAAGTGTACGGAGTGGTGTTCAGCCACCCGGCCTGGGTGTGAGCGCTCATCTGTCTAGGGAGACCGGGGACGGTATGATGATGGCCACGTTCAGACTGGGCTTTGAAGGCCGAGAAAGAAGGCCGTTGTTGGGGGAGAGAGACTGGAGGGAAGGTGGGACGCAGAGGAGAGTCTGGGTCACTTGCTGGGGGTGTTGCGGGGGCAGAGTTGCAGGGCGGGTCCAAGCCCAGGTTGAAGCACTGCGGGCCTGCAGGGGCGGGCAGAGGGGCCCATCCGGTGGGAGGGTGCCGCCCCTCCTTAGCTGCCCCCAGGCCTGAACCCGGACACCTCCCAGAGGCAGGGCAGGGCAGGGCAGCCTTCCTCCCCTGTGGCCTCGCCTCTCCTGCCTATGGCCTGAGAATCGTGGCATCCCTCGATTCTTCCTTTATGGGAATTGTGAGGATTCCATGCGTGGAGAATACAGGTAAAGATGTACTGAGCAGCTGGCCCAGGTGGGGAAAGGGGGACATGGGGATCTCTAGGGGCTGGGGACTGTTGAGGGTCCAGAGATCAGCTGGGTCTGGGACAGTCTTGGGGTGCGGCTGCCCGAGACCAACGCTTGGGTCGTTTTGTCCCTTCTGCTCACCAGCATCTGAGGGCTGAGGGAGGATTCTCCTCTATCCCAGCCGTCCTCCTTCCCTCCCCACAACTCACCTGACCTCGAGGCCTTGGTCCTGGAACTCTGGGGCCCTGAATCTTAGCCCTGTTCCAGATGCCGCCCTCCCAACAAGGAGCCTCCTGCCTGGCAAGGAGACTGCTCTGCCAGGGGTCTTCCAGCACAGCCTGATAAATGTCAGGGTTCAGGGTCCATCTCTGCCCAGGGAGTCTGGGAAGGCTGCCTGGAAGAAGAGGTGCTTTTTGCTGGGTGTTGAAGGTTTTGCTGGGTGCCAAGGAGGCCTGCCTGAGGAAACCATGACTCCTGGGGGAGAGGAGCCCAGGGTGAGGTGGACCCTGGCCAGCAGGGCTGCAGCTGAGCTTATATGGCCTTGATGAGAAACCCTCTCTTCATGACTCCAACGCTTGGGGAGTGCCTCTCCCTGCAGACCATCCTCTGTGCTTGTTACCATTTATTTCCATTTGAGACAGAGGAGTCCTTTCTGTTTCAGATAAGGAAAAGGGTCCCTGGGGGTGGGGGTTGCTGGGGTGCTAAGTGACACCAGGAAGGAGCTGAGACCCTGGGCAGGTCACCTGCTTTCTCGGAGGAGGCCGCTCCAGGGTCAGGTCGGTGTCCACCCCTCAGTCTGTGAGGATTCAGCCAAGCACTGTGTGGTGTCGCCTGTGGGCACGGCCCAGGACAGGCCAGGCCCGGGGAGGAGGGCCGGGCAAGCGGAGCCCACAGCCTGGCGATGAGACCCGGTTCTGTAGCCTCTCTGACACACTGCGGTCATGCAGCGTCCCTGGCAGGGATGGGTGAGAAGTAGCCCAAACCTGGGCTGTGGGGGTAACCTGCACGGGCAGAGCCCCCTGCGAAGGCCTTTGCCCTCTTCGGTGCCATGTCACCAAGGACAAGACTCTGGTCCCCAGAGCCCACGGGGGGTCCCTGGGG
>NW_011494879.1:658675-664357 GCF_000754665.1 Bison bison bison | reverse complement strand
GCGTGGGCGTGCTGGGCCACCTTCTCTCCCACCCCCGCCTCAGCACAGCAGGGAAGGGCCTGACCTGGGTGGGGGCCTAGCATACGATAGCCTCCGAGCCCAGGCCCCCAGACCACACAGGACAGCCGTGGGCAGGGCTCCCAGACCAACTGGCCCCCCTGCCCGCAGGAGCCTTGGGCAGATGCAGGGACTGCCGCTCCCCGAGCCCATCTTACCTTCTGTGAAATGGGCAGATGAGTGTTCCTGGCACAGTTGTGTGCGTGGAATGTGATCAGCAGAGTGCCCTGACCTAGAGGAGGTGGGCGCCCACGAACAGGGAAGGAGCGGGGCACTGTCTCATCACCTTACCAAGCTTCCTGGGAAGGAACATGGTGCCCACTCACTGCCCCCGTGGAGTCTGGGAGCCTGTGATGGCCTGTGCCCTCCCTCCCTCCCGGGATGGGCTTCGGGCCCAGCCTCGGACAAGGCAGGGGCTGGAGGTGAGAAAGGAAGTGCTCAACAATGCTGGCCAGAGCAGAGGCGGGCTGGGTCGAAGCCTGCCCTGGTGATGGATGGGGCTGGAGTCCTTGAGTGGAGTGTTAGGTGCTGTGCTGTGGGCCTGGAACAGAGCTGGCCAGCTTCCTGGAAGAGGTGGTTCTTAGGCTCTGAGGTGGGCCTCCTGGGTCCAGGAAGCATCCACGTGACCTTTTCCCCTCCCTGAGTCCCAGTCAGTCATCTTATCAGTCATTTCCATGGACAGATTCCTTCTGCCAGGAAGTCCCACCCTTCAGGGGCACAACAGACCGGCTCCCCTCTGGGCCCAGAGCTGCATGCCAGGGCCTGATGGATAGGTGCCCCTTTCCCCCACGAGCCTTATGGGGAGCTCGGGGGCAGGTAAGCTGCAGGTAAGAGGGAAGACTAAGCGTCTGCATGTGAGTCAGAGAGCACAGGCCCACTGGGCCTCCCCATTATGGGGCAGTGGTCAGAGCCCAGCCCTTGACTTCTGTCCCAGAAGCACCTGGGAGATCTAGGAGTGGCCACTGAGCCTCCCGGGGCCCCGCCCCACCCCTCCTCCTGCTGGTCAGCTTGGGCTGCAGGGGTGGGGTGGGGCCCCTGCTCCAGGTCCTGCCACCGAGAGGCTCCCTGGGAGGTGGGGAGGATCAGGGCTAGCCCAGGATGCCTCAGCCGCGAGCTTCCCACAGCGCCTCTGTGCCATCAGGAACCTTCCAGGTGAGGCCCGGGCCAGCCAGGGCATGTTTGTGGAGCAGGATGGTGGGGAAGGAGGAGGGGGGTCTGCAGCCACAGCCTCCAGGAGGCTGTGGCTGCTTTGAGGTCTACCCTGGGCGTGCCAGGCCTCCTGGGGCTGTAGAACCAGGACACTCCCCCACCACCACCACCACCGGGGTCTTTGTGGGCAGGCCCAGTCCATAGAATAGGTCTCCCTTGCCTTTCCCCAGCTGGCTGGTTCAGGTGCCCCAGGCAGGAGGCGGCCCCAGCCTGCCAGCTCCTCCCCGTACTTCCTGGGTCTGTGCTCCACCCGCTCCGCTCCCAGCATCTTACCTGGACCTGGCAGGGGTTTCCAGGCTGGGCCAGAAAGCAGCCGGATCTTGGTCGATGGGCTGGATCTTCAGCCCCAGCTAGTCTAGGGGCCTGAGTCCTGGCCCGTCAGAGGCTGGGTGATTTCCTTGGTGTCTGAGGCAGGGCGTCTCTTGCACTGAGGTATGGAGCCACATTCCATGAGGGAGGCCCAGGGTGGAATCTCAGCTCAGTGGACGGCAGCTCCACCCACGGCACTGGTCAGCTCTGGGAGGGGAAAGGAGGTTGGGCCACTCGAGCAGGACCTGGGGGGCTCGTCACGGTAAGAAGGCTGTCGGCGCCGCCTGTGGCGTGGCGTGGCAGTGTGTGTGTGTGTGTTTGTGCGTGTGTGTCTGCGTGTACGCAGTGCTGCCTCCCAGAGAGGGCACTGGAGGTGCAGGGGCACCACAGCTGTGTGTGCCATTGGCCTTAGTTCTTGAGCGGGTCCTGGGGAGGTTTGGGTGGGTTCCAGTCGGCTTTAAGACTGTCTCACAGCTTCCCTCTGGTCCATTCCTCTGGGAGCCTTCACAAGTCCTGCCTGAGGGCATTGGCTCTGCTCCAGCGACCAACCGGAGCCCTGCCCTATGCCTGCTTTCTGCTGGGCATGAGGGAGCACTTAGGGGGAGTCTGACTGGTTCTCTTGGTGGGGCTGTGGGGTCCACAAGAGCTGAGATCCCATTTCTAGCTCTGACTCCCATGCTGCGCATACAAGAGGACCGTTGCCAGGGGAGATGCAGAGTGTTGGGGCTAGAGGGTGGCCTCTGTCAGTCAGCCTGTGGGGCCTTCTAGGTAGGGCCAGTCCAGCTCATCTCTGAACTCCTGGGTCCACACTTAGGGGCTTCAGCTCCTCTTACTGCAGGTGCTTGTAGAAATGGGTTCCAGGGTTGTGCCCTGAGGGGAGATGTGTGGTGGTCCCACCACGCCTCACTGACCTGAGTGAGGGAGGGTCTTTTTTGGCGAGGCAGGGAGAGGCGGTGGCTTAACCCTTGGAGGCCAGGAGCTGAATGGCTGGAGGGTGTTGGAGTTGGGGAGGTATAGGTGAGCTAAGCGCAGAGTTTGGACGTGCAGAGGGCCGTGGCCTGCCCAGCCTCTGCCCTGGGGTGGTCTTAGCAGGCCTGGCTGGTGCTCTGGCTTTTCCTGTGCCCCCGCTATGGGAGAGGGGCCCCGGTGTCTTGCCTGCTGTGTCCTGTTGACTGTGGAAAGGGAGCTTTGCCTCTCTGGGTGGACTTCCATCAAGCACCAGGTGCCATCTGAGATGCTTTCCGTGGAAAGGGGAAGCCGAGGCTCAGGGAAGGGACTTGCTCAGGGACCCAGGTCCACAGCCAGTCAGGGCCCATCTGTGCTGGGCCCCCTGACCCTGGCCTGGCCCCGAGCCCCAGCGCGTGCACCCTGTCTCCCTCTTAACACTCACTGAGTGCCTCTCAGCACTGCAGAGATGGCTCCATCCCTTCCGTTTTGAGCCTCATGGTCCTCGGGTGTGAGGAGGGAACAGAGTCCCACGGCACACCTGCCTCACCTGGGGCCTGTGGGTGGGTGTGCTGGTGTATGTGAAAGGGCTCCGTAAGCAGTGGTGGCCTGGAGAAATGTTGGGACAGGGCGATTGCTTCTGTCTTGGAAGAGGACCAGGGGGGTGGGGAGGGCATCCAACCCTGGAAGACTGCCTGGGTCAGGTCTGCTCTTCCCTGCGGGTCTCTGACTGCCGCACCATCATCACCCCCCCACACACCCCTGAATCTGTCTTAAGACAGAAAGGACTGTGGGCGTTGAGAGGTGTGATGGCCTCTGCAGGGGGTTCTGGGCAGGCCTCCTGGGAGAAGAGGGGAAGGGAGGGGACAGGGCAGGCTGACCTGACAGCCCTGCTGCCCGCCCCCAGGTCTCATCTGATGCCCAGGCTGAAAGAGTCTCGCTCCCACGAGTCCCTGCTCAGCCCCAGCAGCGCGGTGGAGGCGCTGGACCTCAGCATGGAGGAGGAGGTGGTCATCAAGCCCGTGCACAGCAGCATCCTGGGCCAGGACTATTGCTTTGAGGTGGGTCCGGGGCGGCGGGGTGGGGCAGGCCCAGGTGTCCTCCCGCAGGAGGCCAGTTCTCCGTCAGCTGCCCTCCTGGAGGGTCCTGTGGCCTCCACTCTTTGGGGGCAGTGGCCAGAAACTGTCAGTGCTTTTGGACTCCCAAGAGACCAGATGGAGCTGGGAGATGGGGGCTTCCTTCCTGCCCTGTGGTCTTCTTGGAGACTGACCAGCACTGTCCCCCACGCGGGGATGTGCAGGAGTCCCGAGCGGGTGGAAGGGACGTCCAAGGCATGTGTGGAATGGCTCAAGCCTGCTCACCTCTCTGTGAAACCCCTCCAGTGTGGTGTGGGGCCGTGGAGAGAGCACCCCCTTCTCTGGCCTCTGCATGGTGAGAGCCAGGATCTTTCCTGCCCCGCCTTCTGTGACCCGAGGTGTGAGGGCAGAGGGGGTGCCACCCCACCCGGCCAGGCTGTTCCCTGGGGATCCCTGTCCAGTGCCTCCTGTAGACGGGTAATCTGGCCCAGAGATGTCAGAGCTCACAAGGCCAAGTCAGGACCCGGGTAACTAATATCGCAGGTGTTCCTGGGAGTTCCTAATTGCTTCTCTAATTATTCGTTTTCTCTTCCCACCTCTGTCTCTGGGAAGCCTCCCACCCCCGACGATCTTGCATAATTAGGGGAGCTTTCCGATAGAGGCATGAGCATGGAACTGCTGTGGCAACCTCCTGGCGCCCCCAGCTCCAGGGGAGACTGGGGTGGTACCTGGCACCTTGCCCCAGCCCTGTGCCCCCTTGGGTGCTATTTCTGGTTCAGGACTCCTGGCCGCACTGGAATCCTGGGTTCCGACTTCTCTGTCTGGGGTGGGGGAGAGCCTGATGCTAGTTGCCCACTTGTGCACAGCAGGGGATGCTGTGGCTTGTATGGCCCATGAATGGCTGGATAGGGCCCTCAGCAAGATGCAGGGGACAGTGGGACAGAGTAGGAGCAGCTTGGGCTGGGCTTCCTCTCCCAGAGAAAATTGGAGGATGAGCAAGCCAGACAGGGCAGGGAGGGTAAGGGTTCCAGGACAGACCCCAGGGCCCAGCACACCCAGAGAGACCATTCTCGGTTCTCTAGTCCGGCCTCAAATAGGTTAGCCCTTTGTGACCACCACTGCCGTCACATTCAGCAAGAGAAGCATCGTCAGCAGGTGTCAGCTGAGGACTGAGGCGACCCTCAGGCCGACCCGGGGCTGTCTCCGGGGTGCCTCTGGCGCCAGCGATAGAGGGAGACCTCAGTGTCCTCCGATTCATGCAGAAGCTGTGCCTTCTGTCTCCACCATCTCCAGGAGAATGAGGGTGGACTCAGAGAGATGCTTTCCTGAAGACAGAGGGCCCAGAGGCAGGGCTCAGGCTCCAGTTGGCACGGGGCTGGACGCTGTCCTGTCACCATCCTGCTCTGGGACCACAGGCCTCTGGGCACCACCTGCAAACATAAAATCCAGGGGGCACCATGCATCTCGTCCTGCCTCCTCCCTGAGGCTGCGGTGCCGTCAGACCTGACAGCCGGGGTCCCTCCTCCCACCCCAGCCCCGAAGGTCCTCCATCGTGCCTCCCCCTCCCCGTGACACTGTGCCACCCCCGCAGGTGACGACGTCCTCAGGAAGCAAGTGCTTCTCCTGCCGGTCAGCAGCTGAGCGGGATAAGTGGATGGAGAACCTGCGGCGAGCCGTGCATCCCAACAAGGTGGGCCTGTGTCCCCAGCCCCCAGGGCACGGGGCGGAGGCTGCACCTGGAGCAGAGCACAGGCTCCGACTCAAGAGAGCAGAGGGCGGGGGCTCTGGAGGGGGCTGGGACTGGGGTGTGGTCGGGGCGGGAGCGGGCCATAGTGCTGGGCTCGGAAAGAGGCTGAGCTGCACACTGGGGCGGCCAGGCCAGAGAACCCAGGCTCGGCCTTTTGGATGCCGGTGTCCTGTCTGGAACTCTTGTGCCCCCTTCCCCCCATGGCCAATGCCTGCCTAGCCCTCCATGTCTAGCTTAGCCACCAGTCCCCTCGTCCAGGCAAGCACTGCCGGCCCAGGCTGGCACCCACTGCCCAGTGTTCCCACTGCCGCCAGGCCTCTCCCCAGCTGTCATCACTGC
>NW_011494879.1:657339-658575 GCF_000754665.1 Bison bison bison | reverse complement strand
GTCATCACTGCTTTTGGCCGACTCAGCCTGGACTGAGTCCTGGTCACCGCGCCATCACTGAGGAAGGACCTCAGCAGTACTTGTCTCCATGTGACTCTGTGGACCAACAAGCTTCCCAAGAGCCAGTCAGTGGCCGCCACGTGCCAGGCGTCGTGCTGGCCTCTTAACTTGCTCTCAGCTTGTGGACTTGCATGACAGAGGGACTTATGGCTTAGATGATCATAGATGGTTGCTTGCCCAAGGTCAGTGAGCTAGTGTACGAGGCAGAGCAGAGATCCGGCCCCACGTCCTTCAGACTCCAGAGCTGGCCCTGAGCAGTTCTGAGCGCTCTTTCCGGCTCCAGGCTGGGCAGGGGGCCAGGTGCCGGGCTCCTGGTAACTGCGCCCCTCTCCCCGCCCATGTGTGTGTAGGACAACAGCCGGCGTGTGGAGCACATTCTGAAGCTGTGGGTGATCGAAGCCAAGGACCTTCCGGCCAAGAAGAAGTACCTGTGCGAGCTGTGTCTGGACGACGTGTTGTACGCGCGCACCACGGGCAAGCTCAAGACCGACAACGTCTTCTGGGGCGAGCACTTCGAGTTCCACAACCTGCCGCCCCTGCGCATGGTCACTGTCCACCTGTATCGTGAGACTGACAAGAAGAAGAAGAAGGAGCGCAGCAGCTACCTGGGCCTGGTGAGCCTGCCCGCCGCCTCTGTGGCCGGCCGGCAGTTCGTGGAGAAGTGGTACCCGGTGGTGACTCCCAATCCCAAGGGCGGCAAGGGCCCCGGGCCCATGATCCGCATCAAGGCGCGCTACCAGACCATCACCATCCTGCCCATGGAGATGTACAAGGAGTTCGCCGAGCACATCACCAACCACTACCTGGGGCTCTGTGCTGCCCTCGAGCCCATCCTCAGCGCCAAGACCAAGGAGGAGATGGCGTCGGCCTTGGTGCACATCCTGCAGAGCACGGGCAAGGTGAAGGTAGGTGCACAGGCCTCCGGCGGGACGCCGCCTCCCACGGGCCCCATGGAGGCTGGGGGACAGGCGCCAGATGACCTGCTGGTCCCCGCGTCCACGTCATGGATTTCAGCTCTGCTGGAGGCACCAGTCATAGCTAGGTAGGCCCCCTCAATCTGGAGATGCATCCTGAAGGGTGGGGGCTTTGTGCACCCGCTCCGTGGTTGGAGCTGATCTCAGAGGCAGGTGTGGAGTCCGTGGTCTGCAACACGGCTTGCAGCAATGAAGTGGGTTT
>NW_011494879.1:652874-657239 GCF_000754665.1 Bison bison bison | reverse complement strand
GCTCTTCCGATCTCAATGAAGTGGGTTTAGGGCCTCCCCACTGTCCCAGAGGCCCGCCCCTCCCTGAGGCTCCAGGGGAGCAGGCCATGAGGCCCACCTCTGCCGGCACAAGGGTCCCCGCGACCCAGACACGCACGTCTGGTGTGTGGAGTTATCACACATCACAGCAGGTGACGGCCAGGGTGCAGCCGCTGTCTGAGCCCCAGCCTCCCCCCACTCCCAGTGCACGCACACGGGGCACACAGTCACCGTCGCGGCCGTCTGCTTGGTGGGCAGCCGCCCCAGCTCTGGAGCCCCCTGGAGCAGAGCTTGCCTGAGCCCTCCAGCAGGCCCTGCTCCAGGGCTGGAGGGCCCCTGCTGTCCTCCCCACTGCCTTCCACCTGCCGCCCTGCCAGGCCACGCCCAGCCCCACCCACTCACTGGCCTTTGCAGACAGGTCGGCTCCTCTGGAAGGCTCCGCATGCCTGCCTGCCCGTCACAGCAGAACATGGTTCCACCCTGCCCCCTGCCCTGGGGGGGCCTTGGGGGAGCTGCTCAAAGGTGTGCGGTGGAGAAAGGCTGAACATGGGGTCCATCTGCGCTGCAGAAGGCCTTGGTGCCTGCCCTGGAGGCGAGCCTCTGCCCTCCAGACGTGACATGACTTGTGGCCTGTGGTGGGGGTGAGGGACTGCCCTCCCTGGTCAGGGTCCCGAGCCCTCAGCCTGGGCTTCGGGGGAGACACAGGTTGGGGCTCAGGCCTCAGCCCCCAGGCAGAGGCCAGGGTACGCAGTCCATCTGTGCTCTTATCCTCTCTCTCTGCCTGATCCAGAAGGTCCTGGCCTCCTTTGGGCCCTTCAGAGCCCCTGCCCGTTGGGCTCGTGGTGGGGGACCAGGAGCGGTACTTCGTGGGCGTGGGGCACTCCGTTCCTCTGTGGTTGGACCGCCTCCTCCCCTGGAGAGGGAGGGGAACCAGAGGGAGACCAAGGGAGGCAGCAGAGGCTCCAGCGGCCTCCTTTCTGCCTCTAGTCTGTCCTTTCAGTGAGCGGCCCCTGAGGGCTGGGCCGGCCTGGGAGGCTGACTCTGATCTGAAGGGACCTTTGCTCTCAGGCTCATAGCTGAGACAGGAGAAATCAGGGTGCTCGTTGTGGAAGGAGACGGAAGCCGGGGCTCTAGCTCTTCAGCAGACCTTCTGTTGGGTCGGGGGAGTGACTCAGGCTGCTGGGGTGATGTGCATCTGAGCTCTGAGCCCCTGGGGAGCTAAGGGGTGAGATGCCTCTCTCTGGAGCATGTGCCAAGGGCTCCGAGTCCCGGGAGAGGGCCTTGGGCATGCTTCGTCCCCTGTCATCTCCCCCCACTGCCCCCCTCCCCCAACTCAGTGCAGTAGGAGAAATGGGACCTTCATAACAAGACACTCAGGCCAGATTTGGTCCCGGTAGCTGTGTGGCCTTGGACAGGTCAGTTTCCTGTTCTGTGCCTGTTTCCTGCCCCCGCCCCACCCCAGCCAGGTCCTGGCTCTAAGGAGAGCCCCTCCTCACCCCCGCCTGGGCCTCGCACCTGCCCCAGGAACTCAGGAGGGCCCGTGGGCATGAGCAGAGCAGCACACGCAGTACTGACGTCTACTGTTGCGTGTTCAGAGAAGGAGGCCCTAGAGGTCACTAGCGGTCAGGAAAGATCCTCAGGCTATGTGGTCTCCGGGGAGACCAACTGCCACTCTCCCACCCTGGCCCTCCTATTTCTCCGTTGGCCAACCAGGTCTCCAGGGCCCAGAGTTCAGTTCTGTATTTCAAGGCCCACTTGTGATTTCAGAGGGCCCTGAAGTTGGGTGCGTTGGGTGAGGCATTTCTGGAGCATCAGTAGCCCCGGCACAACTCCAGCCACCCGGCCTGCTCTGGCCGGCCCCTGCCCTGTGCCCCCACTGCCCTGGGTCCCTTCCTCTTGCCTCCTGCTGCCCTCTCCCCTCCCCAGGTCACAAGGCTGGCCGTGGGCGTGAGGAGGCGCATCCGAGGTGGGGGTGTTTCCATCTGGATGGGTGCAGCAGGTTCCTGTAGGCCTCCCCGCAGTCAGGAGGGAAGGCGTGGGCTCAGGCTCCCTCCTGGGTCTGCCCAGGGAGCTGTGCTGTAGCCAGGCCACCTTCCCACCCAAGCCGAGGTCCGTCTCCCTCCGTCTGAGCCCCGGCTCACTGCCTTTCAGGGCAGCTGGCCCGCCTCTGCCTCTTGTCTTTCTTCCCTGTGAGGCTGCACAGAACGAGCCCCTGTCTGGCGTGGGAGACCTCATCACAGTGATGGGCGGACGGTCGCAGCTGCTTATACGAGGAGGCAGGGCAGCCTGTTTGTCCTCCGCCGTGGGATGGGGGTGCTCTTTTCGGTCACCCCGCCAGGCTGGGGCAGGGCTGAGCAGAGATTTGAGTCCCACGGGTCTGGCCATGATGCGGGGGCTCTTGCCTCGCTGATCCGGGGTCCAGCTCAGATGTCACCACGTCCCCTCATCAGGCTGCCCTGCTCTCACGCCCCGGAAGCCCCCACAGGTGAGACCCAGCAGCTTGGCGATGGAGCAGCCTCCCAGAGCAGGGGCTCCTGGCCAGGGAGCGCGGGTCTGGACCCCTGGGGCCTTACTTGCCAGGCCTGCTCAGGTCTGCTCTCCTCACCTGGCTCCACAGGACTTCCTGACCGACCTGATGATGTCGGAGGTGGACCGCTGTGGGGACAACGAGCACCTCATCTTCCGCGAGAACACGCTGGCCACCAAGGCCATCGAGGAGTACCTCAAGCTGGTGGGCCAGAAGTACCTGCAGGACGCACTAGGTAGGGGGTGTGGGCCAACTCGGGGCAAGAGGGTCAGGGTGGGGCACGCTGACTGGGTCCTCACAGCCCCCTCCTGCCCTCTCGGCCACAGGGGAGTTCATCAAAGCGCTGTACGAGTCAGACGAGAACTGTGAAGTGGACCCAAGCAAGTGCTCGGCCGCTGACCTCCCTGAGCACCAGGGCAACCTCAAGATGTGCTGCGAGCTGGCCTTCTGCAAAATCATCAA
This sequence comes from Bison bison bison, assembly GCF_000754665.1. NCBI lineage: Eukaryota > Metazoa > Chordata > Mammalia > Artiodactyla > Bovidae > Bison > Bison bison. Next base: position 654,232 of record NW_011494879.1, on the reverse strand, counting down.
CTCCTACTGGTCAGTGCTGCCCCCACGCCCACTCGGCCTCTACTGCCCAGGGTCCCATCCCACATCCCTCCCTCTCCCCCCATCCTTCTGTGTAGGCTGGGTGCCTAGAGCATGCTGGGCGCTGGGCTGGCCCCTGTGAGCGTCATCCCATCCCGAGAGCTCGGTGAGGCGCTCTCCTCTGTCATTGCCAACAAGAGAGCTGAGGTTTAACAGGGAGAGGGCGGGTAACACAGCTTCAGAGTCGGCGCCCTGGGATTGGAGTGCACCTTTTTCCTGACCCCGCTGAGTCCGACTGGTCCTTTCTGGGCTCAGACGTTGGAGTGTTCCAGAATGTGTAGGTAGGATGTGCATTGTTGAGGATTCAGACCCAGCAGTCCCTTACACATGCTGGACAGTGGGTACTGCCTGGCACCACTGTAGGTGCTACGGCTGGACAAGAAGCCAGACACACAAGGCTCTGCTCAGGCACCCCTGGGGTGGGTGGGTGGCTTCACCTGGCCATGGAAGCTGGTGCTCAGGTCACAGGCTTGGAGTGGCCCTATCACGCACCTGTGTGGGGCCTGGACACTGGGTGGGCCTCCTGCTGGGACCATAGAGAACTGAGGAGGAGGACTGGCCTTTACTAGGACCGAGTTCTGCAGGCCCCTGGCGGCCCCAGAGAGGAGTGGAAGTGTGCAGGGCAGGCTGCTCTCACAGGATTGGGCCACAGTCAGTCCCGGGCCATTCCGTGCAAGATGAACGTCCCGGCACATGTGAATGGTGGCCACTGAGCTAGTACAGCCTCATCAGAGACGGCTGTGTGACTGTCCAGGGGACCATACTACCAGCCCCCAGGAGTGGCTTTATTTTCACACTGGAGGAGCTGCCCAGGCTTTTTCCTCGGTCACTGCTCCAGCTCAGGACCTACGTTCCCTTCCCCACCCGAGTGGCTCTCCTGGCCCCATTCCCCCGTCCCGCCTCTGGCCGTAGCTTGCTTCTCTCTTTGGTCGTGTTCTTTCCTGTCCTGTTGGAGGGCCTATATCTGGCTCCCCTTTCTGGCCCTCCTTTATTATGTCACCAGAGACGGTAGGCTCACCCCCGCAGCCACCCTGGCTCATAGCTCTGCTCCCATCAGAGTGCCCTGAGCACCCCAGGGCTGGGCACCAGAAGGACCTAGCTGCTCCCGAAGGACAGGCACAGGCAGAGGCGGGCCTGCGAGGAGAGCGACAGCCTTGGGTCAGGGCAGAGCCGGCGGGGTCGATGCTGGCGGCCCTGGTCCCCCTGCCCCAGGGTTACACAGGGTGCTCACTGGGCCTCCCTGGCCCTTTGGGCTGAGCTGAAAATGACCCTTGGCACCGGGCCAGGAGGGACAACCAGAG
>NW_011494879.1:651512-652746 GCF_000754665.1 Bison bison bison | reverse complement strand
TGAAGTCTGGAACACACTTCCCACCCTTGGGCTGTGTTTTCACCCAGGGCGGGCCGGGTGTGGGACACGGGGAAACATATCCGTGGACAATGGTTTTCCATTTCCTCTTTCTGGCGTGTGTGCAGGCCCCTCTCAGTTCTGAACGAGGCCGCTGATAAATGTTATCACTCAGCGCCTGCCCCCTGCCCAGTCCTGGGCCAGGCGCTTCAGGGGCCGGGGCTCAAGGTCACCTGCCCTCACTTCCTGTCCAGCCACGTCCTTGTTGTTCAGCCATGTTCACTGCCTGAGTCTGTTGGGCTTGTTGGGCAAAAGCTTTTCAAGCTGATCAAAGCAGCTTAAGACCTTGGGGGTCCCCACCTTCGGATAGATGGCTGTGTGAACTCGGCAGGGATGGCCTTGTTCCCCTTGCGGGAGTGAGGAAACGGAAGCCTGGGGAGGGCCAGGCCCTGGGGCAGAGCACCCTGGAGCTAGTGGGAGAGCCAAGGGTAGGCTGGGTTCAGGGAACACCCATCTTCCAGAGTGAAAAAGATAGGAAGGCCTCTGAAAGGCTGGCCTGGTGGGGCCTCACTGAGGCAGGGTGGAGGTGCTCAGCGGGGACAGCCCCCAGACAGGTACTGAGAGCCCTGCCCACCCTCTCCAGGTCGGCCTAGGGAGGTCGCTGCCTCCGCTTCCCTCCACACCTGAGTTAGCGAGGACCTGTGTTCTTAGCCTGTGGTTAGGATCCGCCCCTCGTCTTGATCACCCAGCTCTGCTGAGAACCTCAGATCCTGTAACGTTATTGGAGCAGAGGGGGTTCCTCTCAAAAGCCGGGGACAAGAACTGAGGAGCGGTGCTCTGTTTCTACCACGTGTCCCTCCCTCTGCAAAAGACCCCACGCCTGCCGGGTGGGGCAGGGGTGAAGCCCCGTGGGACCTGGCCCCAGTGCTGATGTCATCTCTCACTCAGGCCCTCTGAGATACCCACCAACCGCGGCCTGGGCATCCCTGCCCTGTGGTGGCCTGGCCCTGCCCAGCGGATGGTGGATGGTGGAGAAGTGGGCTCAGAGAACTTGGGCATTGGGCCGTCATGTAGCCATCAGGGTGGGCGCGGGACAGAACTCGGTTCCATCAGACCCAGAACCAGCTCCCTGCTCTGGTCCCAGCCTGGCGACTGACTCCCCGACTCCCCCCCATGACCTGTCCCCACACAGCGTCTTCCCCCGGGAGCTCAAGGAGGGGTTTGCCTCTTGGCGGCA
>NW_011494879.1:645428-651412 GCF_000754665.1 Bison bison bison | reverse complement strand
AGAGTGCCGCAGCCGTGGCCGGCCGGACATCAGCGAGCGGCTCATCAGTGCCTCCCTGTTCCTGCGCTTCCTCTGCCCAGCCATTATGTCCCCCTCGCTCTTCAACCTGCTTCAGGAGTACCCCGACGACCGCACCGCTCGCACACTCACCCTCATCGCCAAAGTCACCCAGAACCTGGCCAACTTTGCCAAGTGAGTGCCACGTCCCCCCCAACCCCACCACGGCAGGTTGGAGCCCGTCCCTGCCTTCTTGGTCCCGCCTCCCTCCGTCTCTCTCTCCTCTGCACCGCAGGCTCCCCTCCTGTGGTGCGTTTCCTTAGTTTTCAAGGGTGATAAGGCAGGGTATTATTTTTCCTTCTGCTTCTTTGAATGAACATTTTATCATAAGGATTCTCCCACATACTTAACATTCACGAGCTTCCTTTTGAAATGAGTGACTAATATGCCTTCAAGGGAGAAGGGCCCATGTCTCCTGAACCCGTCTGCTGCGGTTGGGCACCCGGGTGGCTCCAGACTGTCCTTGTCTAAGGCTGCCAAGGACGTCTGTTCGTGAAGCACTTCAGTGTTCTCGCTGTACCTTAGAGCGAGTGGGTGGACACAGATGGGCTGGCTCAGAAAGCGGCTCTCACGAGGTGTGGGTCGAGCCCCTCCAGGCCTTCGCAGGGCTGGGCCATGAATCACCGCTGGTCCCCACCCTCCCAGAGCCAACACTTCAGCAGGGAGAGCGGTGATGGACAGGGGCGTGGCCTCCTAGGAGGGCCATCCGCTTGTTGGAAGAGGAGAGAGGGAGGCTTCCTAGGAGATGCGCTTCCCAGCTGAGTTCAGGACGAAAAGACACAGAGGTGCAGGCCAGGGAGGGACCAGACTCTCTGCCGTTCCTGAATTGTCACGTGCTAGGTAAAGAGAGGTGGGAGACCACCCTAGAGGACAGCAAGGACTTGGAGGCCAGGCAGGGCAGTAGGAGCTGCCAGAGGGCTTTGAGCAAGGTGGCCCTCATCTGTTCCAAGTCCTGCCAAGTTCAGCCCAGCAGCAGAGGGGCCAGGAACGGAGGGAACAAGACTGGCAGCCCTGAGACCAGGAAGAGAGCAGAGTTATGGTCCTGGTAAAGGCAGAGCGGTGGAAGGATTGGGTCAGGGATGATACCAGAAGTGATGGTGATACAGGAGGCCATGGCTGCAAGTTGTGGGGTCATCAGATGAGGCCAGTAGGCCTTGCCGGTTGACGGGGAGGCAGAGGGAGCAGTTGAACACGTCCAGGCTTCTGGATCGGTCTCCTTGGGATGGGGAGCTCCAGAGGAGGGTGTGGGTTTGGGGTGATGAAGGTGACCCCAGACTTGGCCAAGCTGAGGACAAAGGAAGGTGCCTGAAGAGGAACATGCGGAAGGCTTAGCAGAGAGACCTGGCCAAGTGTGGCTTGAGAGTCAGTTGTGCATCAAGGGTCACAGACATTTGGAGGGAAAGAGGAAGGAGATTGAGACTGGCCATGAATGTGGAGTGAGGGCCATGGAACATTCCAGATCCTGGGAGGAAAAGTCCAGAAGGGGGTCTCCAGACTTAGCCATGAGCGCCCTGAATCTGTGGGGGTTGGCTGGCTGGGGAGTAAGTGGCGTGGAAGGCGGCCACAGAGGAGGGATGGGAGCCCAGGGGGCGAGGGTGTCTCCGAGAAGTAGGGGGGCTCCCGGGTAGGGCCCAGAGCGCTCACCCCATCTGCTTGGCTCCAGGTTCGGCAGCAAGGAAGAGTACATGTCGTTCATGAACCAGTTCCTGGAGCACGAGTGGACCAACATGCAGCGCTTCCTGCTGGAGATCTCCAATCCCGAGACCGTCTCCAACACGGCTGGCTTCGAGGGCTACATCGACCTGGGCCGCGAGCTCTCCAGCCTGCACTCGCTGCTCTGGGAGGCCGTCAGCCAGCTGGAGCAGGTGCCTGACCACTTGGGCCAGGATGGGGCAGTGGCTGGGGCCTAGGGCACTGAAGCTGCAGGCTGCTCCTCCCGGAGTAACCACGAGGCCCGAGGCTTTGCCTGTGCGGTAGAGATCAGCGGCCCCACCAGGGCGCCAGAGCCCAGGGATCCAGTGCAGGCCCTGTCAGCACGTGCTGGGGAGGGATCTCGGCCGTTATCCTTGGTGGCGAGTGCCACGTTCACGCACTGACATCTGCCAGGGTAGCCCACTCGGTGTACTGGGGCCTCAGCTGTGCCTCTGAGTGGATGGCATCCATGGGTGAAGGCGTGCTGTGCTCCCTACCCGTGGGAAGTATGATCAGATTTAGCTGTGTCTCCTAAAATGTCCTTGCTCTGGATTTTAAGGCCACTGATACAAAAAAGATGGACTGGAGATGCTGCACCTCCATGTGTCAGGCAGCAAGTTGCAAAACTTTCCAGAAGTGCCCTTGACCATCTGTTGAAACAGTCATTCCCTCAACACCTCTGACACTGCTACAGGGCCTGTGGCCTGGGTTCCACTGCCTGCAGCAGGCCCAGCCTGCACAGTGGGCAGGTTCTGGGCAGCAACTGCCAGGCCTGCCAGGACCCACTTCCAGAACTTCTGCTGCCCCCCAGGGCTCTGAGAGCCCATCTTACAAAAGTTCAGTTCAGTCGATCAGTTGTGCCTGACTCTTGGCGACCCCATGGACTGCAGCACGCCAGGCTTCCCTGTCTCTCACCAACTCCCAGAGCTTGCTCAAACTCATATCCATTGAGTCGGTGATACCATCCAACCGTCTCATCCTCTGTCATCCCCTTCTCCTACTGCCTTCAATCTTTCCCAGCATCAGGGTCTTTTCAGTGAGTCAGTTCTTCACATCAGGTGGCCAAAGTATTAGAGTTTTAGCTTCAGCATCAGTCCTCCCAATGAATATTCAGGACTGATCTCCTTAGGATTGACTGGTTGAATCTCCTTGCAGTCCAAGGGACTCTCAAGAGTCTTCTCCAACACCACAGTTCAAAAGCATCAACTCTTCAACACTCAGCTTTCTTTATGGTCCAACTCTCACACCCATACATGACAACTGGAAAAACCATAGCTTTGACCAGATGGACCTTTGTTGGCAAAGTAATGTCTTTGCTTTTTAATATGCATCGGTCCTTCCAATGAATATTCAGGACTGATTACAAAAGTAGCTGCTGCTGAACCAGAGCTGGAAGGCCTCCTGCTCCCGTCCCATCCTTAGGGGTGAGCACTCAGGGCGCTCTGGTGCGCGGCCTTCTAGGCACTTCTGTGCACATGTTAGGTACCCACACAGGCAGTTCTTACCCTTTTCTGTTAAAGTGAGAACGTAGCGTGCACTGCTGCATGCATTGCTCACTCTTCTCTCATGGGCATCTTTCCCCAACCACACGTGCCACACACCACTGTGACCTTTCTAATGGCACAGACTGTCCAATCATGTGACTGCACCATGCAGTTCACTGGACACTCAGATCAGTCCCAGCTTTTCACTATGAATGGCCATTGCAATCATTTTTGCTCCTTTATGTCCATTGCCCTTTGGCTCTGAGAGACCCAGGAGGGAGCAACGGAAATGAGGCTCAGAGCCCTGTCTTCCTCCACAGCTGCCAACACCTGTCACTCTGCCACCACTTCCAGAGCCTCTGTGCTGGGGGCCACCATCCCCCATGCGTGCATGACCAGGCGGGAGGTATGGACGGTGGTTTGCAGCCGTCACAGCTGACAGTGTTGCAGCAGGATTTAAAGTCGAGCTGTTTGCTGCTCATGTCTCCCCTCTGTGGACCACATGAGTTTTCATGCTTGCTTTCTGCACATAGCCGTTGGTGGAAGCCGGGACATAATCCAGATGAAGGCAGAGTCCCCCCAGCCCCCAACCCGCTTGGCCTAGAAGCTTTACCGCCTAGAAGCTTTACCGCCATTGGTCTAAACCAGGACAGTGGGCTTCAGAGGAGCCCAGGCACCACCCTCTGCCTGACTGGCCACTTGTTTGTCTGACAGGTGAGCAGGAGTGCCTGCTCTGTGCCTGGGCCATCGCCCCGGGGACTCGGGTGTTGAAGTGGGTCGGGCCTCAGCCCGCCCTGTGCAGTAGATGACGTGGGAGGGGGCCACCCCAGAAGCCTCTCCATTGGGGAGACGGGGGCAAACTCCAGGATCCTCTGTGGGCCCCTGAGGCAGGACAGACCAGGGTGAAAGGCTTGGACTAGGTTAGTGTGTCTTCCTGTGGGCCTTGCCCCCATCCTACAGATATCCAGGGAGCTGATAAAAATGTAATTTGTCGTTTCTGGGCTCCCTACCCCTCCCCAGACCCACTGAATCTGATGGCGGGGGGGGGGGAGCCTGCAGCTCTGACTGGCTGCTTAGTGATTTTGAACACGGTGGCTCCAGTGCATTTGGCCTCCCCAGGTGCCCCCTGGCTCACACCTGCCCCCTTTGCCGTGTCTTTGCAGAGCATCGTATCCAAGCTGGGGCCTCTGCCTCGAATCCTGAGGGACGTCCACACAGCTCTGAGCACCCCGGGCAGTGGGCAGCTCGCAGGCACCAACGACTTGGCCTCTACACCTGGCTCTGGCAGCAGCAGCGTCTCGGCTGGGCTGCAGAAGATGGTAATTGAGAACGACCTCTCTGGGTAAGAGCTGCCAGGTGTGCTGGGTGTGGTGGGGTGCAGGTACAGACCGGGCAGAGCCCATCTGCAGTCTCCTTTGGGGAGGAGGAAACCTATACTGGTGTTTATGAAACAAGTCGAATGAAACTCAGGGTGTTCCTTGGGCCCTAAGGAGTAAGAGTCTATTTGGGAAAAATCAGGGAAGGCTTCCTGGAGGAGGTAGCACTATAGTTTTGAGCTTAGGAAAAGGAGCATTTCCATTGGTGGAAAAGGCATTTTAGGTAGAGGGACTAGCACAAAGGCCTGGAGAAAGACAGTATCTTTTGTCGAGGAACAGTTACTGGTCCCAATCAGCACTAGTCACAGTCACTTTTTTATGTGTGTATGAGCTCGTATTTCCTGGGCCTGAACCAGAGTCTCTGGAAGTAGAGCTCCAGGGTGTGTTTTCAGGAGGAGTTCAGGTGACTCCACGAGGCGTAGAGGCTGGGAGCCCCGGGAAACTAGAGGGATGCTGAGGCCCAGCTCCCGCTCTGCACGCCCAGTGCTGGGATGAGTGCCCCGTCAATACACAGTGGAGGGGGAGGCAGAATGTTCTCGAGTGTTGACGTCAGGACAAGGACCTTAGCGTTTACAGCAAGCTACCTGTACTTGGGGTCAAACACTCCCCTCGTCCAGCAGGACCGTCTTGGACCAGCTCACGAGGCTGCGGCTGGAGCAGCAGAGCTGGGCGCTGTCTGGGTCTGAGACGGTGGGGACGGCAGCAGCAGGCTTTTAGCAGGCGAGGGCATTGAGATCAAGGACCTGGGGATGTGGTGTGAGGGACTGGAGGCCCAGGAGGAGGCCGGAGATGCAGAGACCTTGATGCCCCTTCCCCCCGGGTCCCTCTACGTCTTGAGGGGCCGTCCCTACAACCTGCCAAGTGAGGCAAAGCAAGAGTTCGAGTGGGGACACGCCTCGGTCGAGAGGTCAGGAGACCTGACCCGGGCGTGTGAAGGGTGACCCAGGCCCAAGGCTGGTCTGGGTTTCTCCCGACTCCAGCTACCTCCCCCGTCCACTTCTTCTCAGCCCCGAAGTGCCGTGGCCTCAAGTGGCCACAACCTGCCCCATCCTGTCCCTTCACCCCTGGGATGGACTTCCTCTCCACCCCAGGCTAAGCCACCTCCTTTCTAAGCCCACATCGAAGCCCCAGGTTCCTGCTGCCTCCCGCCCACTCAGAGCCTGTTCAGCTCCCCCTGATCCTTCCCTCCAAAGCCCCCCGGGTTTTGTGCCTCCTTCCAAGGAGCAGGCTTTTCCTGGAAGGGGCCAGGGAGAGGCTAGGGGCCTGGGGTGGAGGGTCAGGGACGTGGCCTACGGCTGCAGGCACAGGCCCTCCCTGCCTGAGTCACGCCATGAGGATCCTCCTCTGATACCTTTTTTTTTTGCCGGAAGCCCCA
>NW_011494879.1:645038-645328 GCF_000754665.1 Bison bison bison | reverse complement strand
CCCCCTTCCCCCTCCCCGGCTCAGGCCACGGGCAGCAGGTTGGCGGGGCTCTCAGTTGGTCGGGACCCGCCTGGGCCGCATTCACAGTTCTTCTCTTCCCCCTTCTTTCCCTGTGTGTGCTTGTCTCCCTGCAGTCTGATAGATTTCACCCGGTTACCGTCTCCAACCCCCGAAAACAAGGACTTGTTTTTTGTCACAAGGTCATCCGGGGTCCATCCCTCACCTGCCCGCAGCTCAAGTTACTCGGAAGCCAACGAGCCCGACCTTCAGATGGCCAACGGCGGCAAGAG
>NW_011494879.1:644443-644938 GCF_000754665.1 Bison bison bison | reverse complement strand
CCCAGCCCCCGCCTGCCAGTCAGACAAAGGGTGGCAGTAGGAGGCTGCAGGTGGAGGCTTCTCTCAGCACAGGCCCCCCACTTTGGTGAGCAGCCTGACTAGGGACGGGAGGGAAGAGGCAGAGGGAGCCCCCCGTGGCTTTGAAGTCATCATTCCTGGTGCAGGACCCTCGGGTAGCAGAGAGCCACTGCACTGTGGGTTTGGATTTAGCTCAGGGGGACTTTCCAGAACACCCCAGGCCCCAGAACCTACTGTCCCAAGATGCCGTGCTGAGCAGGGAAGGGGCCGCTGCTAGGCAGCCTGGCCTCGTGCTGGGAGCTCAGGCCCCTAGTGCAGCGGTTCCGTGTAGGAGCAGCCATCCGCCCCACGCCTTGGTGGTGGCTTCTGCCAGACTCGGTGGCTGTGGTTTGGTTTCGCAGCTGCGCCCCGGGACTCTCCCCTTCTTGCAGCCCCCTCCCCTCCTCTCTTCTTCCCTCCCTGCCTCCCCTGCCTTCC
>NW_011494879.1:644030-644343 GCF_000754665.1 Bison bison bison | reverse complement strand
GGGCACGTCAGAGGGCGCGCCAGGCCGGCCCCAGCTCCTGGCACCACTGTCCTTCCAGAATCCCGTGTACCAGATGGCGGCTGGCCTGCCGCTGTCTCCCCGCGGCCTCGGCGACTCGGGCTCTGAGGGCCACAGCTCCCTGAGCTCCCACAGCAACAGTGAAGAGCTGGCAGCTGCCGCCAAGCTGGGCAGCTTCAGCAGCAGCACTGCCGCCGCCGCCCCCGAAGACCTGGGCCGGCGCCCCGGGGAGCTGGCACGGCGGCAGGTGTCGCTGACCGAGAAGGGTGGGCAGCCTACAGTGCCACGGCAGAAC
>NW_011494879.1:637104-643348 GCF_000754665.1 Bison bison bison | reverse complement strand
CCTCCAAGGGCGACAGCCCCGAGCTGAAGCCTCGCGCCATGCACAAGCAGGTCAGTGCTGCTGGGCGGAGAGCAGGCCATCACCCCGCCGCCCCGGGGTGGGGGCGGGCTGACCCCCCATGTCGTGCTGCTCCTCCCGGCCACGTCATCTCCACCCGCACCCAGCTGCCATCCCATGCTGAATGCCACACTCGGCCCCCTCCCACCAGCTACTTGCCGTGACACCCCCACAGTGGCCCCTGCCTAAATCCTGTGAACCAGCTTCACTGTGGCTTGGGGTCCCTCTGCCAGTTTCCCCAGAGACAGCTGGAGTCAGGGAGAAAGAGGGAGGGATCTGTCTGCCCATCTCCAGTTCCAAAGCCTGTTAAAGCCCAACCCAGGGTAGGAGTCCACCTGGCCCCTGGTCCCCCTCCTGCTCTGAGCTGGTCTTCAGGGCTCTGCGCAGAGTTATGGGTTCTTTGGGTTAGACACCGACCTGCCAGCCCAAGCCCACTGGCTCTCCCCCAGGTGGCAGAAAAGCCATGTTCAGCTAGGCTCCCCTCCGCCCCCGGCTCATGACAGCCTCAGGCTGCGTCAGGAGGCGAAACTCCCCGGGGCCGGGGGTTGCATCAGAGATGCCCATCCATCCCTGTGCCGCACCCGGGACCACCCCCTCCCCACCCCTGCCCTCCCGCCCCAGTCCCTCACAGCTGTGTTTCATCGCAGGGCCCTTCGCCCGTGAGCCCCAATGCCCTGGACCGCACGGCTGCCTGGCTCTTGACCATGAATGCGCAGTTGTTAGAAGACGAGGGCCTGGGCCCAGACCCCCCGCACAGGGATAGGCTAAGGAGTAAGGAGGAACTCAGCCAAGCGGAAAAGGTAAAAACCAGACCCTGGCCACTTGGGCAGGGTGGGCTGCCTCCCCGAGGCAGCCAGCAGGACACTCTCTCCCCTCAAGCTGTGAATTCTGGGTGCTTCTCATTCCTGCACATGTCCAGTCCTCTCCCAACCCCTGGTCCCACGTCAGGACGGCAGTCGGGAATTTGGAGGATATAGCATAAGCCTGAGGTTTCCTCTATGGGCTGCATGTGAGACTTGCCCAGGAACTGTGTTGAATCAGATTCAGGAGGCACATTCCCTCGGTGACTGAGCAGCCAAGCTTCTGGGGCTTGAGGAGAATCCAGGACGTGGGGCTCAGAGTTGCCCGAGACACGCATGGAGACCTCGTGCACCAAGAGGCAGGGAGATAGTGAGGAGGGGGCGCTGCCAGCTCTGGGATGGCCCCTGCCCATGGCCTGGCTCTGCGCCCTCCTCTCCACCAGGGTCTGGGACAGAAAGCCAGGGGGCGGTGGTGTCCCATGGCCGTGGAGGTGTTTTCTTTCTTCCAGGAGGAAAGTCTCAGTCCTAAAACCTCCAAACCCCAGCCCTAGATTACATCTAGCATTTAGTGGGCAGTGGGGTGCTTCCGTTCTCCAAAATTCTTCTAGTTAATGTGGCAACTTCCCCGGATCCCTCATTTCCTGGAGGCCAAAGCTCATACTGTCACAAGGCCCCGCAGAACAGCAGCCACTTGCCCACACGCCTTGGGTGCCCGCAGTCCTCTTGGCCCTGGGAAAGCCTGTCACAGCCTCTCGGGTGAGGGCACATGAGTCAGGGTGTTTGCTTTCCCTCCCACCGGCCTGGGGCCAAGGGTTCATGTCCATGCTGCATTCCGCCGCCTCCACCATCCCCCTCCTCGGTCCACCACATCCACCTGCTTCCACCATTATTACGTGAAGGGGACCAGGGCACATGGGGCACAGGGCTCCCAGAGCCAGAGTTTGGCTGAGGAGCAAGGAGGGCTCGCCTCACTCCAGGCTCTGCGCCTTTCTGAGACTCCGTTTCCATGTGTGAGTTACGGGGATGGCTCGAAGGATTTCAGGGCTCAGGCTGCAGCTGGTGTGTTCTCTTCCCTTGTTCCTTGGCCTAGGGAGCTGCTGTTTCTCAGACTTCCTTTGCTGTTAACCCTGGCAGGCAGATCCTGGAGTTACCTTGTACTCCTTGGACTCTGGTCCTGCCTGTGCCAGGGAGGGCCCTTCTGACACCACTCTGAGCAGAAGACCCGTGATGGGCCTTTTCTCCTGGAGCTGGGCTCTCCTCTGGGGCCAGTTTTGTTCAGGACATAGCCTTGCCATCTCCTGATCTTTGGGCCACCCTTTATTGAGGAGGGAGACCCAAGGAGAGGCCCTTCCTGCTTCCCCACTCTCTGGATTCTCTGGGCCCCCACCTCCCACCTCCAACCCTTTGATTCTGGTCTTGACCCCGCCTCCTCCTCTATTCAGCTCACAGGGCCTCCTAGCTCACTGCTTCTCTTGCTAATGTACACATCCCTCCTCTTCCCCAAAGGCGGGGAGTGCCAGGCTGAGTCAGACCCAGAGAGCCCTGGACCACTTTGCCTTTAATCTCTCCCTGCACTTGCCATGCGACTCGCCATGACTTTAGGGTCAAATGGAGGCTGGGAGGCTAGTATCTCACCCCAGTAGTCACTCTGCTCCCCATGTGCTTGGTTCACTTCCCTTCTGGACCCAAGTTTTCCCTCCTGTCGAGCCCCCACCTCTCAAAGTGCTCTGATTTCCTTTGTATACCTTTGTAAGGAGAGGTTTACCTTTGTTTATTAGGAGAAGCTGAAGACCCTTACTTGTGAGATCTGGGTTTGAGTCTGCATCCCGCTCATAGGTGTAGGTCAGGCTTGAGGGTGGGAGAGCCCTGGACGGGGGCCAGGCGTTGAGTCTCACCCCGTACCCCAGCTCTAGCGGGGTCCCTGGGCGTCTCCCCGCTGTGTGAACTGGGCTGGGCTAGTGATGACCCCTGGGGCATTCCGAGCCAGGCTTCCTCCCACTGGGCTCATGAGCCTGTGCTTTCTGTCCTGGGTGCTGTGCCCGTGGCATGCTGCCCTCCTGGCAGGACCTGGCAGTGCTGCAGGACAAGTTGCGAATCTCCACCAAGAAGCTGGAGGAGTATGAGACCCTGTTCAAGTGCCAGGAGGAGACAACCCAGAAGCTAGTGCTGGAGTACCAGGCACGGCTAGAGGAGGGCGAGGAGCGGCTGCGACGGCAGCAAGAGGACAAGGACATCCAGATGAAGGGCATCATCAGCAGGTGAGGGCGGCCGTCTGGTCCCTGCTCCAGGCCCAGCCCTGGCCCCACACGCGCAGAGTGGCAGACCTGCCCGCTGCCCTCCAGGAGGCCCCAGATCCCCGGGACGGGCTGCTCAGCTGCCTTGATGAGCTGAGTGCAGAGAAGAGTCTGAGGTGGCGGGGATTGCGTGGCACCAGCCCGGAGGAGGGCGGGAGCTTGGAGTGCAGGGCGTCCCCCGTGGTACAGCGTGGGTTGATGGTAGAGTGTAAAGGTGGCCTGGCAGAAGCGAGGTCAGCCGAGGCAGCATGCAGAGGGCCTTGGGGCCCCCATGGGGAGTCACGTTTTCTTAGAGTTTAGAAGCTGGATGGAGAGGGTACCAGGAAAGACAATGAGGACCCATCCAGTCCAGGTCAGGAGAAGTAGGAACACATGTCAGTTACATGTAGCTGGTGAGGGTGGGAGTGAGAGGAGGGAAGCAGACAAAATAACCCTCATTTTTACCAGCAGCATCCAGGTGTGTCATGGTGCCAGCTACTGAGATGAGGACCTTTGGAAGAAGAGCGGTTTGGGTAGGGAGGGGGAGAGGTGAGGCCAGTGTTGGGTATGTTGAGTTTTAAGGTGCCTGTGGGCTACGCAGGAAGATTTCCAGGTGGACCAGTGACTTGAGTGCTGACTCTCATCTTCATTGACGGCTTGTCTTTGTTTCCGTGTTGATTTGCCTCTCTCCCGGTCTGCCCCTGTCTGTAAGCAGGGAGCGTCGTCGAGGTGTAGCCTCCCTCTTCATGGCAGTAATACCAGGTGCGAGGAGACAGTGTGCATTTACGAGTTAGTTTCCGTGGTACAGGGATCTGTCCTGAGCGTAGATTTAGCAGGTGTGCAGTAAATATGATGTTTCCCCACCTGGCCTCGTGCTTTGTCCACTACAAACAAATCCTTCCTTAACCCCTCCTATTTACACTACCTGCTTCTCTGCTCCTGATTATTGTTTACTTGCTTCACCTGTGGGTTTCCTCTTTCTAAAACGGTTAGCGTGAGCAGAGGGCCTGTAACCGGGGTGACAAGGAGCCCACTGTTCACTTAACTGCCATCTCTGCTCTTGGCTCACCTCCTGTGTGTGATTCCAAACAGGAAAACACTTTTCAACCTAACCACTTCCTTCTCACCCTGTTCTCTGAGCGATGCATCTTTTCCTGAATTCGGTGGCTGACTTAACGTTTATTTCTACGACCCAGTCCTGGTGTGTTTCCTCCTTGCTATAAAGGTCAGCCAGGTCAATTTGGTTGATGGTGTTGTTCAGGTCTTCTGTATCTTTAGTGGTTTTTCTGTGTACTTATTTACTGCTCTGCCAGTTATTTAGGAAAGGATAATGAAGTTTCTAATCATAATTACGGATTTATTTCTTCTTTCATTTCTGTTGGTTTTTACTTTATAGTCACTGAAACTTTTAGGTGCATACAGATTTAGGCTTATTATGTGCTGTTGATGAACTGACCCTTTATCGTTACAAGGTCACTTCATAACATTCCTCATAACATCCTCATAATTATCCCTTATAATATTCCTTTCTGTGAAGTCCACTTTGATATTAATACAGCTACCCTTAACTTTTTTTTTATTGACATTAGCTTGTTATATCCTTTTTCATCCTTACACTTTCAACAAAGCTATGTCCCTCACTCACTACATAAAGTGAGTTTCTATCACAGACACCTTATTGTTCCTGCTTTTTATCTAATCTGACAGTTTCTGCCTTTGAGTTGGAATGTTTAGACTTTTTACATTTAATGTAATTATCAGTATAATTATGTTTAAACCTATTATCTTGCTACTTGTTTTCTCTTTGCACCATCTGTTCCCTTTCCTGCCCTCTTCTAGACTGAGTTCTTTTTATGACTCCATCTTACCTCCTTTATTGGCATATTAACTTTATCTTGTTGCATGAGGGGCAGAGGTTGAAAACTTTTTGTACGGGGTGGATAATAGATATTTGGCTTTGCAGGCCATAGGATGTCTGTCACAGCTGGGTACCTCTGCTGTTTTAGAAGAATGTGCATGGTGTGGCTATTTACCAAAACTAGCAGTGGACAAGATTTTGCCTTTACATGGGCTATAATAGCAGGGACTATGATAGTATTTTTGTTCCTCTGTCCTTAATGTATTGATATCACTTTTCCTCTGGCTGATTTGCAGATTTTTTTCTTTATCGTCGATTTCCAGCAATTTGATTGTGAAGTGCCTTGCCATGTTTTCTTCACGTTTCTGGAGTTTGTTAAGCTCTTGGGTCTGTGGGTGTAGAGTTCTGCCGCCCCAGCCGTTCTCTGGAATTCTCATTGGACGTGTATTAGTCTTCTTTATATTGTCCCACGTCCTGCTGGTGCTGTTTTATTTTTAAATTTTTTTTCGTGGTTTTATCTTAGATTGTTACAGTGTGCCGTCAAGTTCATTCATTGTTCCGTGTCTAATCTGTTACTCCTATCCAGTATTTTTTTCACTTCAGATGTACTTTTTGCCTCTGAACTTTCAGTTTGGTTTAAATCCCATCCATTTGTCTTCTCATCCTGCTCATGCTTTTCCTCTGTTCGCTTGAGCACGTAGAATACATTCACAGTGGTTGTTTTAATGGCCTTATCTACTAATCCTGTTGTCTGACATTTCCAGGTCTGTCTTGATTGATGTTCTTCCTGGTTAAGGGTTATGTTTTCCTACTTCTCTGCATGCTTGGTGATTTTTGGTTAGATGCCAGACATTGTGATTTTTTTACGTAGCTGCTGGATGTCTTGTGTTCCTTTAAGTACCTGGGGGCTTTGTTCTGGGACACAATGAAGTTGAAAGAGTCTTGTTTGATTCTTTCGAGGTTTCTTTATTTGTAAGCTCTGTTGGGGTGGGTCTTGGTTAGTCTTTAGTCCAGAGCTAATCTGGCTCTGCTGTTGAGGCAGTTTCCTTCTGGGGATTCTACTTGATGCCTCCTGTGTTTACTAACACAGGAGTGTTTTTACTGCCTAGAAGAATCGTAAACTATTTTAGGGGTAGTTTTGTGTATTCCTTTCCAGTGGCTCTGGCCTGTTTTCTCACAAGCATGCAGACCAGTTTCCAGCCAAAGCCCCAAGGGGGCCCCTCAGGAGATAGAGTCTTCTCTGCATTTTCGCCTCT
>NW_011494879.1:636264-637004 GCF_000754665.1 Bison bison bison | reverse complement strand
CCTCCCCCACCCCAGCCCCCCATCCTCCCAGGTAGCCTGTCTGTGATCACTTCCGTCCTTTGCTTGCCTGGACACTCTCAGCAGCGGGCGGGGCTCCCCTCACGTGTTCCCATCTCTTGGGAGTCCCGTGCTATACCACGCTGCCTGTGTTTCAGTGTCTGGAAACCTTTGTTTCATATATTTTGTTCCATTTTCTAGTTTGGTGTTTCTGTGGCAGGAGGTTAAACCCAGTGCCTGTTATTCCACCGTAGCCGGGAACAGAAGTTTCTCCCACTTCCTCCGTTGCTTCCACCTCTTCTTCTTCATCCAGGCTTTGCTCAGTGTCTTACATTCCTGTGACAAAGGAATGCCCACCCCCGACCTTGGCAGGATCCCACGCCCCTTCCTCCTCAACCCCGATCCCACTGGCTTTTCACGACGGTCCTGTGTGTCTGCTATGAGATGGACTAAGTGCTTGCCGGGGGGTTAGATGCTGTGCTGCAGGAAGTCCCGAGGGTAGAGACAGAAGTAAAGCTGTGCGTGCTCAGTCGAGTCTGACTGTTCTGCAACCCCATGGACTGTAGCCTACCAGGTCCCTTTGTCCATGGGATTTTCCCAGCAAGAATACTGGAGTGGGTTGCCATGTCCTCCTCCAGGGGGTCTTCCCAACGCAGGGATCCAACCTGCACCTCCTGCATTGCAGGCTGATTCTTTACCCCTGAGCCAGCTGGGAAGCCCAAATAAAGCAGTAAGTGAACTCA
>NW_011494879.1:615222-636164 GCF_000754665.1 Bison bison bison | reverse complement strand
TCATCTGAGAAGAGCAACAAGAATGACGGGCTGAGGCAGAGCCCTGGGGAGCCTGAGGTCCTCGGGGCAGACAGGACAAGGCGTCTCCAGAGCAGTGGCCAGGGAGCTAGGATGCAGACCCAGAGAGTGTAGTGGGAAGCTGGGAGTGATCAGCAGTGACTGACAGGTGTGTGAGAGACAAGCAGGGTGAGACCGGGAATGGTCACGGCATGAGCAGCTGGCAGCAGGCCCACGCTGGCCCTCGTTCAGGACTTTTGGACACCGTGATCCTCATGTCGTCCCAGCTCGTCATCCACCCAACAGCCCTTGCCTGCCCTTCGGTGTCCCATTCAGCATGTGCAGCACACTCCACCCTGCGGGACAGTTAGCCGCTTCCTGGTCTCCGTTCCCACGGCTCCGCAGCTTCCCATGCAGAGGGTAGCTGCTGTCTCCCTGCGCCTTGAGGCTTCATCCTCCCACCTCGAGTACCTGGTGCAGCCTCAGTGAATACAGAGTGGGTGGAGAAAGTTCTCTGGCCCTGGGGTGCGTGAGGATCTAATACCCGCCCCACCACCTCGGCTGCTGGAGGAACATCAGAAGGGGGCCACGCCAGGGGCTTCTGGGGATTTGGGGGCAGAATCTGGGGCAGGTGAAATGTAAGGAAGGAACAGGCTCAGCCCATGTCGGGTGGCGGAGGCCACCTCCATCCCAGGCAAGTGTGGGAGGTGAGTCTGTGGCCCAAGGAGGGGCTCTCCTAGTGTGTCCCCCTCTGTGAGGGTGTGATGACTTGTTCCCATGAGGCCCCACACTCAGCCCCTCACTGGCAGCCTCAAATGCCGGCCTGATGGTCCTTGTCTCTGGTCACAGGTTGATGTCAGTGGAGGAGGAGCTGAAGAAGGACCACGCGGAGATGCAGGCAGCTGTAGACTCCAAACAGAAGATCATTGACGCTCAGGTGTGAGGCGCTGGCCTTTCGGACAGCCACGGGTGTCAAAGGACCTGGGATTAGGAGCGGGTGGCTTTGGCTTCTTCACATCCTTAGTCATACCCCACTGCAGAAGCGAAGGAGGATAGGAGATCAGGATCTCTGCCCCAAGAAGTCAGAGTCGAGGGTCTCAATGGACCACATGCTCACTAGGACAGGCTTTGAAAAGGGCAGGGCTGCTCCTCCCCTGCTTGGGCAGCTTAGTTAGGTATTACCTTTCACCAGGTGTTCTGACCAGAGTAGAAGCTATTGGGAGGGGAATGGGGAAGGCTGGGTGACAGCCGGTGGGGAGAGGGAGCAAGGGAGCTCTTGTTCAGACCCTTGGCTTCCCAACTGCTTTGAGGGGGGAAGACAGTTGAGAGACTGGCTTCCGGTCTCCTTCATCCAGGTCTGTGCCCTTTTCCTCTCTAGCGCCAGTCCTTGCTCAGTCAGGAAACTGCACAGGCTGATGGGAGCTGTGACCTCTGTGTTGCACACACACATGTACACACACACGTGCACATGCACACGAGTGAGGGTGCCTGCTCTCAGGGCTTCAAGGAGCTGGTACATGACACCACCAGGGCCACTCGTTGGGGTGAGAAGCAGGTGATGAGGTAGAGACACGAGGAAGGCAGGCTCTGCGTGGCCCTCTCCCATGAGGGCGAGCTGCCTCCTCCCGGCTTCAGGACCTCTGCATCCTCGGTGTTTGTCCTCCCAGCCACCTCCCTCCCCTCTCTTCTTGTAGGCAGCCACAGCTCTGGGGAGACCCCTTTCCTGGCACGGACCCCGCGCCCCCCCCCCAACCTAACCCCCGCTGACGCCTTCTTTGTTCCACAGGAGAAGCGCATCGCTTCACTGGACGCGGCCAACGCGCGCCTCATGAGCGCCCTGACGCAGCTCAAAGAGAGGTACAGCATGCAAGCCCGTAACGGCCTCTCCCCCACCAACCCCACCAAATTGCAGATTACTGAGAACGGCGAGTTCCGAAACAGCAGCAATTGTTAACCTGCCCGAGGAGGGGAGGACTCTGGTGGCCCAGGGCGGGGTCTCGGCCTGGGGAGGAGCAGCGCCGGGGGCCCAGAGGCCGAGGCTCGCCTCCCCCACTCCACCCACGGCCCAGGAGGCGGCTGCAGAGGGAGCCGCGAGAGACTGACACAGCGCAAGCGGGAGACACCAGCCCGCTCCCCTGAGAAGCGTGTTGGGTGCAGGCTGGGGAGTGGGTGCAGCCTGGCGCGGGCAGGGGCCTGCCGCAGTGTCTCTGTTTTGGGTGTTGAACTTGGTGCACGTCCCCTTTCCTCCTTCACTTGGCCGAGTGCATGTACCTCCTCCCCCACCGACACACCCCTCCTCCGCACAGGGGGAGCCGCCTGAAGAGTTGGAGGGTCAGAGAGCCAGGGGTCTCCTGCCGTGGCTTCCCCTCACCTCCCAGGGACCCAGGACTCCCGGGTAGCCAGGCGCTGCCCTGTGGGACCTGTCACTCAGTTCCAGAAGCCAACCGGGTGGTCAGCAGGCAGGCAGAGGGTGGGGAGGATGGAGCTGCCAGAGCGCTGTGTCCCCCCGGCCTGTCTCCACCCTGAGCACCTGCCAGTGCATGCTCGGGGCCCCCTCCTGGCTGTGCGGAGCCGAGGCGTCACCCCCACACCTGTCCCCAGCCCCTCGGCCCGCCCCTTCCTGCCCTAACTCTGTCAGATAGTCTATAGACCCAGTGAGGATCTCAGCTCTTTCTTCTGGGCCCTCGTACCCGTGGGAAGATCAGAGCCTCCCTCACTTGCCGCAGGGGCCCAGGCTGATGTGCTGGCCACCCCCCCCTCCTCCGAAGCCAAAGATCTGGGCAGAGCTGGCCCAGGTGGCACAGTAGCGGTGGCTGCCTGTCTCCCAGAGCTCGAGTGCTGGCACGGTGGCCCCACAGGGAGTGGCCAGCAGGTGCGCCCCACCCCAGCCCCCCCACCCTCCCAAGAGACAGGCTGAGCTTTCCTGGTGGATGGTTAGAAAAAGAATTCTAGTGCCCACAGGCCCTGAGAAGGTGGATAACTGTGAT
The DNA here is from genome assembly GCF_000754665.1 of Bison bison bison. NCBI lineage: Eukaryota > Metazoa > Chordata > Mammalia > Artiodactyla > Bovidae > Bison > Bison bison. The sequence goes on along the minus strand of NW_011494879.1, from coordinate 633,180 downwards.
TTTTTTTCCTTTCACAGTATGCATTAGAAACAAAAGCCCGCTTGCTCGCTTGCTGGAACACAGGGGCCTTTTAAATTGAGCGTGCGCACTGCATGGGAAATAGCGGCCCTGGAGGATGTTAGACTTGCTCCCTCTCCAAGACCGCGGCAGCCTGCACCCACCCCCGTGCGTGCGGCCGGCCTCTGCCTCACCCTCCCGGGCCCACCGAGGACCCAGGCGCTGCAGACAGGGGAGGGGCCCACCCACGGCTGGGGCCGGTTTCCCTCAGCCCCAGGCTGTTCTGTAGCTTGTGGGCCCTCCCCACTGCCCCCCGTACCCAGCCTTGCGGGACGTAAGTGGGCAGGAACTTGGGTCTCTCTCGTCCTTGTTCCCACCCCGACCCTGGGGAATCTGGGGGCCAGAGCTGGGGCGTCCATCCCGCAGCCAGGAGCCACCCCGACTGCCTTCAGCCGTGGGAAAGCTGGGGAGACACCCCTCCCTGCCTCTGAGGCGGGAGCCGCTCCACCAGGACCCAGAGTTGGGGAGCAACAGGGGGTGGGTGACTCAAGACCGCACTGCACCCCGTCCTGGGGTGGAACCTGCAGTTCAGTTAGCCCAGAGACCTGCTGGTGGGGAGAGGTCAGGACCCCCCGAAAGGTCACAGACCTCAGGAAGGCAGGCCGTGGCGGGTGGAGGCCCTGCCCCACTCTTCTGGCCGCGTAGGCAGGGCCTGGCCCCAGGGACGTCCGCCTCTGGTCCTGACGCACCCCTCTTCTGCCTGGCGAATCCTCCCCACCCACCCCCCACCCCTCTCCCGCCGATGCCTCGTTGAGCGACCTCGGACTGAACTGAGCGCCTCTTAGCAATACAGGGGGAGGGTCCCAGGGCCTGCACAGCCTGACTCCGGAGGCCGGTGCTGGCGGCCCTTGGCCTGGGTTGCGAGCTCTCGGGCCGAGAGCCTTATCTACTTAGTGCAAAAACTGTAAAAGTGTACAGACTCTCTACAGATTTTTATCTGATCTGCAAGTCTGACGATTTTTGTAAATGTTCTTGGTGTTTGACTGTAATGTAACTATTTCACCCAATGGTTGTACATAGTCCTTCCGTCCTGGTGCTGCCGAGGGCTGCCCGGGACCGCTGCTCTCCGACGGTTTTTTATTTTATTTTTAATCTAGAGAACAGTATTGGGCAGGAGGCAGAGGTCGGAGGTCGGGGATCTGGGGGTTGGGGTTTTGCAGCGTGCTGTCTGGGTGGCTGGGGAACGCGCGCGCCCCCTCCTGGGTCACCCTGAACCCGCATCCCCAAGGGAGGGGTCGGGGGGCGGGGGTCCCAAGGCCAGTGCCCCGCACCCCCGGCCACCAGAGAAGGCTCTCCCCCAGCCCTCTCCTGCCAACAGAGAGGCCTGACTTTCTGCCTAACTTTTATGTTTAGGGTGAAGGAAACTGCCAAACTTCCTATGAGTGAAGACTCTTTCCAACCGCCCAGAATGGGGGTGGGGAACCCAGGGCAGAGCTCCAGGTGACCCCCACCCTGCAGAGCATCTGCCCCGGTGTACACCTCTCACCCCCTCCCACCCATCCTTCTGCGTAAGGCAGACCCCAGGGAAACAGCCCCTCTTTTTCTACACACTCCCCCAGCTCCCCTAGCCCCACTCCACCTCCCGCCCCGCCTTTTGTAAGTATGTGAAAAGGAAAAAAATGCAAACGTTGGAGTCTGGCCAGAGTGCCTCCCTCCAGCTGTGACTCTAACTATGTAATAATGTACAGAGAAAGTTGTTGGTGTTCTAAGACTGTGTGGCTGTGCAATTTCTGTACATTTGCAATTAGAAATATTAAAGATTTATTTAGCTATTTTAAGCCTGACTCGCCTCTCCATGCAGCTGTGTCTCGAGCTTTTCCAGAGGTGACCCCCAAGTCATAGACTGACACTGTTCTGTACCAGGGGCCCCCAGCACTTGGTTCACCCCAGTGGCAGTTGAGGGCAGGGAAGGAGGATGGGATCTCTTCCTCCCTCTAGTCCCCCAGAGCGTGACCCCCTGGGCTCGCCTGTAGTGGACACCAGCTTCTGCCAGACTCTGCTGCCCCAGCCCCTGAAATCCGGCTCCAGGAGGGAGGGAGCTTGGTCCAGGGTCACCAGCAGGTTGTGACTGAACTAAACATAAAAAAACCCGTGATACCTGAGATGCCCCAATGCGTGACCTCCTTCCTGCCCGCAAGGCTGAACCCAGGGCCTTTGCTGGGAACAAGCCAGTGCCCAAGCCCCTCGGCTGTACCTGCACAAGGTGAGGACTGCAGAAGAAGCACTCCCCTTTCAGACCAGGCCGCTGGGCTCCCATCTGCCCTGTTCTCCACCATGGTGCCTCTTCGCAGACCTCCCAGCCAGATGCTCTTGCTGCTCTGAGAGCCACCCTCCTACCCCAAGGGCCGGGGGTGGGGGGCGCCACAGTGACCCTCTGCCCTGGTCACCGCCAGCTGGGCAGCCCTGCCCTCACCGTTCCATCCCTGCAGTGGCGATGAGAGAGGCAGCCCCGGCCACCTGCTTTCATCCGTCCTCACTCTTCGGCCCCTGCTGCTGCTGCTCACAGCATTTAGAACACCAGCTCTCCACCTGCTCATCACCTGCTCCAGGAAGGTTTTCTTCCCTCAGACAACGTTTTTTAAAGTGTACTGCCTGCGGGGACCAGCCATCTCCACCTCCTGCCCTTTCCCCAGCCCTCCGTCACCTGGCTTACCTGTCACACTTCTACCACCTCATAGCCAAACCATGGGCCGCCTCAGTGCTTCTGCACCACTGACCCTGGTCCCTCTGCTGGGGTGATGCTCTGTAAATACAAAACTCAAGGAAATAGCAATAGATGCAACAGAAAAAATTTTCTTGTTGACAGAGGCACTTACAATGAAGCTACAGGAGCCACGAACTTCCACATGTGGATTAAGGAGCATCGGATAGAAAGCAAAATCTGCCAGAAATGCAAGAGGAAAAAAATCAACAAAAACACAATTGCACTTGAGACTAACACATCACCAGTATTAGTTTATGACAGATCAAGGAAACATTAAGAATTCAGAGGATTTTAATAATTAATAAAGTTTAATAAGCAGGAATACATCAAGCTCTTACCCTAGAGAGAACACACCTTCTTTCCAGTATACTTGGAACATTACCCAAAACTGACTGCATACATCAAGATAGGAAAACCTTAGAAAGTCTGCCAAAGAAACAGTTTGGGCCACATTTTGTACCTTGAAGCAATAAAACTAGAGATCACTAAAAAGATGTTTACTTGGTTTTTCTATCAGAAAGTTTAAAATCTATTGAATCAGTAAGATTAGGTTTTTAAGAGAAATAGTCTCCTAAACAAGGTATATTGATGACATGCATTCATCTCTTTTCCTTTGCAAGCACCACTCTATTGACAGGAAAGGACCGAAAAGATTCTCACTCACAAGGTCAGAATTAATGTGGAAGGAGATAGCAGAATTTAAGAGAATTTGAAAGGCTTTGGCTGCTGAAAGTTGATGAAAGATTGTTGACTACATTAGCAGAGAGAGAGATGAACCAGAAATGAACTGATTAGCCCTGTGGGGCCCCAGCGTGATGCGGGGCCAAGCAAGCGTCATTGCTTAGTCACTAAGTCATGTCTGACTCTGCAACCCCATGAACTGTAGCTCCCCAGGATCCTCTATCCGTGGGATTTCCCGGTCAAGAGTACTGGGGTGGGTTGCTGTTTCCTTCTCCAGGAGATCTTCCCAACCCAGAGATCAAAGCCATGCATTGCAGGTGGATTCTTTGCTGCTGAGCCACCTGGGAAACCCTCAAGCAAGGGTACCAGGTTGGAAATGGGGGAACCAGACTCCAGTCTTCTCCCTGTGTTCTGCACAGCCAGGAAAAAATCCTCTTTGCCACCTCCCCTTGTAAGGAGCTGGACATCGCCTGGAGCAGTCGAGCCAGGTAGGCTCCAGACGTGGGGACACCAGGCAGAACAGAGAGCTCTGAGAGGTACAGGTCTAAAAGGGGGGAGGGATGAAGTGAGCTGCCCTCCAGAGTGCCCAGCCCACCAGCACCTGCAAGGCTCCTGGAATGCCCAGGACCAGGCATCTGTCCCCAAGACAGATGACTAGAACATTCATTCTTCATTGGAAAAACTGGCTTCAGAGAAAAGACCTCCACATATTTCTCAATGTAAAGACTGTATCACTGTTCCAACATCCTACAATGGCACAGATCAGTGTGTACTGGGCCTTTGCGCACACGCACACACACATGTGCGCGCGCGCACACACACACACACACACACAAAGAGCACAGACAGCCAGGACCCCTCAGACAGCAAAGCTTCCAACAAATAAAAGAAACTAGATATGAATTTCCCCAGGCCTTTGCTTCACTAGTCCTAACAAACTCCCCTATTTGCAAATATAATAGCTTTAAAAAAAAAAGTTTCAAGGAAGAGTCCAAATCAACCGGCCAAAGAGAAGAATGAGAGATAGAGACAATGTAGGAAAGAGAAGAGCATTAAAAACAACCCTCCCACAAAATATAATATCCTTAGGGAGATGATAATAGGATTAAAAAAAAAAAGCCCAGATCACAAACAAGCTGCTATTAGATTTTTCACATCATCCAAAGATAAAATACCTAATGGGAGTGACAGAACACAAAGCTGAAGTATTCTTCCAAAAATAGGAAATGGGCATGAGACCTAGTCTTCAGCCAACACTACAAAGCTACAGTTATCAAAACAGCATGGTATTGGCACAAAAACAGACAGACGGCTCCATGGAACAGAATCCAGAAATAAACCCACATAACCACAGTCAGTTAATCTTGGACAAAGGAGGCAAGAATATACAGTGAGAAAAAGTCTCTTCAGCAAATGGTGTTGGGAAGGCTGGACAACTCTACATAAATCAGTAAAGTTAGAACACACACTCACACCGTATACAAAAATAAGCTCGAAATGACCTAAAGACTTAAGTATAAGATGTGATCCTATAAAACTCTTAGAAGAGAACATAGGTAAAACATTCTCTGACATAAATCATACCAGTGTTTTCTTAGGTCAGTCTCCCAAGGCAATAGAAATAAAAGCAAAAATAAATGAATGGGACCTAACCAAACTAGCAAGCTCTTGTACAGCAAAGGAAACCATAAACAGAATGAAAAGACAACCTGTGGGATGGGAGAAATATCTGCAAATGATGTGACTGACAAGGGATTAATTTCCAAAATATACAAACAGCTCATACAACTCAATATCAAAAACAAAGAAACCAACCCAATCAAAAATGGTCAAAAGATCCAGAAGTAGACATTTCTCCAAAGAAGACATACAGAGGGCCAATAGACGCATGAAAAGGTGCTCAACATTGCTAATTATTAGAAATGCAAATCAAAACTACAATGAGGTATCACCTCACATTGGTCAGAATGGCTTTCACCAAAAAGTCCACAAATAACAAATGCTGGAGAGGGTATGGGGCAAAGGAAACCCTCCTACACTGTTGGTGGGAATGTAAATCTGTGCAGCCACTATGGAGAACAGTATGGAGGTTTCCTAAAAAACTAGATATAGAGTTACCATATGATCCAGTAATCCAACTCCTGGACACATATCCAAAAAAGATAATTCTAATTCAATAAGATACATGCTCCCAATGTTCATAAAAGCACTAATTATAATAGCCAAGACATATAAGCAACCTAAATGTCCATAAACAGATGAATGGATAAAGAAGATGTGATATATATACACACTGGACTCTTACTCTGCCATGGAAAAGAATGAAATAATGCTATTTTCAGCAACATGGATAGACGTACGTTCATACCAAGTGAAGTCAGAGAAAGACAAATATATGATACCACTTATATGTTGAATCTAAAAAAATGATACAGGTGAACTTACTTGCAAAACAGATTCAGAGACATTGAAAACTAACTTATGGTTACCAAGGGGGAAGAGAGGAGGGATAAATTAGTTTGGGATTAGCAGATATACACTACTATATATAACGTAGATAAGCAACAAGGACTTACTGTATAGCACAGGGAGCTATATTCTATAACTTGTAATAATCTATATTGGAAAAAATCTGAAAAACTATATTTTGAATATATTTTATATGTATATAACCAAAATAAGCATGTGAAATGAGCACAATTGTATAGTAGTTTGAATATTCTTTGGTATTGCTCTTTCTTTGGAAGTGGAATGAAAACTGGCCTTTTCCAATTCTGTGACCATTACTGAGTTTTCCAAATTTGCTGACATATTGAGTGCGTCGCTTTAATAGCATCATCTTTTAGGATTTAAAACAACTTAGCTGGAATTCCATCAGCTGCACTAGCTTTGTTCATAGTAATGCTTCCTAAGGCCTACTTAACTTCACACTCCAGGATGTCTGGTTCTAGGTGAGTAACCATATCATTGTGGTTATCTGGATCATTACGACTTTTTTGTATAGTTCTCCATATTCTTGCCACCTCTTCTTAGCATGTTCTGCTTCTGTTAGGTCCTTACTGTGTCTGTCCAATATCGTGCCCACCCTTGCGTGAAATGTTCCCTTGATATCTCCAGTTTTCTTGAAGACATCTCTAGTCTTTTCCATTCTGTTGTTTCCCTCTAGTTTTTTGCATTGTTCATTGGTGAAGGCCTTGTCTGTCGTTGCTATTCTCTGTAACTCTGCACTCAGGTGGATATATCTTTCCCTTTCAAGCTAGGCTTCAGCAGTATGTGAACCAAAAACTTCCAGATGTACAAGCTGGATTTAGAAAAGGCAGAGGAACCAAAGATCAAATTGCCGACATTCGCTGGATCATAGAGAAAGTAAGAGAATCCAGAAATATACCTACTTTTGCTTCACTGACTATGCTAAAGCCTTTGTGTATATCACAACAAACTGTGGAAAATTCTTAAAGAGAAGGGAATACCAGACCACCTTACCTGTTTCCTGAGAAACCTGTATGCAGGTCAAGAGGCAACCATTAGAACATTACATGGAACAACTGGTTCAAAATTGAGAAAGGAGTACAACAAGGCTGTATAATGTCATCCTGTTTATTTAACTTCTATGCAGAGTACATCATGTGAAATGCCAGGCTGGATGAATCGCAAGTTGGAATCAAAATTGCCAGGAGAAATATCAACAACCTCAGCTATACAGATACCACTCTAATGGCAGAAGTGAAGAGCAACTAGGCCTCTTGATGAGGGTGAAAGAGGAGAGTGAACAAGCTGGCTTAAAACTCAAGATTCAAAAAACTAAGGTTATGGCATCTGGTCCCATCACTTCATGGCAAATAGATAGGGGAAAAGTGGAAACAGTGGCAGATTTTATTTTCTTGGCCTCCAAAATCACTGTGGATGGTGACTGCTGTCATGAGATTAAGACACTTGCTCCTTGGAAGGAAAGCTGTGACAAACCTAGACAGTATATTAAAAAGGAAAGACATCACTTTGCCAACAAAGATCCCTATAGTCAAAGCTATGATTTTTCCAGTAATCACATATGGATGTGAGAGTTCAACCATAAAGAAGGCTGAGCACCAAAGAACTGATGCTTTTGAATTGTGGTGGCTGGAGAAGCCTCTCGAGAATCCCTTGGACTGCAAGGAGATCAAATCAATCAATCCTAAAGGAAATCAACCCTGAATATTTATTAGGACTGATGATGCTGAAGCTCCAATATTTTGGCCACCTGATGTGAAGAGCCAACTCGTTGGAAAAGACCCTGATGATGGGAAAGATTGATGGCAAAAGGAGAGGAGGGCAACAGAGGATGAGATGATTAGACAGCATCACTGACTCAATGGACATGAATTTGAGCAAACTCCGGGAGATGGTGAAGGACAAGGAAGCATGGTGTGCTGCAGTCCACAAGGTCACAAAAAGTTGGGCATGACTTAGTGACTGAACAACAACAAAACAATATAACCCAGCATGCAGTTGCTCAGTTGTGTCCAATTTTTTGCAACCCCATGGACTGTAGTCCGCCAGGCTCCTCTGGCCATGGGATTCTCCAAGGAAGAATACTGGAGTGGGTTGCCAAGCCCTCCTCCAGGGGATCTTTCCAACCCAGGGATCTATCCCAGGTCTCCCGCATTGCAGGCAGATTCTTTACCATCTGAGCTACCAGGGAAGCCCAAAAATAAACTATACTTCAATTAAAAAAAAGAGATACATGTTCCCCAATGTTCATAACAGCAATATTTATATTGCTTGGTTTTATATTTATATTGCTTGGTTTTTCATAACAGCAAAAACCAAGACATGGAAGCCATCTAAATACTTGTCAAGAGATGAATAGCTAAAGTATACAGTCTCTATATATATACATACAGTATATATACTTACTATATAGCACAGGGAACTATATCGAATATCTTGTAATAACCAATGATGGAAAAGAATCTAAAAAACAATCTATACGTATAGACTCACAAAGAGTTGGACACAACTTAGCGATTGAACAACACTCTATATATATACACACACACATAAAACTGTCTCACTTTGCTGTATGCCTGAAATGAACAAAATTGTAAATCAATTATAGTGTAATTTTTCAAATATTTTTAAAAGATAAAATATTAAAAGATGGATAGATTTGGAATGATGTTCGTGATATATTACGTATGCAAGTCAAGCTGTAGATTGGTATACTCATTCTTTTAGAGAAAATTAGTTGGACTTGACTGAGCCACTTAACTGAACTGAAATTACATCACCTATAATGAGTTACATAGAAGAACTAAGGGAAAGCAAATACATACTGTTAATGGTAACTTCCTCTGAGGAGTGGGGCTCAGCAGGATGGAAAGAAGACTTGCATTTTCTACTTTATATTCTTATTATTGTTTAAATATTTTATGACCAGTCTTTATTTCTTGTTTTGATATGGAGCCATTTAAGAATAAATAAACCATACCCATATAATGAAACTCCATATAATAAAACATATAATGCAGCCATTAAATCTGTAGAGGAATAATAAATAACATTGAAGATGTTAATAATATTTAGGTGTAAAGCTGATAAAGAATAATAGGTTCAGAAGGATTCTAGATTAATTTTAAAAATCTATTTTCAAAAAAAGTTCTGGATTAGGAGATAGTAATGTAGATAAGCAGAGAAGGCGATGGCACCCCACTCCAGTACTCTTGCCTGGAAAATCCCAAGGACAGAGGAGCCTGGTAGGCTACAGTCAATGGGGTCACTAAGAGTTGGGCACGACCGAGCGATTTCCCTTTCACTTTTCACTTTCATGCATTGGAAATGGAAATGGCAACCCTCTCCAGTGTTCTTGCCTTGGAGAATCCCAGGGACAGGGGAGCCTGGTGGGCTGCCGTCTATGGGGTCGCACAGGGTCGGACACGACTGAAGCGACTTAGCAGCAGCAGCAGCAGCAATGTAGATAAGAGCCGGTGCTCAGGCATAGGGAGGCCTGGGCTTGCTCTTCGTGGCTGTTGATCGACCTCTGGTCTTAGGTAAACTGGAAACGTCCTCGGTCTGTTTCTTTAACTGTTGTTGTTCAATTGCTCAGTTGTGTCTGGCTCTTTGAGATCCCATGGACTGCAGCACGCCAGGCTTTCCTGTTCTTCACTGTCTCCCAGAGTTTGCTCAAACTCATGTCTATTGAATCAAGATGCCATCCAATTATCTCATCCTCTGTCACCTCTTCTCCTCGGGCTCTCAATCTATCCCAGCATCAGGGTCTTTTCCAATGAGTCAGCTCTTCACGTCAGGCGGCCAAAGTATCAACATCAGTCCTTCCAGTGAATACAAGGAAATGAGCTGATTTCCTTTAGGATTGACTGGGACTTGGTGGTAATAGTATCTATACTATACAGAGCTACTGTGGAACAATTTGCTGAAATAATGCTGGTCACTTCAATACTCAGCACCAAGATTCACACATGATAAATAAGTGCCACGTGCTCTGGGAGCAATAATTATTATTTTAATAAAATCATAATTATTATTCATGACATATACCAAAGTGTTAACAAAACACTGACCTAGAGATAAATGAGAAAATGAATGACTTTTTATTCCTCCCCACCATCTTGGGACTTAATCATTACTTTTTAAGTCTTTTTTTTTTCTGACCATACTTTTGCTTTTGTAATAAAGACACATTTAAAAACTAGAATATCTGAAGTCAATAGCCAACATTATCCTTAAGAGTAAAACATAACAGCCCTTCCCAATGAGGTAAGAAACAGGCTTAGATACAGGATTCCGCCACATTTCAAGGCAAAAAGGCAGGAGAGAAGATAATTATAACTATTGGGAAAGAGAAGGCAAAAGATAGGGTCATCTTAGAATTTCCCTGGGAAGCAGCCAAAAAGTGCTCCTGGTTCAGTCAAGTGGCTGAATACACAATAAGTACACAAAATTGAAACTGCTTTTCCAGACACCAGTTGGTGCCTGTTAACAGGCTGGGGCTGTAGGTATAAGAGGCAGGTGGACAGGAGACCTCAAATCTGGACAATCTGGTGAGGTTGTACGCACAAGGTAGATGGTGGGTGTACAGGAAATGGCCAGTCTCCAGAGTATACCTCCGTTCCAATGAATGGTACAATTATACTTTGCTGTTACTGAATTTGTATTAAAACATTTGTGGATTCAACATAAATGTTTAGCATTTACTGCTATTTTTGTGACTCTCCATTGGCATCTTTTTCATATATCCTTGAAACATCCAGAAAGCAAATTAGCCTAGGATGTATTGCCTTTTGAGAGGCCCAGCCAGTCAGAAACATAAATAGTTCTTTCTCCCTAGGATGGTAGTTTGATTTTGGCCACACCCTCCCTGTAAGCCAGTGACTCTGGTACTGAGAGGACTGGGGACCCCACTCACCTGAGGCACAGAGTCCCTGGGGAAGGCTGGGTGGGTTCTTGGGGTGTCCATGCTTGGCTGATGTGTGAAGTTTGGCTTCGTGCTCATCGGGGAATCAACATTGCCCAACTGGAAGGGAGACCTCCCTGCAGATCTGAGTTAGATCTCTGGGGAGTCTCTGGAATACTTTCATAATGTTTCTAGGCTTTACCTGAATTATAAAAGTAACAAACACTTGTGTTAAAGGAAAATTTTTTTAATAGGTAAAAGCATAACTTTCACACAAACATAAGTTAAACATATATTTAGTGCTTTTAACTCATTAATTATTTCCCTGGTGGCTCACTGGTAAAGAATCTGCCTGTCAATGCAATGGTGGATTCAATCCCTGGATCAGGAAGACCCCCCTGGAGCAGGAAATGGCAACCCACTCCAGTATTCTCACCTGGAAAATCCCATGGACAGAGGAGTCTATTGGGCTACAGCCCATGGGAGTCTGCGCATGCACAACTCATTCATTAAGGAGGGAACCAGCCAGCTGTCATAACCAATTCAAAGGAGAATTCAAAGAGCCACACTTAACAGAGGCAACCACAGATACTGAAAAAATTTTACAAATAGAAACACAGGACTAGTTCATCCGCAGGCAATAATCAAGTGTATTCCACCAGACAGAGTTTATTTTGGTTTCTAAGGACAAGTATCACGTGTATTATGATCAGTTTTTTTAATAATATAGTTGACAGAGTTGCACAGTTTCTCAAGGGCAATGAAACTGGTTATGGATTTAGGAGGCCCAATCATCTTTTTTATTTCAATGTTTTTCACTCTTTTTCCTGACTCCCGTTTAAAAACAAAACAAAACAAAACAGAAACATACAAAGTTAAAAGGAACTCTGTCATCCACAAATCCCTCTCTCTATGGCTATCTGTTGTTGTTAGCAGTTTATCGAGGCTTCTGGAAGACTTCATTTCTGTGCATACAGATGGTTCTTTTCTTCCTAATGATTATTTTTGCACATTGTCTAAAATTTCAAGCCCTAGGGTCTTAAGTTTTAAAAGAAAACTTTGGATTTGGAAAGAATTTCAAACCTAGAGCAAGTTTTCTAAAATCAGCAGTATAGAGAACACCCATGTGTCTTTCAATAGATTATCCTGTTAACATTTGTTTTGTTGTTCCTCGTTTATCATTTCCCACCCTCTTTCTCTCCACACACACACACAGGTTTCCCCACCTTCCCCGCCCCCAAACTCCTGATGATAAGTTACATTTGTCCCAGCCCTTTTTACTTCTAAAAACTTCAGTGACTATTTAGTAAGATTAGAGATACTCTCTTACATAATCACAATATACTCACCCACCTCAATTTAACATCCGTACAGAATTTTCTCTCATCTAGCGTTCACATTCCAATGTTCTCAGTAGAACCGACAATATCCTTTTATACTATTTTTTCCCCTCCAGCACAGGATCCAGTCTGGGGGTCAGAGACTGCATTCAGCTGTCATGTCTCTTTAGCCTCGTTTAATCTAGAACGCCTCTATGGTGTTCTTTATCTTTTACGGCATTGACATCGGAAGAATATGACCAACCATTCCTCCCCACACTCCCTTTTAAAAATAGCATTTTGCATTTGTCTGATGTTTCCTTGTGACTAGTTTCTGGTTATTCGTTCTTGGCCAAAAGACTACAGAGAGCATATGGAGTTCCTTCTTAGAGTAAGGCATGTGGAAACACCTGACGTCTGCCTATCCCTCCCTGGTGATGTTAATTTTGATCACCTCATCAGGGTGTCATCCAATTTCTCCACTGTATATTTACTGGGTATTTTTTAAGTCTTGCTTGCAACTAACACGCAGTCCGTGGGGAGATAGTCTGACACTGTACAAATATCCTGCTCGTTACCAAAATTCAGCAATGCTTAATGAGGGAGTGATCCAGTCTTTACTAGGATGATTGCAAAAGAAGACTTTCCAATTCTAAAACTTCCTCTTCAATGGTTGCCTCAGATATTTACTGTCAGTAAAGATCTTCCCTTCTTCCCAAGTAGGTGTGGACTCAAATGTCTGTTTTTCAGGGCTTACAGTTCATTACTCAACTTGATTGTTTTGGTGCTCAAACACTCCCCAGTTTGGCCATTGGGAGCCCCTCCAAGCTGATGCCCCTGTCCTGTGACATGCCTTCAATGTGGTTTTTGAACATTCCCTTACTTTCTAGCTTCATCACATGTTCCAGGCTCATCTTGCACCTACCCTGCCCCAGATCTGAGATTAGTCATTTCTCCGTGGAACTCTGGGGAATGCAATTATAGACCAAGATCTGAGAGCTGCTAGAATGTCCTTTCTTTTTGACCTTTCCAGCAGACAGAGCTAGGAAACAAGTATACATTCAAACACATATACATGTGCACATTTTAGAAATCATAAACTTGCATCTGTATGTCTAGTTCCATGGAATCTAAAGTTTAACAAGTGTTCCAAGAGACGCCTGTGTCAGGTGTCAGCTGCTCAGAGGAGGGGGAGAGGGAGCTGCTCCCAGACCCTTGCCCCCAGTTGTTGCGGCGGGGGGGGTGCAGGTACAGCCTGAATGGAGGAACAGATGAGAACGCCAACCTCGAGGGCAAATTCCCAGGGAGATTCCTTCCCGAACTGTCGTCTCCACTGGCAACAGCGAGTCTTGCTTTGCTCTGCGCGGTACAGCAGGTCTGAGTGTGTCAGCCTGCGGAAACCTCTCCGTAAGTTCTGAATGACGCTGAAATACCTAAAATGATGCTTCCTTTATACATGGGAATGTGCCGAGAAAAAGGTGTGACTTGAAAACAAACTTGGGATTAAAGCGTGTTATTGCTTAGAGTGAAACAGAACACATGTGCTTAAAAGTCAAAGTCATGGTCCTTGCTAGCATATCAGCTTGAAGAATTATCCAAGAATATTGCAAAAGGCAAATAATTGGAAATTTGGAGAATTAAACAGTCATACTAGCAGAAAAGTTGGCAGAGGATATGAAATGGCAGGTCACATAGAAGGCATACAAATGGATAGTAAAGAGAAGAAAATATGCCCATTCACACCAGTAATTCAAGAAAAGCAAGTGACTATAGCAATGAAAATATTTTTTTTGGTTAGTAGTGTTTAGGTGATAGAAACAAAAGAAATCAATCTAAGTAGAGAAAAATACATAAAACATTAAGAAAATATAGGTGCTGGGATTCTGCTGTATCAGATGTCACATCAGATTTTCAAAGTGAATTTGTTTTCTGTTATTAGGCTGTAGGATCCAAGTTCATTCAACTTTGCACACTTAGCACCTAACACCATGCTAGGCACAAAGTAGGTTCATAAGAGGAAAGGTCATATTTCTTGACCACAGAGCAATGAAAGTAGGAATTAATAACAAAGCTTTATCTGCTGCTTGGAAATTCAAAATGTGTGTAGAAGTGTATATGTGAGTCTACGTGTGTATGGGTGAGAGAGTTAGGAACACGAACTGTGATGGGTGTGGCATGGGTCTGTGTAGCCTCCGTGCTGGGATGGGAGCCGATATCCAGGGGAGTGTTTGAATGCAGTTCTGTCCAGGTGGTCTGTATATCAGTGTGGGTATATGTTGGGCTGTGCCCCGCAGGCCTACAAAACTTGTAGATGCCCAGCCTCTGGACCGAAGAAAAAGAGTCTGGAAAGAGCCACAGAGACATCAGTGGCTTAGTGGACCAGACCAAAACAAAGGGTCCTGGAGCAACACCCCACAGTGTGCAGCAGATGGCAGGCAGGACATGGTAGCAAGCTTGGCTCCTTGGGGGAGGAGTAGGCTGCCATTTATGGCAGGGAATTGACGTCAGATTGACTCAGTCAGCAGAGAAACCAGCAGCTGGGGCACGTCCCTCACTGCCCCTCAGGTTAACGACCATCACGAGGGCGGATTATTTCCCTTGAATAAACTAGCAGGTGGAGCCATTCTGGCCTAGGGACTAGAACAATCACTAGGTGCACAGGTGATAGGGTGCAGGAGAAGCGGGGCCTGGTCGATCTGGGAATGCAGAGAGAGCAAGAGAGCTGCCATCTTGAGTGGCCTGACCACACACCCCTCCCCTACATACCCCGCACAACCCTTACAATTTTTTGGCCAGCCCCTCCTTAGAGATATCGCGGAGATCAGGTATACAGAGGTGCACGGCAACCAGAGCCCACAAATGCAAGCCGGATACCAGCACTAATGAGGATCAAGAGTAAGCCAGGCACTTATCCGGTCACTCTTTCATGGCAGTCCAGAGGAGGACGACCACAGCCTGTCACTGTAAAGCCAGCTATCAGACTCCTTTTGCAGAGAGGCCACCGTTGTCGCCCAGTCCATGAACAGACTCTCTCCACCCAGCCTGCAAATCTAAGATGTTTAACAGGCATGATACATGGGAGATGGTGATCACTGAGCAGAATACGAGCAGTGATCACATCCTGAAATGACGTCACCCCTGCCGGTAGCCTCTGTCCTGCAGCGTCATATCACATAACAACCGACTGCAGGGCTAATACAATGCTTTCTCCAGTAGGGGAAACCTGTCCTGTTCCCCACAGGGTAGGGAACCCTAGCCACCAGGGACTTACCTGTTTCAGCCCCAGAACCATCTCATAATGTGCTCCCTTCACAAGGGCAAAAGTGAGTGACTGTCCTGACCAATAGCTGAGCTTGGATGGTGACCAGTTGCCTCTGGGTGAACGTGGCGTAAGTCCTGGGATGATAACTGCTGGGATGCTCAGTGATGGTTCCTGGTCCACGGCTGAGAGTGGCTCCCATCTCTATGGTTACATGGTCCATCATGTTTTCAATTAACCCCACAATAGTCGGGCTGCAGGACGAGCTGAAACGCCAGCCTGTGGCATTCTTATCAGCCCATTTCTCAACTTCAAGGTGGCTCCTTGGTCACCATTGATGTCCATGGTGGTCCCATATGGTGCACACAACTGTTCTAGATCCCCAGTAGTGGATTTTGCATTGCTCAACCACTTGAATAGGCCTTTTGTAATGTCTCTCCCCTGGAGTAACACACCATAGGCTGCGTATAACTTTGCCCTCTCCTGTGGCTGAGACCAGAAGCCCCAGGCTACTCTATTATTTTGCTGTTGCCACGGGCCCCAACCAGTCCACTCTGGGTAACTAGCCATGTCCAGTTGCCCTCTCTGAGTTAGTGTCCCTAAAGTGTGTCTGTAGTTGTTTAGGGGTGGTGCGTGGGGGCGTATCTTGTCTTACCCAACCAGAGAGCACCCAGGTATTTGATAGATAATCTAGGTCCGTGCATTTTGTCTGTACATCCCCATGTGGTCAGATGAGCCAGGAGCCCAGGGCTACTACGCTTAAACTGGAAAGAGACTGAGGTTAACAGAACGTCATCAACATGGTGGGAGGGAAAGATATCTCTCAGGGCGGTCAGGGGTTACAGGGCCCCATGTGCTAGGGAACGGCCCCCGCCCCCGATGACTCCACAAGTGTTGGTTCCCCATCCTTACTTCCACAACTCTCAGTGTTCGTGGGAGTTTCCTCCGCTTCCTAGAACGTGCTTAGCCACTCAACTGTGTCCGACTCTTTGTGACCCCATGAACTGTAGCCTGCCAGGCTCCTCTGTTCGTGGGACTTCCCAGGCAAGAGTACTGGAGTGGGTTGCCAGTTCCTCCTCCAGGGCATCTTCCTGACCCAGGGATCCAACCCTTGTTTCCTGTGTCTCCAGCATTGCAGGCAGATTCTTTACCACTGTGCCACCTGGGAAGCCCTTGCCTTCCTGGCTGACATACCAATTATTGGGCTGCAGGCCTGCAAGCCTACACGTCGCCCAGCCTTGAGACTGAAGAAAGCCCCTGGATACATCCACAGAGATATCAATGGTTTATCAGATGGGGGAATCTTACACGTCCGAAACAACACCCCATTGTGAGCACAGGCAGGGTGTGATGGCCATCTTGGCCGCTCTGGGGAGAAGGAAGCTGCCATTTATAGGGAAACTGGCTTCGCGTTGCCTCACCAGTCTCCAGGGAAACCAGTGGCTGAGGCCCATTCCTCACAGTGCCTCAAGTTAATGACCATCTCGAGGGCAGATGGTTCCCTTTGATAAACCAGCAGGTGGAGCTGCTCTGTGGCCTAAGGACTAGAACAATCACTAGGGGGTAAAGAAGCTCAGGTGATAGGTGTGGGGGAAGCAGGGCGTGGTCAAGCAGGGGGTGCACAGAGGGCGAGAGAGCTGCCATCTTGAACAGCTGATCATTAGGATGTGCCACAGTGTAGTCTGAGCAGAGCTGTGACTGGTGCACACGGCACCTGCTGAAGGCAGACGCCCAGGCCTGTGGAGTCCCAGAAGGTGGGACAGAGGCAGACGCACCAGGCTCTGGCCAGGCTGTGGGCATCAGTGGCCAAGTCCCTGTCCGTAGGTGCTGCTGCAGCAGTGGCCAAGGGCCAGGAGACCCGGGGGCAGAGGTAGATGAGCAGGGAGACACAGGACAGGGGGTAAGAAGTGTGGGGGACAGAGGGCAGTTCAACACCTCGAGACTCTCTCTCTGCAAGCAGCATCCAAAGTCAGCCCCCAGCACCGGCCCCTGACCCCCTCGCCAGCCTCCCCCTTCCCAGTCACCCCCTCTTCCTTTCAAGCCGTAGACAGGGAGTGAGTTCAAGGTCCTCCCACCCCCACTGGAGGTGTGGGGGAGCGGTCCTGGCAAGAGGCGGGGGCAACGTGTTCATTATAGGAAATGAGCAGCAAGATTGCATTGTAATAAATCAGCGCAGATTTCCGAGCAGCACGGGGTCTCGCGGGCTCCGCGGGCCGTGGAATTCAATATGATATGCTTCAGCCTGTCAGCTAATGGGCTGCTGCTGGATGCCACGTGATCCACCCTTCCCGGGGACGTTAAACGATGCTGAAAAGTGGCCCAGATTTATTTATTGGGGCGGTGCGTGCTCCTGCCTGTGGGTGTGTGGGGAAATGACAAGTTGGGAAAACAGGTGTTTGTGAGCAAGGTGGGAGGGGATGGGGTTTTCCAGTTGCCCTGGGGCTTGGGCAGACAGTCCGGGGTCTCCCCACTGGCCCTGCTGCTGGGCTGTGTCCCGCACCGGGGCTGTCACCAGCTCACTAGGTAACACACTGCCCCATGATGCAGA
>NW_011494879.1:613675-615122 GCF_000754665.1 Bison bison bison | reverse complement strand
TGCAGAGCATCAGTTCTCCACCTGTTAAATCCTTTCATTTGCTTACTATTCCCTCTCTCACCTCTCCTTCCTTCATTCATTCCCAGAACACTTCACCTATTACGTACTGAGTTGTACTGGTGGGTGCTACCAGGGCTGCCAATGGGATGGTCAAGGCCCTGCCGTCCTGGATGGAGGGGAGACGGCATTAAATGGTGCCATGAGAAGTGCCATCAATTCTGCCTCCTGCAAGCCTCTTGAATCTGTGCCCTTTATCACCCGGGCTGCTGCTACCAGGACTCCTACACAGCCTGCCAACCAGCCTCTCCACCCTACTTCGTAGTCCACCATCCAAATCCTAAATTGAGATATCTTTCAAGCCACAGTTAACCCCTGCTCTTAGTTAACCCCTGTCCAAACATCAGCTCCAGGTGGGCAGGGCCATGTTGGTTTTGCTCGTCTCCTCACCTCCCCTGGGGCAGGCATGGGGCTGGCCCAGGGAAGGTGCTCAGGAGTTAATGACTGGGAGGAAGGGGCAGGAAAGAGAGCGGAGTGAGTTGGAAGCAGGCCTTAGCCAGGTCAGAGGGGCCCTATCGGGGCTGGAAGAGCTACAAATCCTCATGGGGTGCGGGGTGAGGGGTGCGGGAACCCAGAGGAGCCGCAGGAGCCAGGCAGGGAAGTGCAGCTGGGAGGACCAATAACCTTCCCAGAGAAGGACTGGTGGCAGCTGGAGGCCTGGAGGTGGGCGGAGCAGCAGGAGGTCTTGCAGGCACATGGGGGTGGGGCGGGGGCTGGTGCAGGGGCACCGTCCTCACTGGAGGGGTTGAGGGCTGGCCCAGGTGGACGAGGGGAAGGGTCTGGGGTTTAGGAGGAAGGACCTGCTTTAGAGCGTCCATGCCACTGGCCCCTACAGACCAGGAAGGGTCCCTGGGTCCCTGTTCCCCTGCGCGTGCCCCGTGGCAGCGGTGTCTGTGCCCACCGTGTCCTCCTGCAATGTGCACCCCCCAAGGGGATTTAGAAGGGGGAGAATAACCTGCCCCTTAAAGGGCTTTTATTTATAATCTGGAAAGAGCCCTAGACCCACTAAATAAAATGGCCTCAGTGCAGACTCTCAGGGGCGACTATAATTACCTGGGAAGAGCCACTTTGCTGCTTTTTAAAAAAAATTGTATTTTTCAAAGTGTTCAATGGATATTTATACAAAAGGACAGCCTGTTGGGTAAGTGCACAAGTTTACATTAGGCTGAGAAGGCTGAGGGGAGGCTGGGTCTTCACCTCTCACACCTTATGTCCACTGGGTTTGGCAGGCAGAGGCCCCGCCTTCACAGACTGGCAGATACAGAAAATAAGCTAGTGGTTTTCAGTAGGGGGAGGGATAAGACAGGGGAGAAGAGAAAGAGGTACAAATTATTATCTATAAAATAAGCTACAGGAATATATTCTACAGCACAGGGAATATGCCCAACAT
>NW_011494879.1:592290-613472 GCF_000754665.1 Bison bison bison | reverse complement strand
GAAGTGTGTCAGGGGCAGAAGGAAGATCCTGGACGTAGCCCTGGAGGAGTGGAAGAGATGGGCTTTGAGAAATGGCCAAAGTGTATTGTTTAGTCGCTCAGTCGTGTCTGACTCTTTGCGAGTGCATGGACTGCAGCCCGCGAGGCTCCTCTGTCCATGGGATTTTCCAGGCAAGAATACTGGAGTGTGCTGCCATTTCCTTCTCCAGGGGATCTTCCTGACCCAGGGATCGAACCCGCATCTCGTGCCTTGCAGGTGAATTCTTTACTGCTGAGCCACTAGAGAAGCCCGGGGGAGTCCTGAACTAAGGTTCCTGGACTTATGGGAAGGGGCAGCCACTTGTCAGGCTGTCCTGTTGTTCACCTCCAGGGGGCGCCCCCGAGGCCTTTCTCCAGATGTCATTGCCCCTTGTGCTGTTCATGACCCTTACGGCTGCATCTGGTGGTCCTGTTGGTCGGACTGTGGAAAGCTGGGCCTCAAATGGGCAGGTCCCCCAAACCAGGTGGGGAGTTTGAGCTGGATCCAGGTGGCAGGAAGCTGTTTTGCATCTCTAGGAAGGAGGGTGACACAGTCAGATTGGCATTTCGGAAAGGCCACTCTGGCAGTCTGTGGAAAATGTGTTGGAGGCAGAGAGACAGTTGGCTGCTGAAAAATGGCCCATATAGAACACATATTTTGAAAAAAAAAATGACAAAAGGCTAACTCTTTTCATCTGCAAAGTGATGCTACAAATCAACAGAAAAAGACGAATAGGAAAATGGTCAAAGAGCAAGAAGAGCCAGTTTGTAGAAAAGGAAATAGTAGTGGCTTTGAAACACAGAAGAAAGCTTCTCAACCTCATTCGTGAGAGAAACAGATTAAATCTATGAGTGGTACCATGTTTTTTCACCCACCAATGGGCTGTTAGCATTTTGACAACATTCTGTATTGGGGAGGGTGGGGTGATCTGGCCCTTAGCTCGACTGGCCTTATAGCTTGAGTTGGCTTCCTGGACCACCTGTCCCTAGAACTGAGGACCCCAGAGCCTTGGACTGTGTGCTTTACTCCTGCCTGAGATGGGCACACTGTCTGGATTCCTCATCTATTCTCCAGTCCTGGCTCCTAACTCTCTCAAGGGGAAATTTCAGTGACCTGCTTCGGACTGAGTTTTCCAGGGGATGGGAAGTTTTCCCCAGGAGCTTGGAGCTGAACTGCAGCCAAGCTACAGAGCCTAGGATTGGAATTCTTGGTGGGAAGATCCAAGATATTCCCAGAATTCCCTGCAGTCTCAGGAACCCACGTGCCCTCCATCATGTTGTGCTTCCCAAATGGAAAGTCCATGATGGGGGCGAGATGAGATGCTCATGCAGCTGTAAGATAAACACAGTTGTTTTCTTGGAGTAGCAATTTTATTTGAAGATGGAAGGAGAGAAAAGCATTTTTTATTAAAACAAATATGAATTGAAGAAAAACCATACTATGCGTCCACTGAGTCCCATTTCATTTTTTTCAACATGGATACACAGGAAGAACACACTGCCCAGTATCCCCTGCACTTAGGTTAGGGCCAGGTAACCAAGTTCTGGTCGAGTGCACGTGTGTAGAAGTGAGGTCAGCGCTCCCTGAACAACCCACTCCTGCAATCCTCCTGTCTTCTCTTCTTCTCAGAGGCAACTGGGAGACCATCCTTGAGGGGAAAGAGCCTAGGCAGGAAGAAGCTGGGACCCTGTCCAAATAAGTGTCATCCTTGATCCGGTGAGATTTGCACAGGGAAGAATAAACCTCAGGGTGAAGCCACTGTGATTTGGGAGTTAGCATCATATGAGTCAGCATCCTGACTAAAGTATGGATATAATATGGAGCCCAAGGCAATAGTTATAGGATTTTTAAAGCTAAGATATGAGGCTTCAAGTAAGTAGCTGCTTGCGCCTGGCATTTCAGCCATGCCCACAGACTTCTGACCTGCCGATCTGGGCTATATTTTTCTCCAAGACCGTCAGGGTTAGACCCAGTGACCCACTGGTGCCACAGTCACTGGCCCTGGAAATGGCTTAAAGCAGATCTAATTAAGCGCCTGGGGAGGAGCTATTGAAGTTGAATGTCCAAGCAGATCAAATGGCCAGTGCCTGATGACTAGAGCCAAGTGAGAAACAAACCCAGCG
Organism: Bison bison bison; assembly: GCF_000754665.1. NCBI lineage: Eukaryota > Metazoa > Chordata > Mammalia > Artiodactyla > Bovidae > Bison > Bison bison. The sequence goes on along the minus strand of NW_011494879.1, from coordinate 611,331 downwards.
CCAGCCTCCAAAACCATTCTCTGGTGCATGAGGGAGAATGATCCGGTTCCTGCCTCAGACTCCGGGGTGAACCCACCCAGTGACTGGTCACTGTTGCCAGCCTGATGCATGCCTTCCAGGATCCAAGTGGCTGGAGCAGCAGCAGGAACCATGGCTGGGCTCAGAGGGTTGGGGGAGGAGGTTGCTATGGTCATGACTTCAAGCCAGGTACTTCTCCCAGACCTCCAGCTTCCTCTCAGGTGAAAAATTGGAAGTGATGATGATGATGATGGCATTTGAAGCTTTTTCCTTACATGCGACTACAATATATAAAACAGAACAATGAGCAAAGAACAAACAAAAAAGAAACAAACAAATTCGGAATTAGCGGAGCTACTCTTGGCTACCATGAAATCTACTTTAAAATCTTTGAACCAGAGGCTGATGCTGGCTTCTGCTCTTCAGATCCCCTTGCTGAGGAGGCCTGAGTGCACATCCCTCCCTTCCCCTCGGTGGGCTTCCGGTGCCCTGTCTCTGAAATTGACTTGTTGGAAAGGCTGTGGCAGCGGATAGAGTCTTGTAACAAAACCCAGGACTTAGAGAGAAAGCTGGAGCTGCCGGGGTTTAAGACAGAGTTGGGTCTGAGCCCTGACAGGCACCACCACATGCCCAGGGCATCTGGGGGAGGCAGAAGTGTGGAAAAGGCCCCTGGAAGGTGTGCCCAGGCTGGCTGCCGAGGGCCAAGGCTGTGCTAACCTCACGTGCGGCTGCGGGGGCCTCCCCACCTGGTGCGGGGGCCGCGGGTGGCAAACCTGGGTTTTTCCAGCAAGGAGTAGGGTGGTAGCTCTACCCTTTGGCTGAGCCATGACCTGCGGGCACAGGCGCTAGGACGAAGGGGCTGGCACAGAGTCAGAGCACGAGGCGCGTGCAGGGTCTGACCCCTTAGGGATCCCCGGGTGGAGACAGAGCCCTCCTGAGTGAACCTCCTCCCGCCCCCCACACTGTGGGAAATGACACCCCTCTGATGCCACTGGGTGTAGTTTCTAGGGGGCAGAGATTCCACTTGATTTATCACTCAAGGCTCTGTGCCTTTCTCGTGCCACCAAATGGTCCAGAGCTTGGAAAGCATTCTGAGCAGACCTAGGCTGCTCCCACAGGGTCAAGGGCAGGGGTGACGCCAGGATGGGGCCCCCAGGTGTGTCGGCAGCCCCAGGTGGCCTCTTGGCTGCAGTCTGAACCCTCCGTTCTCCAGGGAGCTGCCCTGCCCCAAGCCTCCCCGTGGGAGGAGGCAGACCTTGCTATGCACCCCCACCCAGCCTGGTGCTGTGTGCAGTGGACGCTGCACCCACAAAGCTGGAAGGGGCCACCCTCTCCCCCAGGGCCGTCGCTCCGCCAGTCTCTAAGAGGTGGCCAGTCTAGGGACCCATCACTCCCTCCCTTGGGAGACTGTCCCCAGTGGATCAAGCGTTGGGGGCTTTTCCAAACTCCTTTCTCCATCTCCCCCAGAATCTCACAGGTTCCTTGAGGCAAGATTTAGCTCCCCCCACCGCCAGGCAAACATTAACCATTAGGGGAGGAAAAAAAGTAAAACAAAGGATCCCCTTTCTCCTCAACTGACCCCAAATGAACAAGCCCTGTCCACCTCGCTGGGTTTGCTGCCACAAATTATCACGCAGAAGAAATGGCTGGTACTTGGCAGCCGTTTCTACGAGGGGCCTGTGTGCAGCAGCACTCTGCTCGGTTTTATTATTGCCTTTTACGAAGTTTCCAAGACAACTGAGGCCAAGTAACAGAACCTTGACTTTATGTGCCATGAAAATTTAATAAAGAATTTTTTAAAGGCTTTTAAGAGGCAGAAGCTGCGGCCCAGCAGCAGAGCCCCTACGGAGGGAGGAGGCGCGAACGCGCGGCCGCCCACCAGACCTGGAGGAGCCGGGCCTGTCAGGGCCCTTCAGCGTGGGCAGAAGTGATCTCTGGCTTCTGTCTAGGCCAAGCCTATGGAGATCGGTCCTTTGCTCAATTAACATTTATTAAGAGTGCCCAGTGCCAAGTCCACGCCAGCCTCTTTCCATTGGTTATGACCCACGTCCACGGTACAGGCCAGGAAGCGGGCAAGGGGCTGGAATCACTGGTCCATGGTCATGGTCACATAGCCAGAGAGCCACAGAGGCAGCCAAAGACCCTCTCAGGGTCCCTGCTGGGATTCTTGTTTTCCTTGTTCTGATGCTAAGGGTTCTGAAGGGAAATACCCGTGGCTGGCTCTTTTCATCGCCCAGCTCTTTGCCTTGTTTCTGCAGCCTGCGAGGGGGCTGGGGGGAGAGGGCGAGGTGGGGACATGGTGAGGGGCAGGCAATGTCCCCATGGCCCGAAACCAACATCCTGGTTGGACTGTTAGCAACCGCCTCATCAGAGGAAACATTCCCCACCAGCCTCCTAAGCATGTTCTATCACTCCAGGGCTGCAAAGACCCCCTTCCGTCTGCTCTCTGAATAAGGCTCAGAAGCAATTTGCTAGAAATGAGCAAAAAAAACATCAGGAATTTTGCCATTTTATACCAAAGCTCAATGGTGCTCAGTGTGTCTGGGCGCGTGCATGCCTACATGTGGAAGCTGTGTGCTCCGTGGATTTCCTAGTTACAGGAAAAGCAAGACTTTTGGTTACTAGAGATGGAGGTAATTGACTGTGTTGCCTGTTCTGCAAAGCTCCTTTGCCCTGGGAACAGAAAAAAAAAAAAAAATTGAACTTATTTCATGAGGGAGAAATTCATATACCATATGGGAAAACGTCTCCCATATCTGTCAGACTCAGTGGGAGATGGGCAAAAATATCAATCAGAGCAAGCTGGATTTTAGGTTAAAACGCATCTTGCCAGAAGAGGAGAGCTCTGAGCTACTGATGGGGGAATTGCATCATCTCTGAATTTTATTGAAAGGGGCTCAAATGCCAGACAGTCAAGCCTGGTTCTCAATGCCGGGACTGAGGAGTTTAGGATATTTATCAAGAAATGAAAAAAAAATGTTTAAGCTATTTTTAAAGTAATAGTCTGCCAATCACAAGGCAAATTCCAGGTGTCAGAGGAGCAGCAGAGACCATTTTTCAGCCCTCATGTCTTCAAATATGCAAGGAAAATGAAAGAGGGTGGAGCGGGAGGGGAGCTGAGTGTCTCGACTTCGTTTGTCCTGATGGATTACAGTATTCAAGGAGGAACCTTCTCCCTTTATCCTTTTATACTTTGCAGGAAACCAGAAGCCGGTCTGAGGCTAACACGGCACTCCAGCACTCGGGTCTGCAAAGCGCTCTCACGCGTGTCATGCTTTCCAACTTTCATCTTTTGTTCCCAAAGTGAGAGCAGATGTCACCCCCTGGTGCAGCCGAGGAACCTGGACCCCATAGAGTGTATGGGCAAAAGAGAAGGTAGGACCTCCACAAGCTGAGCCCCAGAACCCCAGGACTCCCTGAGCCATCACCCAGCCTCTCTGAGACATGGGTTTCTGCATCTGTGAAAATGGAGCCAAAGCCCTCTCCCTCCTGGCCTGTAGGCCTGTTAAGGCTCCATGCAGAGCGGCTAAGGGGCGGAGAAGGGGTTGGGGGCTGGGCTCTGCCTTCCACCAGCTGCGAGGCCTTAGGCAAGTCACCTGACCTGGGCATCGGTGCCCCTAGCTGTGAAAAGAGGGCAATGAGCAGCCTCACCCTTTGCGGGGTCACTGGGGGGATCAAACGAGAGGATGGAGGCAAAAGTACTGTGTAAACTGTGAAGCATCAAACAGATGTCACCCTCTCGTGGGAAATACTCTTGGTTCTAGAAACGCACAGAACGCCATGCCAATGTCTGGGCTCCTCCCCAGCCTGGTCCTACTCACCCTAACTACATTCACATCAGCATTATCTGCTCTGAACTAACCAAGCCCCTACAGAGGCTGTGGGGCTGGAGAGACAGGCCAGATGTCTGATGGAGGAGCCGTGGTGGACACGATCCAGCCCGGTGACCCTCGGTCTCCAAGACTGAACGAGAAGGGGGTGCCCATGTGGGATGGAGCCCACACCTGGATCCAGGTACAACGGAACCGGGAGAGACTGCCCAGGGTCAGAGGAGCCACTGCCGTGCCCAGGACACGGAGGTGTTCACAGATCCAACCCTCAGGGCTTCTGCAGGGGGAGAACTCAGGCTCCTTCCCCTGGTCCTCTGAACAGTCCTATTATTTCAACTGTACCTGAAGGGCCCCAGCTTGGTGCCCGAGTGGCCAGTGTCAAGCCATCACCCGCCTGATCGTGAAGGAACTCACAGCTTGGCAGACGTGAACACTGACACCACACAAGTATGATCACAAAGGACTTCCCAGTTCTCACGAGGAGGAGGAGGGGGTGGCTTATTGCTTGAGGGATGGCAGTGGAGACATGTGAGCTGGACTTTGAAAGATAAGTGAGTTTCCACTTACTTATGGAAGCTGGACAACAAAAAAGGCTGAGCGCCGAAGAATTGAGGCCTTCGAACTGTGGTGCTGGGGAAGACTTTTAAGAGTCCCTTGGACAGCAAGGAGATCAAACCAGTCCATCCTAAAGGAGATTAACCCTGAATATTCATTGGAAGGACTGATGCTGAAGCTGAACTCTAATACTTTGGCCACCTGATGTGAAGAACTAACTCATTGGAAAAGACCTTGATGCTGGGAAAGATTGAAGGCAGGAGAAGGGGGTAACAGGATAAGATGGTTGGACGGCATCACCGACTCAACAGATATGAGTTTGAGCAAGCTCCAGGAGTTGGTGAAGGATAGGGAAGCCTGATGTGCTGCAGTCCAGGGGTTGCAAAGACATGACTGACTGACTGAACAACAAGTTTCCACTGGGCAGAGGGAGGGTCCAACAGAGAGGACAGCTAAACCTGGAGCGCATGGAGCAGATGCGGGCCCTGTGACCACCTCCCAAAGGGTCAGGAATCAGCACCTTCTCTCCAGAGTGGTAACAACAGACACACAGGGCTGTAGGAGCACAGAAGCTCCTCCTGAGATATGGGGGCTGAGCATGGATTTAGGGTGGAAAGGGAGGAGGGGACTTAAAGGTCAAGAAGCTTGGGCTTCATCTGGGAAAAGAGGAGGGTCAACAATTAGGGGATTCTGCAATCAGCATTTTGGTTCTGAGTTCTTCCTGAAATGATAGGGATTGAGGGGGTTAAGAGGCAAAAGACTGATGCAGGGTAGGCCAGAGATGATGAGGTCTGAGCTGGGAGGACAGACGGAGGACAAACAAGAGGGATTTGGGAGTTCTGGGGATGGAGGCGCCTGTCTCCGGGAGGCCCTGCCTCTGCACCTGGGGTGGGGTCCGTTGGGACCAGCGCTGCGAACAGTCCACCTGCATCCTTCACAAGCCCCTGCGGCAAGCTCCACTCTGCCCACGCTGTGGAGACGGAGCTCCTGATGGGAAAGGCAGAGAGGCCAAGGACAGCCCCGGGAGGCAGGAAGGAGGCGAGCAGGCAAGGCCAGCCCTGAAGAGGGAAGGCTGCTTTCCAGGTACACCAGAAGTGGCACGGCAGGAAATGAGGCGGCGGGCAGGGTCCAGGGATGCATGCAGCCCAAGATGGATGAGGCTGAACCTGATCTCATCTATTCATTGAACCTGCTCTGGCTGCGGGCCATGACAGTGGCGGGGTCAGTGTGGCCGGACTGTGTGTGAGGGGGGCACCAGCAGGAGGGGAGGAAGGGCAGGAGAGGGTAGGGGGAAAGAGGTACAGATGGCGTCCGTGGGCCCTTCTTGGGGATGGGCCGATCCTACGGGCAGAGAACAGGGACTCAGCTCCACATGGAGCATCTCTCTTCCCGGAGGAAGGAGACGCCTGCTCTTGTGATCACTCCAATTACCCCCTACGCAACGAGCAGCTAATTACCGAAGAGGGTTAAAACAGTGGGACTTCCTATTAAGAACGAGGCGGTGGGGGAAGTCTCCGATCACTCACTCCAATAATGGAGCAGCCTCTGGTTCTTCCTGATCAGTGGCATCAAGAAAATGCAGGGCCCGCTCTGTCACTTGCTGACCTCCTGTACTATGGCAGCCTCGGTTCCCCAATGCTCACTGAGGGCCACGGGGCTTCTCAAGCCCTGTCCTGCCCTGGAGGGGCTCCTTCTAGACCGTGACCACCCAGCAACCATGCCTCTGGGTGAGAGGCGAGGGGTGAAGGGAGGACGGTCCTCATCCTAGGAGCTGAGGTTCACCCCAAACAGAGCAAGGGGAATTCAGCCTATTAAAACAATTTTTTTATTGATTTAATGTCTTCTTGGCTGTGCTGGGTCTTTGTTGCCGTGTGTGAGCCCTCTCTAGTTGTGGCGAGCAGGGGCTGCTCTCCAGTTTCCGTGTGAGGGTCTCTCTTGTTGCAGAGCTTGGGCTCTAGAGTGCAGGCCCAGTGGTTGCGGTGTACGAGCTTAGTTGTCCTGTGGCACATGCAATCTTCCCCGATCAGGGATCGAACCCATGTCCCCTGCACTGGCAGGCAGGTTCTTAACCACCGAACCAATAGGGAAGTCCCCTAGAATTCAGACGACTGGTTATTTTTTTTCTAAAAAATTCAATGTGTTTGGTTGGTTTGGAACCTGATGATGGCATCCCATTTTGTCAAGGGCATGCTTTCTGGAAACCGACTTCAAGAAATGATATCAAGTTAGAACTTTGTCTAAAAGATGCTTTGCTGCTCCCAGCTGCTAATAAGCGTGCAGGGACCATTTACTTGGGTCGTTAGCTGTGAAATCCATCTGCTGTGGTCACAGGGTTCTGGGAGAGCGGACAAAGGGTTTTCAAACTCATTTTCTCACAGTGGACAGTTTAGGAACACTGACGGTCCTGACCTGTGACACCAGATGGCGTGGCAGTGTGCAGAGCCCTGGGGGTCCCCAGGCAGGAAGGACCCACCAGTGCTCTGTTTGAAGCTGGATTCATACTCACCTGGGGACACAGAGGGGATGGGGCTCTGGAGTCGACTGACCTGGACTGACACCTGACCTCCCACGTGACCTCCCAGGCCTTGTTTCCCTTCTCTGAAAATGGGAATGGCCTTACATAAGTGCCCTGGACGACTGGAAAACAGAGCTGATGACACCTCTAAAATGGCCCTACTTGGGAGGCACTTGCTGCTCATCAGGTACCTCCCGTCCTTCCCACCTGTGGCCACCCCCTGCTTTTTGCTGGGAAAATAGAGGCATTTATTTTCTTTATAGAAAGACAAAGTCTCCCATCACTTAACAGCCCAGCATGGGCCCTGCAGGGCTCGGGGACTGCCGGGGCCCCCTGGGCGGTGGACGGGCTGCAGACCTGGGTCTGCCCTGGGCTTCTAGGAGAAGGAGGGGAGAAGCAATGGGATGAGGGCATCACATGGGAGCCACCCTGTGGGGGCGGGGGAGGCAGACTTCACACCTTGAGGGAATGGGCGTCTGCCTAGAGGGAAGGTGAGGCAAGGATCAACAGACCCCCACCCCACCCCCTAAACTGCCCAACAGCTGGAGCGATCTTAGATTAACAGCCTTCCCTTTGGGTTGAAAAAAATTCCAGAGAGGATGACTCCCAGCTGGGCATTTCAACAGACACTTTTTGAACACCTATGAGGGACCAAGGTCTGTGCTGGACCTTGATGCAACTGCTCCCACTGGTTGGAGTGAAGGGGATTTGGCTCAGAGACAGGGAGGAGTGTTAGGAGGAAGAGGAAAAGCAGGGGAAGGAAGATGTCTGTGCTGGTCTAGGACACATCTCTGACCCTTCCTGGATCCTACATTCGTGAGCGTTTTCTGAGCCTTACTGTGTGCCAGGCACCATGCTAACGAATGCTGTCCAAGACCCTTCATTCTCCTCCCTCAGAGCCTGATGGTGAGCTCCTTCCAGGGCCCTCCAGGGTCCTTTATAAGTGGGGACCTTCTGGGAAGGGCCATGTTAACCCCAAACCCAACAGCGTTCTGGGGAGATTGGCTGTACAAGGGCAGCTTCTCGTCTGCCTGTGGTCAGCGGGCCCTGGACCCTGACTTGCCTGTGGCCATTTTCCAAAGTGCTCCCTTCCGCTGCTTCTGAAGCTTCCCCTCTGAGACGGGCAGGGTTGGGAGGTGGATATCTGGGGACATGAATGGAATGGTTTTGTTGAAGGGAGAATGTGACTCCCCTTTCCCCAACACTTCTAATGTCAAGCTCTGACTCGCTCTGATCCTTACGCAGGGCTTATAGACACATTCCTCCCCTCTGAAGCCTCCACCTTCCCCAGGGCTCCCCACACACTCTGGGCACACATGGTGATTGCCCCACCGTGGTGAGCTGTGATCAGAGGGCACATGACTGGGGAACCCCTGCTGTGGGGTCAAACCAAATGGGACAGAAGGTGGCTCACAGGCTGCAGCCAGCTCTGAGACTCCAGGAGCCTTCCTGAGCTGCCTCTCAGTGAAATCTGTATCTTAATGAGTAACACACGGAACACTGCTGACAACAGACAAGCTCATGAAATCAGCCAGGTCGGTCTGTTAACTGCACCCACGCAGCACATGATTGGGGTGGGACAGCGTGCAGGCCTCCTGGGTATTTCCACTTCATTTTCACAGAATGGGGTGGTAGGAAGTCAAATATGATGTTCCTAGGCTCTAACCATATTCTCCCTGGGGGGCCCCCGGGGCAGACCCCAGATGCAGCTGCCTTGAGTTCTTTCCATGGCCCTCCGTCTTGAGGTTGTTGGTGCCTCCCACCCTGCCCCAAACACAGCAGCTTTTTATCCCCAGTTGTGGCTTCCCACGAGCCCAGAAGAGAAGAGGCCATCTGTCATGTTTTGGATATCATATGTCCGCTGATGGCTTGCGAGCAGGTGGGCCACCAAGAGGTGCTGGGAAGGAGAGCGGGCGAGAATCAGGCGGGCTCGCCAAGCGCAGCTCAGCGGAACGCTGAGACGAGGAGCGGGATCTCGGGCTGGGACTTAGCATCCTGCCATCTCTCCACCAGCAGGAAGCCCGGGGGTGGCGTCTTTCAGGCTCAGCCTTCTTCCGGGAAGACAGAGCGGCCCTCAGGACAGGGTGTGTCTGGAGTGGGAGACCTTGTGGGCGCCGTCTGTGCAGGGCTGGGGCCGGCCCTCGGCCGGTGGGGCTGGAGGCGCGGCCTCCTGCGGGGTTCCGCTGGGCTGGAGCCGGCTCCCTGACGATGTGCCGCTGCGGCCACACACCAGGCGCTTCTCGTCCAGCAAGGACAGGTGGTATTCACACAGGTCGATCAGCGAGGCCACCTGCTCGTGGAGCGGCAGCATCTTGAACTTCCTCTGGGCCAGGTAAAAGAAGGCCTCCACGAAGGCCTGCAGGCACATCCCTGTGGACGAGAGACCGGCGTTAGGGGGACTTGGTGTGCGCGCGCAGGCGCCCTGGCTTCCCGACGCCTACCACCAGGCTCTCTCCCCACCGCCGTTTCCTTCGGAGAGGAAACAGGGCCGTCTCAGCCTGCTTGACCAGCGCCCGGCCAGCTGGGCGTTCACAACCACTTGCAGATTCACCCTTTAAGCTGCCCTGTGAAGAAGGTTCAATAACCCAGTTTTACACATGGGGAAACTGAGTCTCAGAGAACTGGAGAGACCTGGGCAAAGTCCAGTGGTAGAAAGCCGTAGGGCTGGGATTTAAACCTAGCCCAATGCCTTATTCTCTTGCATCGCCATCAAATGTTCCCATTAAAACCCAGCCCACAACTTTTATAATAAGGGAGAGGGTGTGAAGATGAGTCCAACTTGATGGCCATTCTATAACCTCATGGAAAGTGCTAGGTGCTCAGTCATGTCTGACTCTTGGTGACCCCATGGACTGTAGCCTGCCAGGCTCCTCTGTCCCTGGGATTTCCCAGGCAAGAATACCAGAGTGGGTAGCCATTCCTTTCTCCAGGGGATCTTCCCCACCCAGGGATCGAACCTGGGTCTACTCATACTGCAGGCAGATTCTTTATCATCTGAGCTACCCAGGGAAAGCCCTCATAGGTATGTCAGTTACATTTATCGAAATCCACAAATTGTACCTTAAGTTAAAATCTGTGCATTTTGCTACATGTAAATTTTACCTCAAAAAGTAAAACATATCTGACCCCTTCTCTATACTCAAAACTATATTCTGAAAGGTATTAATAGGAAACCCCATTTTGCGCCTGGAAGGTTCTTCTATTTTGCCTCGTAAATTCCTACTCCTTCTTGGGATTTGAGCTGAAAATCACTTACTCAGCAAACCCTCCTCTGAGTGCCAGGTAAGATCCAGCCCCTGGTAGAGGCTTCTTGCCTTTTTCTTGGTAGCACCTTTGGCGGCTAGTTCAGGGTTTTATTTGCGTGGTTCACTGACAATCTCTAGCTTCCCTGCTGGACTGTGGGCTCCAGCTCACCTCAGTTCCCCCCAGCGCCAGGTCCCCAGAAGATGCTCCATACAGAGGGACTGACTACATGAGTGAATGAATGAATGAGTCAGCACCAGGCGCTTCACAGACATGCCTTTGCAAGGTCACTATTATGACGTCCCATTTTACAGATATGGAAACTAACAATCAGAGACGTTGAGTAACTTCCCTAAGGTCACACAGCCAGAGACCTGTGGCTTGGAAATTCACACTCTTGACTCCCAATTCTCTTAACCAAGTTGTGCCTCGCAAAAGGTTCTGAGTCTTCCCAACATCCTAGTGAAAGTGAGCTCCATGACCCAAAATCATGGGGCTCCCTGGGCTCCTTGGGGAAGATGGCTCTAAGGCTGGACCAAATGCCACATGGTACTTTTAGAGAAGCCAGCTCCCACTCGTAATCCACACCTTCCCAGGGGCCTTGCTTCCTTCTCAGACAAACTGGTTGCCTGCTCTGTCACTGTAGGCGGAAGCCTGGCCTGGAGTTCGTAAATATTGGATGATATATGGACCCTGGGATCTAAGAGATCTTTTTGTGTTGGAAACTTGAGCTGAGCAAAGACGTTGCTTTTTTGTTTTTTGTTTCTAATCTTCTAAGTCCATCAAAGCTTTTTTTTACTCAGCTTCTCTTGACTCCAGACGCTCTGCAAGTCCCCTGCTTGGTCTTGACAGGAGCTGATACAAAGAACAGTAACCCTTTTAATGTAAACAGAGGCCTGGTACCGACCAAGACGGAGGGGATGAGGCCTGAGCCTGTATGAGGAGACAGACGTTTTCTAATCACTGACTCTGGGCCAGGGCTGTCCTAGGGTGTGCATGCGTGTGTGTGTGTGTGTGTGTGCACGCACAGTCAGCGGGAGGGTCCAGGACACGCAGGCTGAAGAGGCTGGGATCTAAACACAGAGAAAGCCGGGGCAGTCCCAGCCCCCAACTTCACAAGTGTGTGATCTCCAGAGCGCCGCTGCTCCACGTGTGGTCGGCAGACGGGTGCCGGGTCCGGGAACGGCATGTCCCTGGTCGCTGACAAGATAAGGAGCTCAGGCCAGAGTGTAAATCACCCTCCTCATCAATCACATGGTTTAGTTCAGCTGGCAGTGCTTTGCGGCAAGACTTTCCGTTTATAAAGGAAGCCGCACGTATTTACATGCTAGCTTGAGTCTCCTATCCAGGACTGGAAGAACAGTGCGTGACTGCAAGTTTCATAGCTCTGGGGTCTACAACCCCCCACCCTCACTTTAACCACAGTCTTGTCAAAAAATTCAGATTCCAGGATGGGGCCCAAGACCCTGCATTTCTGCCAAGCTTCCCAGTGGTACCCAGGCTGCTGGTCTCTGGAGCACACACTCTGAACAGTGAGGACTGAGCACCTTTTACTCAACAAACACCCATTTCCTTCCCTTAATTGGAGGCAGACTGTGATTAGAGTAATAACACACCCCCCAAAATACAATTAAGACCTCTTTCGGGAGAAAAAAGTATGGCTAAATCATTGACAAATCATTATCAATATCTCATTATTGATAAAACGAGAAATGGGGTTGACTGTGATATCCTTGGTTTTCTTTTTGCTCATCTACATTTTCGGATTTTCTATCGTACTGCCTGCCAAGTCGCTTCAGTCGTGTCCGACTCTGTGCGACCCCATGGACTGCAGCCTACCAGGCTTCTCTGTCCATGGGATTCTCCAGGCAAGAACACTGGAGTGGGTTGCCATTTCCTTCTCCATTCTATAGTACACACATGTGCAATTAAAAAATAATGCAACTGGAAAATCTAGAGAGTGGAAAAAAGTGATGCTGGGACAGCTGCTTCTAATCATGAAGACTTTGCTACTATTTGAAGTCATTGCTTTGAAAAATTAGAGTGCAAACTTTCTGCATACATGTTCTGCTTTGATAAAAAGTTTATATAAAGTATACGCACGAGGATGAAGGGGAATGGACATTACTGACTCCTGCATGGGTCACGTACACGATGCCAGTGCTCCGACCCTCACTACACGTCCCACTGTGCAGATGAGAAGACTGAGGCCCAGACAGATCACATAACTTGCCCTCAGGTCACATGCTGGTAAGCGGCAGGGCTGGGATTTGAACCCAGGCCTCAGGCTCTGCTGATTCTGTTCAGAAGCTGTGTTGGAATACGGACTGCAGCTCCACCCCAGGGTTCTTGGTTCTGAAGGTCTGAGAACTTGTGCTTTGAACACATCCCCAGATGGTGACAAGGCTCCTAGTCGGGACCCCACTTTGAGAACCTGTCCCTGCCTCGCCTCCTCCTGCTGCCAGGTTCAGTCTGTTCTTTCTCCACTCTGAAAGCCCATCTGCAAAAAGGGGCCTGCTTGCAAAAGGGCTGGCCCCTGAAACTGACAGAAGCTTGACTTTGGGCTAAAAATGTCTGCCTTTTAAGACACTCTGATTGAAAGCAGACTTGCAATCAGTTATTTTTAAAAGACTAATGATGGAGCTGGAAAAGCATGAACTTGTTCCAACTCTGCATTAAGTCCTCTCTTGGTTTCTGAGAAACCACACATCCCCGGTTTCTTCTAGCGTCACGGCTTGACCACTAAGCGGGGGCGGGGGTGGATGGGCAGCAAGCTCTATTGCCCTCTGCCAGGCCCTGCCCTTCTCTGTCTGTGCTGATGGAGTGTGGGCCTGAAAGGTTCTGGTAAGCCAGGCCATAAGGGCCCTGTGGACCAAGGGACTTCGCATCTCATGCTGAGGAAGACAGGTGGCCACTGGGAGGTTTCCAGGTGACATGGTCAGGTGTGTGCTGTGTTGACAGCAAGTGGCAGGGGCACAGGAGAAAAAAATCGGGAAGATTGGACTGGTCCTATCAGGCGAGGGCTGATAGCGACTTGGACAGGGCAGCAGTGGGGGGTGGTGGCGTGGTGAAAGGTGATGAGGTTCTGGATAGAATCTGGGGGTCGTGCCTATGTCTCTGAGGGGCCAATGGGGTGGATGGGGGCATGAAGGCGAGTCAGGAGTCCTCACGAAGAAGGGGCTCTAACAGCAGGCTGAGGGGACTGGCCTTCCCCTCAAGGCCTGTGTTTTGCTAACATTTTATCTGTAAAATAACCTGGGGACCTTGCCGGAAATGCAGGTTCCTGTTCCTGTCCCCTGGAGGCTGTCTGTTGGTGATGAGGCCCAGATACTGCTTGTAACTGCAGCGCTGGGGATCCGACACTCAAGGGTGATCAGGAAGCTTTGCGATGAACATTCCCTCTTGGCTGTCTCTTGAAGGGCTCTTGAGGAGGCAATGGAGTGAAGAAGTTGAGAGCATGGTCTTTTGAGAAACCTAGCGCTGGACTAGCCCTGCCATGGGTGATCAAGAACCTCTAGGGGTGCAGAGAACAAGCTCTCTCCTCTGAAATCCCACTGCCCACCTGTCTCTACCATCTTCATCTGCATGAGCTGCCAAATATCATAACACAACACCATAGCCAGGGTGGCTCAGACAACAGTCGTTTATTCTCTCAACAGTTCTGGGGGTGGAAAGTCTGAGATCAGAGTGCTAGCATGGTGTGGTTCTGGTGAGGGCTCTCTTCTTGGCTTGCAGACAGCCGCCTTCTCTCTGTGGCTTCCCAAGGCAGAGAGAGAGAGAGAGAGAGACAGCCAGCAATTTGGCATCTCTTCTCATAAGGACACCAGTCCTATTGGATCAGGGCCTCACCCTTATGACTTCATTTAACCTTAATTACTTCCTCAGAGGCCCCAACTCCAAAAACAGTCATACTAGGGTTCCAACATATGACTGAAAGTGGGGGGTAGGGCATGCTTTAGTCCATAGCGCCCTGGTCTGTAGCTTGGTTCTGCTGAGGTGCAGCCAGTACTTGCAGTCTCTCCTGCCATTTACCAAGTCTTCGAGATTACTTGAGCTATTTAGGAGAAAATGTAAGAAACCCTGCCCCTCTCCCCTGCTCCTCCACCAGCCCTGGCGGATCACTCCTTACAGCTCTGATGCGGAGCTGGAAGCATCTCTTTGGTAACATTGCTTCAGTGACCCATTACAGTAAAAGGGATGAAAGGAAACAATAGCACTTCATATTCTTTGAGCCTTCATTATGTGCAAGCCTTGGGCGAAGGGCTGCACTTGCATTATTTAACTGAACGAATCTCTCAGAAATCTCAGGGAGCAAGTGTGACCATCAATCTCGTTTTATATTCAAGAGACTTGTCAAAGTCATACAGCCAATAAGGTGCCTGAGCCTAGGATTGTTCCCGTAACTTTTTGACTCTGCTGAGGCTTCAAGAGCCGTCAAAGAGATGGCCAGGTCGGGGTGTTAATTCCAGTCACTTAGAAGGAAGAAATGACGCTGCCTTGCAGTGAATGAGGGAGCCCACCTCCCACCACTCCCATTTCTGCTGGATGCCAGCAAGGAGGTGCAGAACCGTCCCCCAGGTTTCGCAAACAGGCTTTCCCCTCCTGCCCGCTGTGCCTGAAGATCAGCTGCTGAGTGTTTTTCTTAAACTTCATTTGGGTTCATGGATCTTGCTGGAGAAAGCAACCCTTGGAACCTTCCAGTGTAGCCATCCACGTGGCTCTCGCCGAGATGGCCACTTGCATATAGGATGCAGCCCCTGACAGGCTGTGGCCTCATTCTGTCCATCAGCCTGGTGAGAGAGGGCCCACTGGCTCCTGGCCCCCAGCCTGCTGCTCTCCACGCCCAGGGAGGGGCTCTTGATCACTGGACTTAAGGACAGTGCTGGCGGCTGCGCCTTGATAATCTCATCATCTACTCTGGGGCTTAAGGATGGAAACAAGAATAATGTGGTCCGTGTGTAGAGCACCTGCCAGTTTACAAAGAATATCCGTTTTCTCATCTGGTTCTCTGAGTCGCTTTCAGAAGAGGATGTTATTACAAGGATTCCCCACTTACAGTTGAGACCCAGAAAGGCCAAGTGGCTTGTCTAGGTCCCCTTAAGTGGACGAGGCGGCATTTAAACCTTAGCTGACTCTCAAACCCACAGTTCTCTTTCCAACACAGTGTTCTTTCTTAACATTTGACATTTATGTATTATTTTATAGTTTATAGAGCACATTTGCATATATGATATAATTAAATCCAAATCATTGTCGACAGCCAGAGATATTACCCCACACTGAATATGAGATATATTTTTTTCCCCTCTCAAATATACCTGTGCTTCCTTGCTAGTAATTCTATTTCAAAATATTGGTGTGCTGGGTTAGGACAGCTATTCGCTGATTCTTTCTCTCACCCCAACCTTTAAATCTCTTTCTCATTGCTCACCTGGAAGAGAGGTTTCTGTCTCATAGTGACTTTTTAAATGTGCAAGTATACAGGCTTTCTGTTTGGAATCGGTGGTGGGAAATAAAGCTGAGTGATCTTGACTAGAATTACTTTAGTGGTTCCTCTCTGTGCAGCAGAACGCTCCCCAGAAGAGCTATGTGAAGGCTGCACCGACTCCGAGGTGGTTAATCATGAGGATCTGTCTTCTCCCCATTGTTGGGGTGGCTTGCAGTCTGCTCTGATCTGTAGCTGCAGTTGGTCCCCCGAAGCATTACCATAGTCCTTCCCCCAGGCCTGGGGCTGGGGTCTCAAAGGGCTCCACTGCAGGAGATGAAAACTGGGCCTTTCCCGAGAAATGGCATCTGGCTCCATGGAGGAATGACTGATTGGGCTGGCCTGGTTCCCGCTCTGCTGCGTGCTAGCTGTCTAGTCTTTCGGGAGCCAGTTCTCCTCTGGAGGGCTTGGTTTCTATGTCTGTAAAGAGTGGCTTTTATCAAGCACTCCCTAGAAAAAGCCCAATGCAGCGCTTGAAAAATACCAGTCATCTCCCTGCTTTAATGCCTGCCCTTTCACCTCCGGCTGCCTGGAGCGCTATCATGACGCTGGCTTCATTTGCTTCTTCTACTGCACTAACCAACCGGCTCATCTCCACACTAGGCTGTCCTGTGGCTGGGGAGCCTGTGCCCCCATCTCTAGCTGGCACAGAGCAGGCTTTCTGGAAGTGTTTGTGGAATCAATGAGCCAACTGACTGGGATTACAGGAGGAAAAATTATGCTGCGGGGTTAGAGGACCTGGATTATCACCTGGTCTCTGCCCTCTGCGTGTCGTGGCTTTGGGCCAATTACTCCCCCTCTCTGGGCCTCACGTTCCCCTTCAGTAAAATGGGCAGAGGATTGGGTCATTTCTCAGGATTCCAGAAGTGTTAGGAGGGATAGTGGCTTCTGAATGTTTGAAAAATAATAACTGGGCTTTTCTGCTGGGTCAGTGGTAAAGAATCTGCCTGCCAATGCAGGAGACACGGGTTCGATCCCTGATCCAGGAAGATCCCATATGCTGTGGAGCAACTAAGCCTGTGCGCCACAACCCCCGAGCCTGTGTGCCTAGACCCTGTGCTCCACAACAAGAGAAGTCACCGCAGTGAGAAGCCTGCGCACGAACTAGAGAGCAACACCCTGCTCTCCACAGCCAGAGAAAGCCCACGCAGAAACGAAGACCCAGCACAACCAAAAATAAAATAAACAAATTGTTTAAAAAAAGAATATCTTTAAAAATTCTATCATAATAATTAAAACCTCAAACCACGTTTATTGAAGATGTTCTGCCGCCCTGACTCACGCTGTGCATTTTCCCTGCACGTGTCCCTTCAATCTCACAACAACCCTGAGAGCCTGGTCCTGCTGATATTCACACTGTGCAGCTGAGATGGCTGAACCCAGAGAGGCCTGGCCACTTGCCCAGGGTCACATTTCCTGTGCCCCAGTTCGCACTGTCCAGGGTGGCGGTACTGGGTCCCCCACTGCTGGTCTACACTATCTCATCCCAAAACAGATGGAAACTTCCTCAAGGCTCAACCTTTAAGGGACAGAGGAGACAGCCATTCCCCTATAGCTGGGGAACGGAAGTCTCACGCACAGAGTTCTTGTATCTAGGCATTGCAGCGGCGAGTCACCATCACCTCTGTCCTTGGCTAGATGGAAAAATTACTAAGTGTCAGGAGTGAACCATAAATAGACCTTGGATAAAAATCATTGCCCCCAGAAGCCCGCAGCACCCACATAACAAACATAAGCAAAGATGAAAGCAGTTATTCCATCATTTCATTAATCGCAGGTCACACCGCTGGCGGGCACAGAGTGGCCTGAAGGTCCCGCTCCAGCCCCAGCCAGGGTCACCCCTGATTCCATCACGAGGCGGATGCAAACTCCTGAGTCATCGTCTGGGGAGATGGGCTGCAGGGCTGGTCACCACTTCCTGCCACCTCCTTGGTGCTCTTCCAGATGCTTCTGGTGGGATTAATGGCTCCCATGGACCTTCTGAGGCTCAACATTCATCCCTCAGCAGGGGTCACGATCTCTGGCTTGGAAAGGACTTCAGAGATCACAGAATCCAGGCCCTTCGAGCACCACAACACCACTCGGTAAGAAGTAATGAGTAGCTGGCATAGAGCGCATGCTTTGTATGCATCAGGCACTGGGGTGAGCTCTTTATGGGGTGCCTCTACCTCACCCTCAAAACAAAATCTAGGGACTTCCCTGGCGGTCCAGTGGTTAAGACTCCACGCTGCCAACGCAGAGGGCATGGGTTCAATCCCTGGTCAGGGAGCTAAAATCCCACATGTCATGCAGTGCGGCCAAAAGATAAATAATAATAGTAACTTTAAAATAAATAAATAAAAACAAAAATACAATTTTTTTTTTCCTATTCTATACATAGTAACTTGCATCTATTAATCCCATACTCCTAATTTATTTCTCCCCTTTGGTAACCATACATTTTTTTCTATGTCTGTGAGCCTATTTCTGCTTCAAATTTAGGTTCATTTGTATTATTTTTTAGATTTCACATGTAAGTTGTATCATATAGTATTTGTCTTTCTCTGACTTATTTCACTAAGCATAATATTCTCTATGTCCATGCATATTGCTATAAGTGGCAATATTTAATTTTTAATGGTTGGACAATAGTCTATTGTATATATACACTGCATTTTCTTAAGTCAAGTATCTGTTAATGGGCCCTTGTGTTGCTTCCATGTCTTGGATATTGTAAATACTGATGCTGTTTTTTAATATTTATCTACTTATTCATCATTTTCAGTTATTTATTCATTAGTACATTTGTTTTGTATCTTTTGGAGTGCAGGCCTTTCAGTGACAAATTCTCTCAAATTTCATCTGTCTAAAAAGTCTTGATTCTGGCATTTTTAGAAGATATTTTTTCTAGCTATAAAATTCTATATAACTGTTTGTTTTTCTTTCAGCGTTTTTTTTTTTTTTTTTTTTCTCCTGTAATTGAGATCTAATCTTACTGCATTGTGGTCAGAAAAGATGCTTGGAATGATTTCTATTTTTTTGAATTTACCAAGACTAGCTTTATGGCCCAGGATGTGATCTATCCTGGAGAAGGTTCCATGTGCGCTTGAGAAAAAGGTGAAATTCATTGTTTTGGGATGAAATGTCCTATAGCTATCAATTAGGTCTAACTGGTCTATTGTATCATTTAAAGTTCGTGTTTCCTTGTTAATTTTCTGTTTAGCTGATCTATCCATAGGTGTGAGTGGGGTATGAAAGTCTCCCACTATTATTGTGTTATTGTTAATTTCTCCTTTCATACTTGTTAGCATTTGTCTTACATACTGCGGTGCTCCCATGTTGGGTGCATATATATTTATAATTGTTATATCTTCTTCTTGGATTGATCCTTTGATCATTATGTAGTGACCTTCTTT
>NW_011494879.1:589919-592190 GCF_000754665.1 Bison bison bison | reverse complement strand
TAGTATTTGTTGGAGAGCTGGTTTGGTGGTGCAGAATTCTCTCAGCTTTTGCTTGTCTGAAAAGCTTTTGATTTCTCCTTCATACTTAAATGAGATCCTTGCTGGGTACAATAATCTGGGCTGTAGGTTATTTTCTTTCATCATTTTAAGTATGTCTTGCCATTCCCTCCTGGCTTGAAGAGTTTCTATTGAAAGATCAGCTGTTATCCTTATGGGAATTCCCTTGTGTGTTATTTGTTGTTTTTCCCTTGCTGCTTTTAATATTTGTTCTTTGTGTTTGATCTTTGTTAACAAAAATACAATTTTTAAAAAGCAAACCTCTTAAAAAAAATCCAGGTGGCTGGTGCATTTCTGATTTCCATTTCACCCTGTGGTTGTTCACCTGTGTTTAGTGATATAGCGAAATTTTGCTTTTGTCTTGGCTGTTTATTAGTTGGATGCTACAGCTTCTGGGGTGCAGGAGATAGAGACGGTCACCTGGAGCCCCACAGCCTGGAGGTGGCGGCGGGGATGCGAGCCCAGCTCTGAATCTGCCCTCCCGACCCCGGGTCACACAGAGAGGCAGGGAAGGGGCCATAAGTCTCGGGCCAGCAGGAAGAGCATGGTTTCTGGTGCTGTCTCTCTGGCTCCTGCCATTTCCCTGTGAGGTGCTGAGTCAAGGATGCCCACCCTGACATTGCTGATGGTGGTCATCTATCCCTCAGTTGAACACTTCCAGTGATGGGGGGGGGCAGTCTCATCACCTCCCTAGGAGGCCCTGTCTCGCTGTGTGCTCTCTGCCACTGGGGTGAAATATGCAAAGCTTCTGTACTGGTTCTGCTTTTCCAGAGAACAAATCTAACTCTTCCCCACCATGGACTTGCTCTGAGAGGATTTGTGTAAGGCAGCAACTAGAGCAATTCAATTCCACAGACTTTGGTGACCACCAATCAGGGGGATACGGAGCCAGGCAAGCCCTCATCCCTCATCTGAAAGGAGGGAGGGAGGAGAAGGGAAGGGAGGGGAGGGAGGGGGTGGGACCAGGAGAAGGAAAGGTTAGACAGCAAAGGAAGAAGCAGATGATGCCTGTGAGAGGCAGGAAAGTGGAAGAGCCTAAGGGAGGAGGGGCACGTGGTCTGGAGTCAGTGCCCAGTGCCCCCAGATCATCAGGGTCTCCCTCCCGAATTGTGCCCACTGGCCAGCAAACAGACCCGGTCTTGCGTTAAAAGGCTGCTTTGACATTGCATCCACGAATCACCTTTCCATCTCTGCTCCATGCTCAGTCAAATTTCCCAAAGGGATGCTGGTGCAGGCCCCGTCTCCACAGCCTCCCCTCCGGAGCCTCAGGTGGCTGGTTCCCTACCTCGCCACCAAGCTGCTGTCGCCAAATGACTGGCCACCTTCCCTCCCCCATCTTCTTAGCTCGCTCACTCTCTGCATTTGTCCTTGTGGAAGTGACAGGGACAGAGTAAAAGGACAAAGTAGGTGATCACATGGTTAATTCCCCTAGGGGGATTGTAAGTAGAAAAACCATGGGAGACCCCCGTAAGTTAAGGATTACTCAAGAAAGCAGGTTTGCTTAACCATAAAACCAAGCGGGCTTAGCCACAAAAGCAGGTAACACTGGCACGAGACGTGCCCCCAAACAATAAAACAGCAGCGGCAAGGGACCCACATCCTGCCCGGTGGGCTCAGAAAGTTAATGACCCCCAGGATGAAAAGGTACTCTCTGTACAGAGACCTGAAATAATTTTTACAGTCCCGGCTTGACCGTGTAGGGACAAAAAAACTCCCGTGTCCAGCCTGGAAAAGGAGCTGAAGATGGAAGCACGGCATCTGCTCAAGAATGAGAAAGAAAGCGGTCTTCTCCACTGCCCCCTCCCCGCCACCCAGTTTTCCTTTGATTATAAAACTGTAGCTCAGTAAGTTCTCAGGGTATGGCACTCTCTCGCTAGCCTACCTGTAAGCCTCATAAGCATCCTATTGTAATAAATTACTTCTCATCCATCACTTTGCCTCTCACTGAATTCTTTCTGTGCTGAGACATAAGGACTATGGTATTAGAGTTCTTCAGAGAGGTCCCCCCCCAACCCCAGAAATGCCATCTAATGGTTTCAGCAGCCCCTCTGGGACACTCTCTCCCCTGCTTTTCTTTGTCTGTCTCTGGGAACTCCAGGCTCGGGCTCTCCCAGGCTTCACTGGCTCTGCTGCGCATGGGGTCCTGCAGGGCTCTCCACCTGGGCTCAGCTCTTGTCTCTCCCTGTCATTCATTCCCTAGGCTTTAAATATCCT
>NW_011494879.1:578806-589819 GCF_000754665.1 Bison bison bison | reverse complement strand
ATATCCTCTGTGAAATCAATGCCATTGAATCGTTATTTCCAGGCCTCACTACTTTTTCTTTTTTGCCCACTGGGGTGTCTCATCACCATCTCAGAGAGCCTGTTAGCAATGGATCTCCGGGTCTTCTTTTCCTGACGTCGACCCCATTTAAATAAATTATCTTCACCCTCCTGGTTGCCGTAGCTGGAATTCTGAGAGCCATCGTTGAACCCTTCTCCCACAGTCCCTGCCTCCCCCCAGCACCCCAAATACTTTCCACCCAGCTCCCTACCTCCCTCATCCTCCCCACCCTCTGCCTGCAAGACCATCACTCTCCTGAACCCCTACACAGCCTCCCAGCTGGCTGGTGTCCCAGCTTCTAACACCGCATCCAGAATGACCTTTCAGAAACATGAGTCAAGCTGTGTATTCCCCTGCTTTAAGATCTTCAACAACGTTCAGAACAAATCTACATCCTTAACGTGCTGTCAGTGCACGGTAAGATCCAGGTAGGATCCAGCTCTTGCCTGTCTCTGCAGCGGGGCTGCCCCGTGAGCCGGAGAACCCCCTGCTCTGATGAAACCCTCTTTCCCACCGCCTCTCCCTGGGGAGCACTTGGATCTTGGCTCCAATGTTACTTTTACTGACAGTTTTCCCTGACCCATTTCCTTATTAGGTCTTCTCTGCTATCCTCTTTAAAACTTACTTCCTGGAACTCATGGTAACATGTAATTAAGTGTTTATTTCTGTGTTTCTGTGCTTAATGTCCATCTGTCTTTGCTACCATGCTGTCAGGGGTGTGGGGTCTGGGGGGGTCTGTCCTATTGGTCACTTGCACCTGTGCCTGGCAAGTGGTAGGTGCTCCCTGGCCATTAGCTGACTAACTGAATGAAATCAGTTAGTATAAAGATGTGGAAGCAACAGATGAATGGCTAAAGAAGACACACACACACACACACACACACACAGTAGAATGTTACTCAGCCACAAAAAGAGAATGACATTTTGCATTTGCAGCAACATGGATGGGTGTGGAGGGCATTGTGCTAAGTGTGATAAGTCAGACAGAAAAAGACAAATCCTGCGTGATATCACTTATATGAGGAATCTAAAAAATACAACAAACTAGTAAATGTAACAAAAAAGGAGCAGACTCACAGATACAGAGAACAAACCAGCGTGTGTGGGGAGGGCCAAGATAAGGGTTGGGCGGGGAGACATACAAGCTATTAGGTGTAAGGTAGGATGGATTGTACACCATGGGGAATATAGCCAATATTTGGAAATAACTGTAAATGAAAAGTAACCTTTAAAGTTGTATAAGTTTTTCTAATTAAAAATTTTAAATTAAACAAATGAAAAATAAATCATTCTACTGCTCAAAAAAAGAAAGAAATCTATAGGCATAGTGCGTGGTACACAGTAGGTGTTTGGTAAATGGCCATCCTCTCCTCCCTTCCTGCTGCTTGGGTCGCTGATGCTATGAACACACTTTTTAAAAAAAATAATTGTATTTAGTTAGTTATCTTTGGCTGCGCTGGGTCTTCATTGCAGTGCGCAGGCTTCTCGTTGCGGTGACTTCTCTTGTGGAGCACGGGCTCTAAAGCATGTGGGCACGAGTAGCTGTGGCACATGGGCTAAGTTTATGAGCACGCTTTTAGCATCTATTTAGTGCAGAAGGAATCCAGGCTTTACGCCACACACATCTAAGGTCAATGGCAATAGGTGGCCTCTGCTCATTCACTTCACTCTCAGAGCACATTTTCTGTGTACCCTGTCTGGCTCTTGGGTCAGTTCAGTGAGAGGACTTAGATGTTAAGGGGGCCCAGTCTGGCACTTGGAAGACACCCCACAAATCTGAGCTTCTTTCCTTATTATCTTTAGATGATGAAAGGGGCCAAGGCTGGCCCAGAAACAGTGTGCTGCGGTCCTGGAGGGCAGAGGCTCAGAATCATCATCCCATTGTAGTTGCTCCTTATTTCCAGATAATAGGTGACCTGGGGGACGTTAGGTCACCCCTGGTGGGTGGTTCAGTGGTAAAGACTATGCCTGCCAATGCAGGAGATGCGGGTGTAATCCCTGGGTTGGGACGATCCCCTGGAGAAAGAAACAGCCACCCACTCCAGTATTCCTGCCTGGGAAATCCCATGGACAGAGGAGCCTGGTGGGCTACAGTCCATGGGATCGCAAAGAGCTGAACATGACTGAGCGATTAAACAACAATAGGTCACCCTAACTCACCCACCAAATGCAGTCCTCTTCCCTAATCCCCAGGACCAAGGCCTGTCTGTCCTCAAGAAGAAGCCCCACCAAGGAGCTCCGAGAACCCAGCCTGTCACTTGGAGAGATGATGGGAGGCAGATCAGTGTCAAAAAATAAGACAGAGAAGTGGGTTTCAACTTGACTTCTATTAAGAATGTCACTTTAGAGCACAAATGAGAGAGAAGAGAAATGCTCTTTTATGCGGGAGTTTATTTTTGTCACTTTGTCAGAGAGAAATCGCAGCCCCGAGGGCACTGGAGCTGCAGAGAATTACCCAAAACATTAACATGCAAATTGCCTTCTTTGGAGAAGGTAATTTTATTAGTGCACGAAAATATTTCTTTCATTGCACTTGAGCTCAGAACGGTGCCGTTTGGGGGCCAGTTGGGGCCACAGCAAATGGAGAATTAGGGAGAGCTGTGACCTTGGTTACGATTTTATTACTTCCTGGACCGGAGATCATGCCTAGGACAGGGTACCACGTTGCAGCTGGCTACTGTGGGTGTACCCAGAATGAAAGTGAAAGTGGAAGTGTCAATCGCTCATTTGTGTCTCACAACCGCATGGACTGTAGCCCACCAGGCTCCTCTGTCCCTGGGATTCTCCAGGCAAGAATACTGGAGTGGGTAGACATTTCCTTCTTCAGGGGATCTTCCCAACCCAGGGATCGAACCTGGGTCTCTTGCATTGCAGGCGGATACTTTACCATCTGAGCCACCAGGGAAACACAAGTGTAGAGAACATGTATGTTCAAGACCATACAGCATCCATGGCAGGAGAAGCAGCAGACCAGAAGTCAATGTGTCCTGTGTCTCAAGTAACCAAGGGAGCAACAGGGGATCATTAGGGGGCTCGGACGTGGCCACTCTGAGAACAGGAAGCGGAGACATTCCATCCAAGCACTTGTTCATTCATTCACTCCTTCAATAAGCTTTTGCTGTGCTAGGCCCTAGGCCCCCAGTATAAAGCACGTATGAAGCACGCATGAGCATCAGTATCCATGCAGGCAAATGCAGAAGGGACACAGACAGACACTAACACTTATGATCCAGCAAAGTAAGACCTGCAGCGGGGTGGTGTGCCAAGAACCCACAACACAGAAGGCAGTGTGACTGGCAGGGCGGGGGACCTGGAAGCTTCACAAAGGAGGGTCATGCCTGGGGGCATTGCTCAGCCAGTCAAGTTAGGGAAGGTAGGCTGCAGGCAGGGAGGCAAGCAGGAGCAGAGCAGAGGTGCAGAAGGAAGCACTTTGGCCTGGCCCCTGAGAAGCACCATGTGTGGCGGAGAGGAGAGAGGGGCTGGGGCGCTGGGGCTGCAAAAGATGGACAGGAGGTTGGCCAGGCCCAGCCCAAAGGCTACAGAGCACAGATTTTACCCTACAGGCGGCTAGCGTCCCTGCCGGGCCTGTTCGGAAGAGAGCCACGTTCCCTCGAGACTTTAGGAGGGAGGAGTTCCCCAGGCCCTGGAGTGCCAAAATGACAGAAGGTTGCGTGAGGCTGCGCTTATATAAGGCTTCCTCCTCCCTCTGCAGCCGTGATCAGCGAGGAAGTGTGGGCAGAGACACCCACCTGCTACCAAGAAGAAAGCACCTCAGTCATGTAAGGTCTTGCAGAGCACTTTGGGAGCGCACCCTTCCTGGGAGGCTGCTAGCCCTCGCCCTGAGTTGATTGGCAGCTACATCACGTGACCACGGTGGGGCCCCCAGGGAAGTGCTTCCACGCCCCAGGAGCTGTCTTTTAGGAAAGCTGAAGGGAAAATGTGGCCGTTTCAAGCACACAAAGAGCTACTGAGGAGATCCTGACTGAACACACTCCACCTCAGGGCTTCTCGACCTTGCCAGCTTTTTTTAGATTTGGGGCCAGAAAGTTCTTTGTTGGGGGAGGGGGAGTGTCCTATGCATAACAGTGTTTAGAGCATCCCTGGCCTCTACCCACTAGATGCCAATAGCACCTTCTCTCCTTCCTTCCCCAGTTGTGGCAAGCAAAGATGTCTCCAGATATGGCCACACGTCTCCAGGTGACAGGGAGTATCAGCTCCAATTGAGAACCACTGGTCTATCCAGACCTCAGAGAAGACTGATGGAGGTCAAGGAGGCCTGATGACTAGAAGTCTCCTAAGTCTTGCAGTGAGATGGAGGTCACCCCAAGGGCATGGTGTCTGCCTTCTCCCCTCTCCCATGGGGCAAAGGATGCAGCAGAACACAAGCTTTAGCACGTGACTATGCATTGACCATTTCAAAAAGAAGTATGTCTAAATTATTCCTAGAAAGATCTAGGACAAACAGCAAGTTAAGGAGGGAGAAAGCCAATGGACAGCAGGGAGTTCAGAGTCTCAGCATCCTTCACCTGTAAAGCATGGAGGTTGAATAGTGGATCTCTAAGGCCTTTCTGATTTTAAAGACTCTGATTCCATACCAGTAAGATGAGCATACATTAAACGATGCTATTGGTGAATACTGAAGTCGGCTCCATGTGAGAAATGATGAACTAGGCTGGATAAGGTTTTATCTTGGGTTAATTTTCTTGTCTAGAGATGGAGAACTGACGAGATGACTCATGAAGTTCTTACTTCACTCTCAGGTTTAATGATTAAGCCCAGATTTCACCAGGAATTCCATGGAAAACTACGGAACGGGCCTGTATGGTAAACACCTCTGGAATGCTTGGGATTGGTACAGTTTCTTAAAGACCACTGGCGTGGAAGAAAGAATTTTGGCTCTACCACCCATCAGCTGGGTGACCCTGGGCACATTTCTTAACCTCTCTGAGCTTCATCTCTCTCTTCTTTGCAAAACAGATTGGTGTGCAAAGTTTAAAACGGTTAGAGAGGACTTCCAGATACAGCTCTGACACATAAAGAGCTTGGAAATCATCACTGCCATCCTTACAGCAAGAAAAAAGATGAGCAAACCAGAAATGGATGGCTTTTCTTACATCCATCAGAGAAATGAGGTCACAGGGCAAACTGCCAACCTGAAAATTGGACAGACAAGTGAACACGGAGAATCACAGCTGAGATCAGCTTGCTGGGAGCAGAAGTTGCTAGAGCCAGTAACTGATAGGAACATTTAATTGGTAAGTGAAGAACTGCTGGGTGGACTAGACTGAGAGTTAGAAATTCTTGGGCGCTCAGTTTTAGGGTATCCCTGACATCCAGAACCTAACCAGGTTCTTAAGGTGACTATAAGAGAAAAATCTCTCATGCTTCAGGCAGGGGTGAGGAGAAAGCAATCATTTTGACATATGCCCAGAGTATTCTCCATAACAAAAGCCTGCCCTCAAGGGGCAGGCTTTACCTGAGGCTTACCTGACCCGAGGGAAGGGCAATTAGACAACTCCGGCCTCTCCAGCCTTCCTGTCTCACAAAAGGGGAGAAAAAAAAAAAAGGCTTTTTTTTTTTTTAACGTTACAGTTCAAGGACTCAAGCCTAGTAAGAAACTGAGATTTAAACAGGTTATCAAATGCTCTCTCTCCCCAACATCTTATCACCACATCAACAGGGCTCCAATATAACAACAATGGATACAAACCAAGAGCTGCAAAACAATTTAAGAAGGAGTTTTTAGGGAAACCCAAAGACAATTGGAAGTAGAAAATAAAACCAAGGAAACTTAAGCCTCTGGCACCTACAGCTGCAGCAAACATTAATTACAGTCCAGCTCCCAGCCAAGTTAACATAAGACCTCACACTTACAGCCTGACTGTCTCAGTTCTTAGTACCTGATACATCACATCCAGCTTTCAACCCCAAATTACAAGATCTGCTAAAAGATGAGAAAAAAAAGTGGTCTGAAGAGACAAAGTAAGCATCAAAACCAGATTCAGATATGACACAGAATTGGAATTATTCAATGGAGAATCGAAAATAATGATGATTAATATGTTAAGGGCTCTGATGGAAAAAGTACATTCCATAACAGATGGGTAAGGTAAGAAGAGAGATGAATACTTTAAGAAAGAATCAAAAGGAAATGCTAGAAATTAAAAACACCATAATAGAGGTGAAGCCCTCAGTGGACTCAGAAATAGATTATCTAAGGAAAGATCAGTGAGCCTGAAGATATGTCAATAGAAATGTCACAAACTGAAATGCAAAGAACAGAAGAATGGGCAAAAAAAATCAGAATGTCCAGGAAAAATGTCTTTGGACAACCTAGAAGAAATGGATAAATTCACAAAAACAACCTAGCAATACTTAGTCAAGATGAGATCATCTGAACAGGCCAATTAAGTAAGAAAATTGAATCAATAAAAAACCTCCCAACAAACAAAAGCACAGGACCGATGGCTTCACTGGTGAACTCTGCCAAATACTCAAAGAATTAAAACCAGTCCTTCTCAAACCCTTTTAAAAAATAGAAGATGAGGGAATTCTTCCAAACTCATTTTATGAGGTCAGCATTACCTTGATACCAAAATCAGACAATGATGCCATAAGAAAAAAAAGTATAGATCAGTATTCTTGATGAACATAGATGCAAAAACCCACAACAAATTATTATCAAACTAAATTCAACAATACATTAAAAGGATCATACACCATGATTAAATGGGATTTATTCTAGGTACACAAGGATGGTTCATCAACTGCAAATCAGTCAATGTGATATACAGTAAGTCCCCTACATATGAACCTTCAAGTTGCAAGCTTTCAAAGATGTGAGCTTGCATTCCACTATCATCTGACATGAGTGAAATTGTGGCTTGCCCTCCATCTCATATTGCTGACGATCCTTCAGCTCTACCATCTCCCACCTCTTCTTCCTCCTCCAGTCAGTAACTCTTCTTGCCTGTTCACATGACACAACTCCTGTGTATCAGCTGTTGTACTGTACTACTATACTTTTTAAGGTACTGTGCTGTAAGATTAAAAATGCTTTCTTTATTTTCTTGCATTTGTTTTATATGTATTATTTGTGTGAAGAGTATTATAAACCTATTACAGTACAGTACTATAGAGCTGCCTGGGTTAGTTGGGTACCTAGGCTAACTTTGCTGGACTTACAAAAAACTTGAACTTATGAACACATTCTTGGAACAGAACTCATTCATATGTAGGGGACTTACTGTACCACATTAATAACATGAAGGATTAAAAGCATATGATCATCTCAACAGATGCAGAAAAAGCATTTGACAAAGTTCAACATCCATTTTTGATAAAAATTCTCAGCAAATCAGGTATAGAGGGAAGGTATCCCAGCATAATAAAGGTCATATATGACAAACCCTCAGCTAATACCATGCTCAATGGTGAGAAGCTTAAAGTTCTTCCTCTAAGATCAGGAGCAAGACAAAGATGTCCACTCTTATCAGTTTAATTTAATATAATAGGAACATAATAGGAATTGTCCTATCCAGAGAAATTAGGCAAGAAAAAGAAATAAAAGGAATCAAAATTGGAAAGGAAAAAGCAAAACTGTCACTATTTGCAGACGACATGATATTATATTTAGAAAACCCTAATGAATCCATCAAAAAACTGTGAGAAAAAATAAATGAATTCAGTAAAGTTGCAAGATATAAAATCAATACACAAAAATCTGTTGCTTTCTATATATTAATAACAAACTATCAGAAAGAGAAATTAAGAAAACAATCTCATTTACAATCTCATCAAAAAGAATAAAATATTCAGGATGAAATTTAACTAAGGATTTGAAAGACCCATATATTGAAAACTGTAAGATATCAACAAAAGAAATTAAAGAAAAATAAACGCAAAAATATTCTGTACTCATGGATTGGAATAATTAATATCGTCAAAATGTTCATACTTCTGAAAACAGCATACAGATCCAATGCAACCCCTATCAAAATTCTAATGGTATTTTCCACAGAAATAGAACAAACAATCCTAAAATTTGTACAGAACCAAAAACGACTCCAAATAGCCAAAGCAACTTTGAGAAAGAAGGACAAAACTGAAGGCATCACATTTCCTGATTTCAAACTATCTTACAAAGCTATAGTAGTGAAAACAGTGTGGTATTGGGATAAAAAAAGACTTCCCAGGTGGCACAGTGGTAAAGAATCTGCCTGCCAGGAGATGCGAGAGACATGGGTTTGATCCCTGGGTCAGGAATATCCCCAGGAGTAGGAAGTGGCAACCCATTCCAGCATTCTTGCCTGGAAATTCCATAGACAGAGAAGTCTTGTGGGTTACAGTCCATGGAATTGCAAAGAGTTGGATGCAATTGAACACACACTCATTGGGATAAAAACAGACACATTTATCAGTAGAACAGAGAGCCCAGAAATAAACCCATGCATATATGGTCAATTAATTTACAACAAAGAAGTCAAGGATATACAATAGGGAAAGGATAGTTTCTTCAATAAATGGTGTTGGAAAAATTGTACAGCCACATGCAAAAGAATGAAGCTGGGCCACCATCTAACACCACACACAAGGAATTAACTCAGCATGAAAAAGACTTGAACCTAAGACCTGAAACCATTAAACGTCTAGGAAAAAAACAGGCAGTAAGCTCCTTGACATAGGCCTTTTAAGGATTCCTTTTTTTTTTTTTTTTAAATCTCCACACCAAAAGCAAAAATGAACAAGTCGAACCACACCAAACTAAAACATTTCTGCACAGCAAAGGAAACCACCAGCAAAATGAAAAGGCAACCTACTGAATGGGAAGAAATAATTGCAAATTATATACCTAGTAAGGGGTTAATATTAAAAATATATAAGAACTCATATGACTCAATAGTCAAAAAACCTATCAGATATTAAACTGGGCAGAATATCTGAATAGACATTTGTTAAAAGAAGACATACAGATGGCCAACAGGTACCTGAAAAGATGCTCAACATTATTAATCATCAGGGAAATGAAAATCAAAACCACAATGAGTCATCACCTCATGTCTATTAAAATAGCTATTATCAAAAAGACAAGAAATGATGAATGTTGGCGAGAATGTGGAGAAGAGGGAATCCTTATGCCCACTTGGAGGGAATGTGAAATGGTGCAGCCATTGTGAAAAACAGTATGGAGGGTCCACAAAAAATTAAAAATAGAATTATAATGTAATCTGGCAGTTCCACTTTTGAAAGGAAAAAAGGGAGAAAATCCTGAAACAGTGGAACAATACAAAAGGCTTGAAATACAATAAAAATACCAGAAAGAGAAACAGGAAAGGAACAGAAGAAATATTTAAAGTCATAATGGCTGAGAATTTTCCAAAATTAATGAGGCACCCAAACCACCAATCCAAGATGCTCAGAGGATGACACACAGGAGAAATACCAAAGAGGTTTATACCTATACATATTATATTCAGACTGTAGAAAACCAGAGACAAAGAGAAAACCTTGACAGAAGCCAGAGGGGGAAAGCATCTTACCTATAGAGGAATAAGAAAAAAAAGTTACATTAGCCTCTCATCAGAAACCATGTAAGAAGAAAATGGAGTGAAACATTTTAAATGTTAAAAGAAAAATCCCATAAACCTAGAATTCTGTATCCAGAGAAATCACCCTTCAAAGGTGAAGGAGAAATAAAGGCTTTCTCAGATGAACAAAAACGGAAGGAATTTGTTGCCCATAGACTTGCTTTGCAAGCAGTGTTAAAAGAAGCTGTTCAGAGAGAAAGAAAAGGATCTAGGTCAGAAACGCAGATCTCCATAAAGAAAAGAGCATCAGAAAAGGAATAAATGAGGGTAGAAGAAATCCTTTTTACTTTTCCCATTCTTAACTGATCTAACAGAAAACTGTTCAAAGTAATAATAGCAACAATGTGTTGGTTGGTTACAGCTTAAGAAGAAAGGAAATGAGTAACAGCAATGTTATTAGGGAAGGGAGGGAGGAATTGTGAATGCTGTTTTACAAGGAACCTGCGCTCTCTGGGAAGTGGTATAGCACTGTTTGAAAATGGACTTATTGGATGAAAAAGTACACTGCAAATTCTAGGACAACCACTAACTTTTTTTAAAAAAAGTATAATTGATATATTAAGAGAGAAAATAGAATCATATAAAATGCTCAGTTAAAACCAGTGAAAGTGAAAGTCACTCATTCGTGTCCGACTCTTTGCGATCCCATGGGCTATATATACAGTCCATGGAATTCTCCAGGCCAGAATACTGGAGTGAGTAGCCTTTCCCTTCTCCAGGGGATCTTCCCAAGCCAGCAATCAAACCCAGGTCTCCCACATTGTGGGCGGACTCTTTACCAGCTGAGTCACAAGGGAAGCCCAAGAATACTGGAATGGGTAGCCAGAGCAGATCTTCCCGACCCAGGAATCAAACCAGGGTCTCCTGCAGTGCAGGCAGATTCTTTACCAACTGAGCTATCAGGGAAGCCCAGAAAAGGCAGAGAAAGAGGGAAAGACAACCAAGAACAAGGGAAATAAATAGAAATGGTTACAAACATGGTATATAGTTACCAGGTCACCTGACCTGCCTCTTGAGAAACCTGTATGAAGGTCAGGAAGCAACAGTTAGAACTGGACATGGAACAATAGACTGGTTCCAAATAGGAAAAGGAGTATATCAAGGCTGTATATTGTCACCCTGCTTATTTAACTTATATGAAAAGTACATCATGAGAAACGCTGGGTTGGAGGAAGCACAAGCTAGAATCAAGATTTCCAGGAGAAATATCAATAACCTCAGACATGCAGATGGCACCACCCTTATGGCAGAAAGTGAAGAAGAACTAACGAGCCTCTTGATGAAAGTGAAAGAGGTGAGTGAAATAGTTGGCTTAAAGCTCAACATTCAGAAAACTAAGACCATGGCATCCGGTCCCATCACTTTG
>NW_011494879.1:554211-578509 GCF_000754665.1 Bison bison bison | reverse complement strand
TAAAGGAAATCAGTCCTGGGTGTTCATTGGAAGGACTGATGTTGAAGCTGAAACTCCAATACTTTGGCTACCTGATGTGAAGAGCTGACTCATTTGAAAAGACCCTGATGCTGGGAATGATTGAGGGCAGGAGAAGGGAATGACAGAGAATGAGATGGTTGGATGGGATCACCAACTCAATGGACATGAATTTGGGTAAACTCTGGGAGTTGGTGATGGACAGGGAGGCGTGGCGTGCTGCGGTTCATGGGGTCGCAAAGAGTTGGACACGACTGAGTGACTGAATTGAATTGATGGTATATAGTAATCTAACTGTAGCAATAATCACCTTAAATGTGAATGGTTTAAATATATTAATTAAAAGACATAGACTGTTAAGAGTGGATAAGAAAAGCAAAACCCAACTATATGGTGTTTATAAGAAACCCTCTTTAAACATAAGGACATAGATAAAAACTAAGGAGATGGAGAAAGATATCGTGCTAGCACTAACTCAAAGAAAGTTGGAGTAACTATATTAATTTCAGACATTGAAGACCACAGAACAGAGAAAATTATCAGGGATTAAGGTGGGCATTATTAATGAGAAAGGGGTCAGTTCTCCAAAAAGACATAATCCTTAACATGTATGTATGTAGCTAAAAACAGTGTCAAAATATGTGAGGTAAAACAGATAGAACTGCAAGGGGAAATAGACAAATCCACTATTATAGTTAGAGATTTCAACACCCCTTTATCAGTAATTGACAGATCCAGCAGGCAGAAAATTGGTAAGGACATAGTTGAACTGAACAGCACCATCAATCAACTGGATCTAACTGACATGTATAAAATACTTTACTCAACAACAGCAGAATACACATTCTTTTCAGTTCGCACAGAGCATTAACCAAGATAGACTACATTCCCAGCCATAAAACACACCTTAACAAATTTAAAACAGAAATCATACAAAGCATGCTCTCACACCACAGTGAAATTAAACTAAAGATCAGTAACATAAAGATAGCTGAAAAGTCCCCAAATATTTGGAGATTAAATAGCACATGTCTAAACAATATATATAACAAAAAATATATATAACATATTTTATATATGTGTGTATATATATGTGTGTGTGTGTATATATATACATATATATAACAAAATAATAAAGAGTCAGACACAACTGAGTGACTGAACTGAACTGAAACAATATATGGGTCAAAAAAATAAATCTTATGACAAATTAAAAAACATTTTTAACTAAGTGAAAATGAAAATAGAACTTATTGATTTTGAGGGAAGCAGTGAAGGTAGTGCATAGAGGGATATTTAGAGCATCTAATGCATATGTTAGACAAAATGAAAGATCTTAAATCAATTATCTAAGCTCCCGTCTTAGGAAATTAGAAAAAGAAGAGTAAATTAAATCCAAAGTAGACAGAAGAAAATAAGTTATAAAAATTAGAGCAGAAGTCAATGAAATTAAAAATAAGAAATCAATAAAAATCAATTAAGCCAAAGCTGTTGCTATGAAAAGATCAATGAAACTGATAAACCTCTAGCCAAGCTAAGCAAGAAAAAAAGATTACTAAACTATTAGTTGGTAATTTAAAATTACTAATATCAGAAATTAGCACTACTGATCCCATAGTCATTAAAAAGAAAATTAAGAAATATTATGAATAACTTTGTGCCCACAAATTTGATAACTTAGATGAAATGGACCAATTTCTTGAAAGACGCAATTCACCAAAACTCACACAAAGAGAACCAGATAATCTGAATAGGCTTATATTTATTAAAGAAATTAAATCAATAATTAATAACTTTCTAAAAAAAGAAAGAACTAGGCCCTGATGGTTCCATTGATAAATTCTACCAAACATTTAAGAAAGGAATGATACCACTTCTCTACTATCTCTTACTGAATATAGAAGCAGAGGGAATATGTCCTAACATATTTTATGAGATCAACATTACCCCAATACTAGATAATGGCATTACTAGAAACGAAAACTATGAACCAATAACTCTCATAAACATAGACGCAAAAATCCTCAATATGACAAACAATGAGATTTATTCCAGGTATGCAAGGCTGCTTCAACATCAAAAATCAAGTGATGTAATCTATCACATCAATAGGCTAAAGGAGAAAAATCATATGATTCTATCAATAGATGCAGGAAAAGCGCTTGACAAAATACAACATTTTTTCATGACAAAAAATTAACAAACAACAAACCTAAACATCTATGCAAACTAGGAACAAAGGGGAACCACATTCATTTGGTAAAAAAAAAGCTACCAAATACAGTTACCAAATTCATTCTTGATGCTGAGAAACTACACACTTTCTCCCTAAGACTGGAAACATGACACGGGTGTCCCCTCTCACCATTCCATTCAGCACTGTACTGGGAGACTTAGTTCACACCGTAAGACAAGACAAAACAAGACAAGGGTGGAAAAGAAAAGATGGACCGATGGGAAAGGCAGGAATAAAAGTGCCTTTACTCCCAAATGACACAACTGCCAATGCATTAATAGAAAATCCCAATGAACTGACCAAACTTCTGGAACTAAGTGCTTACAGTGAGGTTGTAGGGTACAAAGTAGTTACATAATAGTCAACTGCTTTCCTATATTCCCTGAGCTTCCCTTGTGGCTCAGCTGGTAAAGAATCCGCCTGCAATGCAGGAGACCTGGGTTCAGTCCCTGGGTTGGGAAGATCCCCTGGAGAGGGGAAAGGCTACCCAATCCCACATTCTGGCCTGTATACAGCCCATGTGGTCACAAAGAGTCGGACACGACCGAGTGGCTTCTCACTTTCACTTCCTATATTCCAACAATGAACACTTGGAATTTGAAATGAAAAACAATGTCAAGGACTTCCCCGTTGTTCAGGGGTTAAGACTCCCCGCTTCCACTGTAGGGGTGTGTGAGTTCACTCTCTGGTCGAGGAACTAAGGTCCCGCATGCTGAGCAGCATGACAAAAAATTTTAAAAAACAAAACAAAATTCTCATATCATCATTTACATTAACACCCAAATAAAATAGGTATAAATCTAACAGAACATATGAAAACTGAAAATGAAAGTTGCTCAGTCATGTCTGACTCTGCAACCTCATGGGTATAGTTCATGGAATTCTCTAGGCCAGAATACTGGAATGGATAGCCTTTCCCTTCTCCAGGGGATCTTTCCAATCCAGGGATTGAACCCAGGTCTCCCAAATTGCAGGCAGATTCTTTACTAGCTGAGCCACCAGGGAAGCCCAAGAATACTGGAGTTTGGGTAGCCTTTCCCTTCTCCAGGAGATCTTCCTGACCCAGGAATCAAACTGGGGTCTTCTGCATTGCAGGCAGATTCTTTACCAGCTGAGCTACCAGGGAAGCCCTTAACAGAACATATGGAAGATACATATGAAGAAAACTAAGGCTGGTTCAACATTCAAAAATCAAGTAATGTCATCTATCACATCAGTGAAGAACTGATGCTTTCGAGTTGTGGTGCTGGAGAAGACGGACTGCAAGGAGATCGAACTGGTCAATCCTAAAGCAAATCAACCCTGAATATTCAAGGCAAGGACTGATGCTGAAACTCCAATACTTCGGCCACCTGATGCGAAGAGCCAACTCATTAGAAAGACCCTGATGCTGGGAAAGATTGAAGGTAGGAGGAGAAGGGAATGACAGAGGATGAGATGGTTAGAGAGAATCACCAACTCAGTCGACATGCACTTGAGCAAACTCTGGGAGATGGTGAAGGACAGGGAAGCCTGATATGCTACAGTCCATAGAGTTGCAAAGAGTCAGACATGACTTAGTGACTGAACAATAACAAACCACATCAACTAAAGGTTAAAGAATAAAAATCAGATGATCCTATGCATAGATGCAAGAAAAGCACTTGACAAAAATCCAACACTCATTCGTCATAAAAAGCTAGTAAAGTAGGAACAGAGAGGACACCTTCAACTTGATAAAGAACATGTGCAAAAAACCTATAGGGAACGTAATACTTAATGGTGAGACACTAGAAAGTTTCCCACTAAGATCATGAACAAGGCAACTCCTTTTCAGCATCTTACTGGTTTCTGCTCTTACTAGTTCCTTTACCTGACCCTTCTTTACCACTCTGAGCCGGTCTCCCCCTCTGTGAGTGGGGTCTTGGGAACAAGACCACACTCAGGGGGAGTGTGAGCTTTCAGTGCAGAAGCAGATTGGAAAACTGTTTTGAAATGTGGAAAGCATGCATACACATCAAGAATGACAAAAGTGGTTAAAATAAAGTAAAAAAGAAAAAAAGAGAGAGCCAGGTGAACACTTCCTAACTCAGTCCTTACAACAAACCAAGGTGGATGTCATTGACCTGTTTAAAGGAAACTGTGGTTCCTGCAGATGAAGTGCCAGCACCCCCGTCCCGGCCACCCCGGGTCTCCTAGATGGGAGGTGGAGGAAACCAAACTCAGCCTGGGTGACTCCTTGGCTCCTGTTTTTCCCACAGCCTCCATCCTGCTGCTGCTGTTTCTGCAGGATCTGGGATGGTGAGCAACAAGTACAAGAAAAGGAGATGGCTGCATTAAAAAATCATCATCCCGCTTTTTCCCTTTTGTCTCTTTTTGGAGGGTGGGGGTAGAACCAGACAACGGCGGAAATCCCCAGGCCCTGGAGGTGAAGGAGAGGATGAGGAAGATCAGGTGCTCGGAGGAGGGGGCTGTGGGGGTGATGGCAGTCTCCAGGCGACATGCGCCGAGGGGAAAGTCATTATAGAAGGTGCAGCGTGCGCGGCAGCAGCCCCAGATAAGCGTCTGCGTGGGGAGGGCTCGCTGGCATTTCTGTTGGCTCGCCTGCTTTTATTAAAAATAATTCTGACGCCGACTATTTTGTAAGCGTGGAGGGCACACATCCAGGGAGGCCCATCTGACTCTGAGATAATTTCAAGGCTGAAGAACGTCGCCCGTGCCAGACACAGCACCGCATGAAACCTGCCTCCCGTCCCGTGGAGGGAGGGGGCCATCCATGTATATGTATAAGTCAGGCTTCGCTAAACCCTCCAAGTAAAAATACTTTTAAATATTTCAGTACGTCGTTAACCACATACATCTCAGTTGGGGCTCATTCCAGCTGGGGGAAAGTAAAGGAGGCAGATGATTTGCATAAGTCGACTGAGGAAATCTGGTGAGAGACTGAACGAGACTCAGACACCCACAGATGTCAGCTGATCGTCAGGGCCCCGCCCCTCGGCCATCCCCCACGTGTGCTGAGCACCTACTATGTGCCAGGCACAGCGCTAGGCTTCCTCAAGGCAGGAACAACTTGACATCACGGCGATGAGTCTAGCTCAAGGGCCAGAGGCCACACACTCATTCCACAGTGTGTAATTCGAGCTGTGATCAGCATTGTGCATCTGATGGAACCGGATGGGAGGCTATTGGAGCTGATGGAAAGCGGGGATTGGTCCAGCCTGAGGGCGGCTCCTGGAGAGGAAGGCTGGGCAGTGGGGTGTGATGGGAGGGGGCCTCGGGCAGAAGCGAGTGCCCCGATGGAGGGACACCAAACTGGCCAGCCACCTTGGCTGGAGCAAGTGCCTGTCAGGCTAGTGATGAGAAGGGTGGCTACACCTGCGGAAGGAAGTTGACTACAGGCAGTTGATGGTTGGCTCTGGGTTGAGGGGTGATGCAGGAAGCGGGCTGGAGGCCGCCGCAGCCAGTGGATGGCAGGAGCGCCTATGAGAGTGAGAGCAGATGGGCGGAGGAGCAGGGAAAGCTGGTCTTCGGGGACCAAGACACAGGCCCGGGGGCCCTGATGTGGCAGTCCCGCATTTTCTGCTCAAGGTCCCCAGCTTCACAGTATCTACTCTGCCCTGCCCCCACTTGCCTTGGACGCATGGGTTCCTCTTCCTAGCCACCCCCCGCATCAGTACCATGCAAGAGGAAGGGGCAGGGAAGGTGAGGAGGGAGCAGCCAGGCTCCAGGGTGTCACAGCAGTAGCCCAGGCCAAGGGCGGCTGAGGGCCTGCTTGGAGGGAAAGAAAGGGAGGGCTGGCACTCCGTAGGCTCTGAGGGAAAGTCTGCTGCCACCACGTCCCATCCCTCTCACGCCTGCGAGCATCTGCAGGCAGGCATTTCTTCCTGTCTGTTCCCAGCACCTGCAGAGCGCCTGGCACAAGACGTTGCCCAGGAAGCATATCCCAGGAGACGGGTGCAGTCAGAGCCAGGTGGTCGCAAGGGAAGCAGCCCCTGCTTAGTGAGCGTTTCCAACTGAGTGCCTGCTCTGAGCACTTTCTGCTTTGTCCCATTTCATCCACATCCTTGTCTTTGTGAGGTGGGCACCTTTATTATCTTCACTTTTCAGGAGACGACTGGGAGGCTCAGAGGACATTACGTAACCTGTGGACATCGCCTAGTTTGCAACTTATCAGGCTCAGACTTGAAGCCAGGTATGTCTGATCCCAGAGCCCTTGGCTCTGGTTATGCGCGCGTGCGTGCTCAGTCGCTTCAGTCGTGTCCGACTTTTTGTGACCCCACGGACTGCAGGTGGCCAGGCTCTTCTGTCCATGGGATTCTTAGTCAAGAATTCTGGAGTGGGTTGCCATGCCCTCCTCCAGGGGATCTTCCTAACCCAGGGGTCAAACCTGAGTCTCTAGCATCTCCTGTGTTGGCAGGCAGGTTCTTTACCACTGGCGCCACCTTGGGTTAGCCGGGCTTTGGCTACACCGCCAATCAAACCCAGGCAGCCCCACAAAGGCCCGCACAGAGCTTAGGAGTTCTCCAAACAGTGGAAGAAATGTTTCCTATCTTGGCCCAAGAGTCCACAGCACGTAAGAGACATTGGCTATGCCACACTTTGATTTCCCGCCACAGGCCAGGTGTGCACTGTGCACGCATGTGTCACGCGTGTGCTCACATGGGTGAGGAAAGACTCCAATCCATTCTTCTTGCTTTGCCATCATGTTTCCATTGCTTACTGGGAGGGACTTAGCTTGTATTTTTTTTTTTAATTTGTGACTTTTCCCATATAATTTTTTAAGTTGATATATTGTATTTTCACTTTAATTTTCTTTCTTTCTTCCTTCCTTCATTTTTTTTCCCCCACCTTGAAGCATGTGGGATCTTAGTTCCCTGACTCAGGATCAAATCCGAGGCCCCTGCAGTGGAAGTGCAGTTTTAGGCACTGGACCACAGGGAAGTCCCCTAGCTCATATCTTAAAATAGCCAAACATCTGGCTGCTAAGTGAACAGAGCTGTTCTGAAACCCCTATTTGTGGGTTAGATGAACCAGATACCCAGATGCTGAGCTCAAATGTTTGCTTTGCAAGTGAAATGTTTGTCTCACATAGATGCTGCCAGTGATACTGCCTTTTATTGCCCAGTCTTGATGCTGTCCTTGTCTCTCGCCACAGAGGAGTGACTTCCACTCTGGGAAGAGAGAAGAGCA
The DNA here is from genome assembly GCF_000754665.1 of Bison bison bison. Lineage (NCBI taxonomy): Eukaryota > Metazoa > Chordata > Mammalia > Artiodactyla > Bovidae > Bison > Bison bison. The sequence continues at coordinate 571,083 of NW_011494879.1, read as the reverse complement.
AAGCCTCAGTGATAAGGAGGCATTCATGAGTGCAATTTCCGTAACAGAACAGAACTGCATCTTCACTGACAAACGTGTTTCTTCATTCGATTCTGGGCAATGGGAGGGCTGCCACACCCCATTTTTGCCGATAACATCCTTATTTAGATTTCTGTGTTCTGTTAGAGGTTCTAGAATTGGAAACTGAAAAAAATTTTTTTTTCTTAATTGACAATTACACTGGCCTGCTGGAGAGTGGGAGACTGCCTCTTATGAAATTCCACTGAGCTCCTAAACAGTCATTGGCATTCTAACAGAGAGGAAGACAGTCTATTTAGGGAGCCATGGGCATGGGATCCAGATGAGGACTCCTCAGGTAGAGAGAGGCAGGAAATTAGCTGGTTTGGCTGGGGGTGCAGAGGGGAGATGAGAGGGAAGAACCACGCGTGAGATGCATGTTATCATCAAGTCCTAGCTTTTGCTTTGGGTCATGAGAGTATGTGGATGCTTATGTCATTCTTAAAAAGAACTAATTCAAGAAGCTAACTAAATACAGCAGGCTATGTGCATGGTTCTCCATGGAAGTGTCTCATGAACCAAGGATTATCATTAACCCAATTCTGTGCACCTGGGGTCCAATTAAAAAGCAATCAATAACAAGCCTATTTAAAAGGATGGTCTGAGATTAGATTGCACAACAGGCATGCTTTTTCTTACTAGTTGTTGTTTTACTTTTTTTTCCCCCCCTAATCTTTTCAAACACCATTTTTCTTCTCCATTTCAACAGCAAGTTCTCCTCACGCAGGTCAAAGGTCTATAAAGGCCTCAAGCATCAGGAATCTGTTTAAGCCCCTTGGTGGGTACCCGAGTCCCATCAGGGCAGGAGGAGGGTCTTGGCTGGCTTCCAGAAAGGGATGGCGCATTAGCACCTGGACACACTGGGGTCTGGGTGTGGGGCGATGGTCTTATTCCAACAGGGCTGGCATTTTTATGCCAGACAGTAGGATAGCAGAGGGAGACCCCTATAGACCACTGCTAGTATAAGCCATGCTTCTCATCCTTGGAACACCCTGCTTTGGGGACGGGGATATTTTTTATCTTGGCACTTGTCTGCTCACGGAGCATTCACCGGGCACCAAGTGAGATGCATTTGCATGCTCTGGGCGATGTGCCAGGCCCTCGGGGATACAGAACGAGTAGTGAGCGCCTTTTCTGGGCTGCTAAGTGCTCTGCTTGTGTTCTCTGTTCACCCTCACGGCCCGCTCCATTGTGGCTTCCCCCATGGGAGCTCTGGCCCCACCCTGTTACAGCTGCACCCTTTGCATCTGCGTGGCTGGAGACGCAGGGTATCACGGAAGGGCTGTGGCTGAGCTCCGAAGGCTGACTGCTCTTGGTTCAGATCCCAGGCTCCTCACTGTAAGATTTGACATGCTGGCTTAAATTCACCCCACTGAGCCTCAGATTTCTCGTCCATCAAATGGGAATAACCACCCTTATCTCACGGGGCTGTGTGAAAATTAAATGAAACGATTCACAACAGGCACTTTTGGTTCCTATCACATAGTAAACGTTCAGTACACAATCTCTATTGGTTTTTTTTTTCCCTTGAGAATAGTGTCCATAAAATAATCTCTTTCTATTCCCATAGGGCGTGATATGTGGTAACATGTTCATTGCCTGCTTGTTGAATGAATGAATAAGTGCAGCCCTTTGGGACTGAGATCTCATGCTCTGTCTGTCTTCTGACTTCTTTCTTGCCAGCCCCTTTCTCACACAGCACTCACACCTCTGGCCAGGCCTGTTCTAGAACCCAGGGCCTGAGAATCCCTCGGCCCTGCACGATGGAGGGAAGGAAGGAAGGAGGCCTCCCTGGTGTCTCTGCTGACCTTTGCCAAGAGAAAAAAGCACCACTCAATCACAGTGGTCTTCTTTGGACATCCAGTAGCTTCCTGCATGGTTCTGAGAACGCGGCTGACTTCAGAAGCCCCTTCTCCTTGAGAAAAGGAGATGCTAGAGTGAGCTTCTTAGGGGGCACCTGGGCCCCAGCCTGCACCAGCTGAAACGGCAGTGGCCCTGAGTCCACGGGCACAGACCAGCTTCTCATCTCTGGCTTTACTGTCTAGCCCACTGCCTATATGCTCCCCCACACCCTGCCTCCAGACCCTGTTATTTCCTTTCAGGAGTGATGGAAACAGGAGTATAAGCTCTGAGGGTGAAGGAAGGGGAGACAAGTGCACGGACCTGGTACCACCTCCCACTCCAGTTCTGTCTTCCATGGGCTCCGTGAGTTGACCTTTCCCTTACTGCCTCACAGGCTCCACCTTCTCCCCTATCACTGCAATGAACAAGCACCATTCTGTGGGGCCCAAGGTTGGGGATCAGGAGGCAGAAGGCTTGAGTTCCAATCTGGCTTCTGCAATTCACTGTCTATGGCATTTCAGACAAGTCACCTTTGTTCTTGGAACCTCAAGACCCTCCTCTGTAAACTGAAAGTGAAGTCGCTCAGTCATGTCCGACTCTTTGTGACCCCAGGGACTGTGGCCTACCAGGTTCCTCCATCTATGGAATTTTCCTGGCAAGAGTACTGGAGTGGGTTGCCATTTCCTTCTCTAGGAGATCTTCCTGACCGAGAGATTGAACCCAGGTCTCCTGCATTGCAGGCAGATGCTTTACCTTCTGAGCCACCGGGGAAACCTGTAAACCACGATCTGATTACACATCTCGAAGGTGTGGTGTGAGCATTAGTGCTGATGTTTGCACACCGGAGGTGATCTCAAAACTGCAGTTCCTACTAAGGATTGTTGTTCCACACATCTGGGGGCTGAGGCAGGGCGGAAGGACCTCGAAGGTCCCAGCCCCGGATTCGCGCATCAGTATGTTCTAAAAATAAGCATTTTTTTCCCACCTCCTCAGCACGGTCAGCAGACGGAGAGACCCGGCAGACCCCAGAAAAACCTCACCCGAGCCTGTTATTGTGGGCAGCCCCTGTGGATTCCGCTTACGGGGAACAATTTGAGAGGCAAACAAAACATGAAAAGCTACTCAGAATTAACAATGGGCCAGATGGTAATGTTAGTTTGAAGCAATAAAACATGATAAATAGCTTCCTGCTGCTACTCCTGATCAATTTCAATATTTAATAATTCCACTGCCACCCCACCCCCTCATCTGGCCCCCTCCACAGGCTGCTGTGATAACGACCCGCATTCAGCTCACAGAGCAAACACTCCTTCACTTTCTGAAGGTGTCAGCAGAAAGCTGGCGGCCCGACTGTCAGTCCGTCCTCGAGATAATTCAACTGCCTGCTTCTAAGACACTCCATCTCCAGCCTCTCCTAGTTGCCGGGGAAGGCTGGGAGGGAACTCCGACGATCGAGATGCCATGGAAGCAGGCAGTGGGTGTTAGTGTTCCCTGAGTCTTGCTTTTGAATTTAAGAAAGGGAAGTGGTAGGGAGCTGGGTGGTCCTCTTACTCCAGGACCAATTAGCAGGAGGAGGAGGCAACCAGAAGGGGATGACGGCAGCTTGGTCTTAAAGCCTTACCCACTGGCCATGCTTCTGAACCTCAATCTCCTTCTCTGTATGAAAGAGAGAATCACATCTACTCACAGGAGGAGTCCAGCCTGTGCTGCATGGGTCAAGTGCTGGGCAGCATGCTCTGAATGTGGGAAATGACTTGCAGCAGGAAGCATCATTATCAAACATGAAGCCAATTAGCAAATGATGCCCCAGCACCACTACCCGTGGGAAGGGCTGCTGGTCCTTGTGGTCAGGGAGCTGTGGCCAGGGCAGACGTGGGGTGTGGGGCAGGAACTGGCAGGGAGCACCCAGGGTTCTCCCCAAGTGGAGCCTACAGGCCTTGAGACCCTCTGACACAGGGCATCCCAGAGAGCAGGTGATGCGGGAGCCGTTTACAGAGGAGGAAATGGACAGGACGAAGCGAAATGACTTCTCAAGCTTACATCATATGAAGTGGCATCATCAGTTTTAGTCTGGGTCTTCCAACCTGCCCCCCAAACCCCTCTGATTTCACATCCTCGCTGCCCCACTGCAGGAGAAAACTGCTCCCTGAGACCACCCCCGCTGCATTTTGTCCCTTTTGCAAGGAGGCAGCCGTGGGCTTGCCATCACCTGAGCTGTAGGTTACTAGGCTGTGAAATGCAAGTGGTAATACATACTGCACTGGTTCACAGGGACGTTTAATGAGGGAATATGCATGAGAGCCTGCTGTAATTTTGTGATGAGCTGTACAAATGTCAGGTATGGTTATTACGACTTTTTAGGAAAAAATCCTCTGGGAGGAAAAAAATCAGAAATTCATCCACCAAAGGGTGGATTCTTCTTACCGAATCCTTCACTGGTCCCACATCCTCTAGGGCAGTGGTCCCCAATGTTTTTGGTACCTGTGACTGATTTCGTGGAAGACAACTTTTCCATGGATGAAGTGGGGGGTGGTTTCAGGATGATTCAAGGACATAATATTCATGGTGCACTTTATTTCTGTTATTATTACATCAGCTCCACCTCAGATCATCAGGCAGTAGGTCCCGGAGGCTGGGGACCCCTGCTCCTAGGGCATTAAGATCAAGCTCTTTGGTGTGACCTTCAAGGCCTCGACAGTGCCTGCAACCCCATCTCTGCCCCTTTTCCCTTCCATCCTTGCTGCAGACCCTCCAGGCTACTTAGGGTGACCTGAGCCTTTTACCTGTGTCTCTGCCTAGGCCGGGCAACACCCCTGCAGGAGGGGACTGTCCCACTCTGTCCCTCAGCTGATCCCACTCCTCCTTCTACAAGAAGTCTTCCTTGGGTCCCCCCCTTGCTAAGAAGCTCTTCTGCTGGGCTTCCTGATAGCCTCTCTGTGCTTGCCTCCATCCTAGCATGCAGCACCCTACCTACTGCTGCATTCTCATCTGCCTCCCAGCTCTACAGCCCCTCCCTTCTGGGTCAGAACCAAGTGCTGTTCACTCCAGTCTATCAGCGGCCTGGCCCAGCTTATGTCCAAGAACTGTGCACCGAGGAACCAACCAACGAGTAAGTAACCGTTCCCAATATTAATGGAATCAAAGCTTTAGCCAAAGGATTCCAGTGGTGGAATTAAGAATTTGGGCGGGCACAGCCTTGCTAAAGTTACAATACTTTGACCACCTGATGTGAAGAGCCAACTCATTAGGAAAGACTCTGAGGCTGGGAAAGATTGAAGGCAGGAGGAGAAGGGGTTGACTGAGGATGAGATGGTTGGATGGCATCATTGACTCTGAGGACATGAGTTTGAGCAAACTCTAGGAGATGGTGAAGGGCAGGGAAGCCTGGTGTGCTGCAGTCCATGGGGTCGCAAAGAGTCGGATATGACTGAGCGACTGAACAACAACGGCCTTGGTAGCAGAAGTCAGAACCGTGCTTCTGAATTCAGACTCAGTCCAATCCCCTTAGTCATGTCTAGAGCGGGTGGCGTAACCAAGACTTCCCAGGACAGGCCCCCACCCCACTCTATATCCTCTGTCTGCTTTTTGTTTGTAGAAAAACTTTAGTTGCCTAGGTCTTCCCCTAAGTTCCAAAGAGTAAATTTAATCAGAGAAGTGAGAAAATGCAGAAACAAAGGAAAACAGTCAAGCACGACAAACTAATCATCGTGAAGCCATTAAACAAAGTCAAGGACCTTTAGTTCCTCCTCAGAAGGGCTATAGGTAATATTCTGAGCCATATCCATTGAGCTGTTTTACTGAAACCCCCACCAGGTGAAAAAGTTAACTGCATGCCACCCACAAGCACAGAGACCCCAGACAGGTTGGAACCTGAAGGTTGATGATGTGGACTCCTGATTAGGTCACAGCCAACCAATCAGAAGAATGTCCACGAGCTGATCATGGATGGACCCTGCCGCTCTCTCCCTCACCCTGCCTTTAAAAACTTTCCCTGAAAACCAGTGGGGAGTTCAAGCCTTTTGAGCTGCTTGGACCCCTCACTTGGCCTGCAGTGAACACCGCACTTTCCTTTACCACCACCCTGAGTCAGTAGATTTGGCTTGACTGTGCATGGCCAAACACACCCAAGTCTGGTTTGGTAGCAATAAGATGATCATCCTCCTCCCCCATCCTGACCCTTAAGAAGAAGGAAGAGAAAAGGTACTGCCCATCCCTGTCTGTCCTCCCGCAGGACATGAGGGAGGCTGGTGATGAGGTACCTGACTCCCGCTGGTCCATGGTCATGGAGTTCCACCTCCTCGTGATGTCGATGTAGAGGATGTCCACCGCCGCCATGGACAGGCTGCTGCTGCTGAGCTTGCAGCTCCTGCCCAAGATGGGAGAGGACACGTCACTGCCAGACCCGAGCTGACCTGTCCTGCCTGGCCTCCGTGCCTTTGCCTGGGCTTTGTTCCCCTCCTGGATGCCGCCCCACCCCCACCCCCGCAGCAGGAACTAGCGAAGGGTGACTGGCAGCAAACCGTTCACTGCCCTTACAGGTTCCTGTAATGTGTTCATAAGGGCTCTAAAGGGCTGGGAAGAGGAGGGACTTTAGGATGGCAAGTCTTGAGTTGAATCTGGCTCTGCCACTTAGGAGCAAATGGCCCTGATTAAACTAGTTCCCCTTCTTAAGCCTCAGCCTCCTGACCTGTTAACCAGGCAGTCTTTATTATAGTCACTGTGGGCAGGCATGCTGCAAAGAGCATGATTTGGGCATCAGACAGACCAGAGTTAAAATCCTGGCCCTGTGGCTTCTTCTAGCTGTGTGACTGTGGACCATTGCTTTGGTGCCTATATTGGCTGGTCTCTTAAATGAAGAGGATAACACCCGCTCACACGGCCGTTGTGAAGACGACATGAGGTTGTGCATCCTGGGGCCTGGCACCTGGTTGGGGCCATGACAACTGCTGATTTCCTTCCTCATCCCTCTCTAGTTTCCCTCTTTCTCTGCCAAAGCTAGAACCATCTCAGCCCTGTCGGAGGCTACCTGAGGGGCCTTTCAGTGAGGGGCCCTGTCCACTCTGGAGAAACGGGGCTCACCAGTCAGAGCATCTGGGTATGAGGACGAGGGGTCTGTTAGAATGGAGGCAGAACTCAGCTGGTGCAGAGGCACCACCCTTTTGAAGCGGGTCGTGCTGGGAGGGGACTCCCCACCCAAGCTGGATTTGCCCTGGGAATCCTGAAAGCTACACCCTGGAGCCAGCTGTCTGTTGGACTGAACCATATTCCATGCTGCTATCAACCTTCCAAACGTGTCCACGTCCGTCGCCCCAGCTAATGATAAAGTGGTTCTTTGGTTTCCCATTTGTCATCATCTCTTGTGTGAATAGCTCCCTTAGGAACCTGAGAGGCTAGGGGTTGATTGGCAAGCAGGACTTGGGCATTCCAGGGGACCCTCTCCAAATCCATGCACACCCCTGGCTTGACTGGGTGGGTGCCCAGCATGGTGCCCAGATGAGGCTGGTGCTCCTTATATGCCAGGAACCTCCTGGCCTCTCGCCTTCCCTCCCTCTTTCCATCCCTCTGGCCCGTCTCTCCTTTCTTCCCCGCCTGTATTCCTCAGGCCATCAATTCACATCCTGCTTCCTCCTGAGCTCCGCTCTGTATTTCCATCACAAGTCACCGTGGCAGACTTCAAAGCACATCAGCGCAGTTATTGAGCCCCAGTAACAACATGTCAGTGGATGCAGAGCTTTTCACATCACCTGTCACCGAGATGGCTATCTCTATTGGGTCCTGCCGGGGACCCGCTCCAGTCCCTCCCAAGGTATTCTGAAAACCCGCGCTGTTCATTTCCCAAGCTTAATTAGAAGCAGCTATGGGTTTTCTCTAATTATCATGTCTGTATTCTCTGGACTACCTGTTCCCCACAGGACAGGCACTCTGCCTGGCTTACCCTGTGGGTTAATAGAGTATAAAAAGGGAAACAAGACTGACCACTGGTATACAGTTATTTTTTTCCTGACAGGCAGAAAATAGAAGTGTCAAATCTTGAGTAGGAGCTGTAATTTACCAAAGATGATTCTCCATCTATCCCCTTTCCAAGGTAACTTGTTCTCCCTAGTGATACCTGGAAATACAGTTGATCATAACATCTGGACTGGGGCAGGAAAGGGAGGGATCCATGCTGGCTGCAGTTGACATGAAATGTTTGTGAGAGTTCTGATTCTGTAGGCACTTTCTTGGGCACCATCTGTGTGCCAGGCTCTTTCCTGCTCATTAGCTCTCTGGAGCTTTATAACGTTTTATGAGGGAGGTGTTCTTAGAGCCATTTCAATGCTGGGTAAACTGAGACTCAAGAGAAGGGACATGACTTGCCCAAGACCACACAGCTGGGATTCACATCTAGGGCTCCCCTGGAGGATAGAGCTGTGGACTTGGGAACTTTGGGAAGAAGTGGCGAAGTGGCCCAGCCCAGAGCTGCAGGAAGAACCAAGATTCCAGAGACAGAGTCTCAAGAAGCCCAGAAAGGCTGGAGCCTCTAGAGAGGCCCTGTTGGGACATTTTGGGATATAAGGCTGGGGGATGGGGTAAGACAACCAGGATCACTAAGTTTTCCTAGGTTTGTCCCCGCGGTCACAAATGGACTCAAGCAGGGAATGTCTTCAAGGGATAAGACTTTGGAGTGAACTTTTCATCCATCCATTCTCAATACAGAATTTATTTTGCGTCTACTATGTGTTAAGTGGTATTCTGGGTCCAGTAAGTGACACAAAGCTTGGATCCAGATGAGTCTTGGATAAGCTCTTGGACGGTAGACGTCATCTCACAGTCTGGGATAAAAACCTGAGGCCTTGGTAGCTCTTGATCATTTGAACCATTTCCCCTTAGGCCCTGGGAGGCAGTTCCTCAAATTACTAATGAGGGATGGGATGAATTCTTCAGTGGAGGAGAAGTCCAGGAAATACAGTAACATGAGGAGCCAGAAAGATTCCTAAGAAAGGATGGGCTAGAAATGTACATGATAAAAATGAGCTTTGGAATCAAATGCACATGAGTTTGAATCTTGACTTTGCTATGAGACCTTGAGCAGGTCATTGATACCCTGCATCTGAATTTCCTTATTTGTATGACGATGTTGTGACTCACTATACAAAGTTATTTTAAGGACTAGCTCAGTGCCTGGCACACATGACGGCTTTCAGCCTTCCTTCATGATGCAGAGCCAGTTTCCAGAAAGGATTTCGGGGTTTTTTTGTTTCTTCGTTTCTTTCCAGAATCAGGAGAACACGGGTGCACAGGATGAGAATCACCAATCGTTCAAGTTCATTAGGAGTCTAAGATTAGAAAGATTTGAAATTATCATCCCCATTTCCTCTCAACAACTACTGACATCTCATGGGAAATTTAGAAACCAACTTTTTCCACTCCATAAAATCCTATTTATAGAATTTCTTTTGTGTTCATCCTTCTCTGTGAAAGAAAAGACGTTTATTTTTTTTCCTGGAGAGCTTTCTGTAAGGTGAAAGTTAACAAATAATCAGTATTTGTTTAAAAAAGAAAAAAATAAACACTATCTAAACACCTTGGCTGGTGGGGATTGGGAAAGGCCACTTTGGTTTATAACTTATCTATTTTTAAGGGCTATTGATATCCCAAGCATAACGTCTCATGATATTACTGGAAAGAGATCATCACGGGAACAGAGGAAATTTTCAAAGTCACTGAGGAGTTAATGACAGAGGGGGAGGCAGGGCCCCCTGACACTTCTGTTCCAGAACATTCTCACACACCCTCCTGCCTCTCAGAGAAGAAACCTCCCCCCCTCCCCCTCCACAGCTACACATTAGGAAGCATATTAATATCTCCTTACGAGAAAAGGCAGCGGAAGGAGGAAAAAAAAAAAGGCAAAAGAGAAAGCAGTTTTCTAATTTAGAAGGTGCCTGGGATTAGAAACCACAGAGAGGGGTGGGGAGTCTCCAGGCAGAGAGGCCGGGAGCGAGGCGAACGCTCGAGGTATGGAGAAGCTGCCTCCATTTTCCAGAAATAAACTCCGGTTTTGGCGAACCATTTCATCTTCGGGCTGCGGAAATGGAAACCGCAGCCTGTGCCAACTGATGTCAGATTCCGATGGAGGATACGTCTGAGAAACGTGTTCTTAGTGAATTACACAGAAAGCTCCGCAAATGAGGAACCCGATGGGAGGAAAATAACAAAAATGCATTTCCCTCAGAGAAAGCTGTCAAACTGAAGGAGCAGATCATTTCCATTTCTCAGAAAAAGAGATGTCTCCACACCTCAGCAATTATCATGAAATTAAAAAAAATAAAAGGTGCTTAATTCACGGTGATACTTGCTACTGTTATGTGCCTCCTGAGGAAATGACACGACAAGCTGGTTAGATAGAGTTAACTCTAGACAAGAGGACGACAGTTCATTATTTCTCATTTCTTGGCGGAAAAGAAAAACAGAATACGGCCAGACTTGCATTAGCATAATTCACTCCTAAAACTGCTGATCTATGCAATACATTATGAGAGATGGTCACTGGAAATAAATTCAATCGGAATGTTTATTAGTTCGTTCCCTCCAGTTCTCTTCCAGGAACTTGGAGAGGAAGAGTGGGTAGGACAGATGAAAGCCAAGTTCAACTTCTGCCGTTTGTGTGGGAGCTCAGAGAGGAGGGTCTCTAGCCAGCAAATATGTCTCTAGCATGGTGCTCCAGAGAAGGGCACTTGGTTTGATTTAACATATGGCACAAATATTATCAATTCATAATGAAGCGAAATTTAAATCCAAGTGGAAAAGACAGAATACTTGTTAGCAAGAGAAAACGCTCACTGTCAAATTTAGCTGGCAAGACGGAATATATTCAGATACAAATCTGAAAGCAGAGAAGATCACCTTTTACGACAAAGTTGCTGTGGGATGTCTTAGTACATTTTTAAAGGAGAAATGTATTGACTGTGGTGAGATGTGTTCTTCGTGTCTTCCTTCATCCTTAATTACCCGGGACGTGTGCCGGGGGAAGTGCTGAGGGAGGGGAGAGGGGCTCACTGTCTGGGTCCCTCTGCTCCAGCTGCCTCTTCTCCCCCTGGAAACATCGTCACCTGCCACAGTCACCACAGCTCCCACTAATGGTACTCGGCCACAGATTGGGAAAGATGGCCCCAGGACCTGCTGGTTGCTAACATCACGTATTCGAGTTTTTTGTGCAAACACTCTTAATTAGAGAGAACAAAGGGATGGAAGAATCATAAAGCCTCTCACACAGAGACCCAAGTTCTAGCAATATCCCTGATATCATCCAGTTCCTGTCTGACTGCCTTTTAAGAACCTTCTTTGCTAGAATGGTTCTCAAATCTTTTCAAGAATCTCCTTTTCCAGATTGTGTATGAGCATAGCAGCCCTCTTAATATATACCTCGGCCTCTCACAGGTCACATACCCGTGGACCTGATGGGCAGTCACGCTTTGGTTGAACCCCAAATAATTTTCTGAATCACCGACATTCTGTATATATATGAACTGAGATTTCACATAAAAATCGGTATTTCTAGCTTCTCTAGAAAAACCAAAATCTCTAGTGATACTGTTCCCCAACAACATTTCTTTGTGTCGCAGTTCTGCCCTCCTCATCCTTGTAAATCCCACCCGCTGGTTTGTTTATCCTTCCTGTCTGCACTCTCCCCCCACCCATCCCCCAGGCAACTGAGATGTGATTCCTGTAGTCTGTCATCTTTTCAAATCTCCCCTGCTCTCTCACAGCTTCATAGCATTGTATTGACACCAGGAAATAAAAGGAAGCATCTGACTGATGTCTTTCGCTCTTCCTTCCTTCTTCCTTTTTCCTGCCTGGAATGTGACCATAGTGGCTGGATTTTGAGCAGCCATCTTGTAACCATAAGGCAACTCGGAAGCTTGAAGCACATGCTCAGGATGGGCAAGCAGAAAGACAGAAATTGGGGAGTTGATCACATTTCAGAGTCATTAACCAGCCCTAGAAGCCCCACTGCCAAGCTGCCTGTTACATGAGAGAAAATTAGACTCACTATTTAAACCACCTGTAGATGGGTATCCATTCCTACAAGTCAAATGTAGTTCCCAAATGAGTCAGAGAGTATCACGTCAGGTAGTTTTCTCAGGGAAATAACAGTACAGGCCTGTTGACTTTCTTGAAAATTCCCTCTGCCTCTTGGAAGTAATAACCACAAGACTCCCATTTCACAAACAGCTCCTGTAAACCAGGCAGTGGGCCAGATCCTTTATGATCTAATACATCCATCCCAACCTCATCACAACCCTGCGAGGCAGGAGAGATGATTACCATTTTACAGATGAGGGAATGGAGACTCAGAGAAGACAAGGGATTTGCTCAAAGCCGCACAGCTATTAAGTAATGTGCTTGGCTCTGAAGCCAAACCCCCAAGCCTGTGTTCTTTCCACTGGGCTTTCTTTCCACCTGAAACTAACACAAAGCCCTTCTCAGAATCACTGTGTGAGGATGACTTCAGGTTTATTGAGACAGCAAAAATTCCTGCCGATGCTTCTGCATGCTATCCTATCAGGGGTATCAGGGGGCTAGAGTTAGAATTTATAAAATTCGTTCAGAGAAAAGCACACGGCAAAGCGGTCTAATTATTTGCCTTCATGAATAAAACTATGAAGAGGGTGACTTTGAGTTACTAGATAGAAATATTAAAACCAATGATGAGGGAAACAACAGCAGCGTTGAGCTCTAGCAGACACTTTCTCTGAGGTGTATAACATACAATCCTAGGGCACTGGTAGCTTCATCCCCATTTTCTAGGACCATCGAGGTTCAGAGACCGTCATTAACTTACCCAAAGTCACACAGCTAATAAGTGCTCCTGTACTGCCCTCAAAGTGCCCTAGAGGGTACAGGCAAGTTAATGAATAATCTGAGGAGGTTAGGCCTGTTTTGTAGGATGTGGCAAAAGCACAGTTTCTTTGTCTTGTTCTTCATGCAAATTTTGTATTATACTTCATAATATAACCACATTATTTTTATGCTAGAACAAATGTATTAAATTATTTATCAACTGAATTATTTAACTTTTCTCTCCTGAAAATGACACTTTGGAAAGATAGGCCTTGCTTCTCTGCTGTGGCTTCATAAACGCTCAGCACTCAGCCATGCACCCCTGGGAGAACTTCACCCAGTTTAGGAAGCGCAAGATCTGTCTGAGTCCAAGGGGCGATTATTCATCTCTGGTCTCAGGGTCCTGCTCAAGGTAGCCCGGAATTGTTTTTTAACCACAAGCACAAGGTTGTGAATGCTGTCACATCTGTAGCATTCATTAATTCGTTCAACGAACAAGAGTGTACTATATGCCAGGCCCAGTGCCAGCTGCTGGGCCAATCCCAACCCAGTGGGGCCCAATCTGGCATCACAGATTCTCCCAGGGGCAGTCTGGGAGAAGGGGCCAGCCAGATGTCAGGCTGGTCTCCAGGCTGCCTGAACCCCAGCCAGAGGGGGCTGGTCTCACTGACCTGATGAAGGTACGGAAGCCTGTTGGTCCCAACTTCATCGTCCCCTTGATTCCCAGGAAGCGGATAAACAGGTTTGCCATCCTGTCCACCAGGCGCAGGTAGTTGAACTGCTTTGCATACTTGGGGAACACCTGCTTGAGGCAGATGGAGGGCAGGTGGGCGTCGGGGTTGGCGTTGCCCTGTGAGGCGCTGGCCAGATCGCTGTGAGGAGGATTTTCTTTTGAGGCTAACGACTTCCCCAGCAGCTGAGACCTGTAACACAAGGAGTTAATAATAGAACCAACATTTAGAGTGGGTTTGCACACAGAACACTTTCTCTTGCAAATTCTCCTTTCCTTTAGATTTATAGCAATGGCAGGCGGTGGCGGGGAGTATTATTATTATTCTTTTCTTTAATTAATTAGGCTGTGCTGGGTCTTAGTTGCAGACCAGAGATTGAACCTGGGCCCCCTGCACTGGGAGCCCAAAGTCTTAGCCAACGGACCACCAGGGAAGTCCCTATTATTACTATTCTTAATGTATAAACCAGAGAATTGACCTCAAAGAAGCGACCTGCCCAAAGAGTCATACCTGTATATACCTATGGTATATATATGATACCTAATTCATGTTGATGTATGGCAGAAACCAACCCAATATTGTAATTATCTTTCAATTAAAAAAAAATAAAATTTTTTAAAAAGTTAAAAAATAAAAGTGACCTGCCCAAGCTCACATGGCGAGAAGTTGGGCCCAAGACAGAGTCACGGGACAAGAGATGTACACTTCCCCTGTTTTACCATCTTAGTTTCCCAATATGGACAACTTCCTTTCCTGTACTCATGATTCAAGAGAATACTCAATTATGAAGGAGTCTGGGTATGGTTTCAAATTCCTACTTATGGGTAGTAATTGAATAATTAGGAAATATAAAAATCTCATTGAGGGCTGGCAGGAAGCCATAGGCACAGTTCAATGAACAATTTGCAAAGATACATCAGTTACCCAGTTCTAGGAATAGGCACAATTACGTTTTCTGGCTTAACTATTTTCTTATTTGGAACTAGTACAAAAAAAAAAAAGAAAGAAAGAAATGATTAGAGTGTTGTGATTCCTGTCTGGATATTTTATCCTGAAATTTTCCTGAGAGTCAAGAAAGTTCACAGCCACTCACACTCAGATATGCTCCTCCAGCTGGAATGTTCTCACCTGTAGACCCAATGATCACCTGTTTACCTTCCAGGATGGCCCGCAGGTACATCCCACTGACACGGCTATTTCCCCTCCCCCCCAAACCTGCATTCCCCGTCTCCTGGAAGGTCACCACCATCTGTCAGTGACTCAAGCCGGAAACATCAGAACAAACATCAACCCCTCCTTCTCGCTCTGCCTTCGCAGCCTCCCTAGTGTTTCCTGGAACCCGGCCCACTGTTCCCACTCCCCTGGCCTTGTCTGTCCTCTCCTGGACTCTGGCAATAGGGCCTCCAGCCTCCATCCTCCACAAGGTATCCGAGGCCACCTTCTAAAACAGACCTGGCCGGGATGCCCACTTCTAACACTGGTCATCTTTGAGGTTCCTGAGCGCCCATGTGATCAAGTCCATAGCCTCCCTCTGGCATGCAAGCCCCTTCTTGGTTTCCTCTCTGCCCTCCTCATTTCTTGTTACTGCCCTGGACATGCTGTACCTTTCAAGGCCTTGACAGCTGCCGCCGCCCCAGCCTGCTGCCCTCTGGCCTGGCCTGGAGGCAAAGACTCGCGCTTGCTGGACACCCAGTTCCCTTCCACAGGCAGCGCCCAATCTGCACCTGCAGCTCCGCTTCTTTCCTTGTCTCCTGTCCTGCCCATAGCTGATGGGGTGAGGGTGGGGGAGGCATAACCCTTTCCACCTGTGTGTCCATTCCAGAGACAGAACCCTTGTAATGGGGAAGAACAAATCTGACTCCATATTGCATCTGTTACTTTTAATTTAGCCTTTGTGTTCTATTGTTTTTGCTGCAAGACCATCACTAAAGGGATGTTGCCGATAAGCTTAAATGACACATAACCGTCCGTCTCTGGGAAGGCTGTCTCCCATGGAATGAGTGTCAAGCTAAAATACCTTTATTTAGTTCACAGGAAACCTTCTGACTAGGCCCACCTCTGAATGGCTGCAGGAAGGAAGAAGTTAACACACCCCCTCTGGGGTCTGACTGGAACCAGGACTTTAGCCATTCCCCTTTTAGTATTAAAGGAAGCCTGAATTCTAACTCAGGGAAGATGGCTCTTTGTGATGCCGGTCCACCATCTTCTCGGTCTGCTGATCTTTTGAATAAAGTCACTATTCCTTGCCCCAACAACCTGTCTCTCTATTTATTGGCCTGTCGTGTGGTGAGCAGTATGAGCTTGGACTCAGTAACACCCTGAGCATGGTGTACACAGCCAATAAATACTGTCCAACTGGCTAAGAGATCCAGGAAAAAAAAGAGCCGCATCCCACGGCACTGAGATCAATACCAAGGCCATTTTCTACTCTTCTTTATTAAATGGCCTCGTTCTCAGAGCTCCCACTTCCAAGCATGCCATCAGTCACCAAGTCAGGCTATCTTAGTATCTTCGTACCTGCTTTCTGACTCAGCCTTTGAAGTCTTCCTCGGCCCTGGCTGCCTGGCACATTTCTGCTGCACTTTCGGAACCAGCTCGTCTGTTCCCTTGACCACACTGAAGATCGTCTTTCAGGTCCACTCCGGGTCCCTTGGACGTCTGCATTTCTCGAGTCACATGCACTGTATTTGCTTACGTGCCAATCCCTCTTGCTATTTTGTGAGCTCATTGAAGGCAAAGGACCACATCTTATTCAACCCTATTTCTATAGGACTTGATACATATTAGGTGCTTGGGAAATGTTTCACTGAATTCATTGCATTGGGAAAGTGTGCTTTCAATAGCAAGTGAAAGTGTTAGTCACTCAGTCGTGTCCGACCCTTGGCGATTCCATGGACTCTAGCCCGCCAGGCTCTTCTGTCCATGGAATTCTCCAGGCAAGAATACTGGAGTGGGTTGCCATTCCATTGTCCAGGGGATCTTCCTGACCCAGGGATTGAACCCGGATCTCCTGCACTGGAGGCAGATTCTTTACCATCTGAGCCACCTTTAATAGCAAGGTAAGCATCAAATAAAATATCAAGCTCGCGATGCTTTGTATCTACCCCATAGGCTCGTTTAAATAGGAAAGCAGTTCGATAGAGAAACAGTGTACTTGACTACTCTGCCAAAATGGACTTTTGTTCATGCTGGTTCAAGGAGCCCAAGTCTGAAAGAGAACCCCCTGGTGTGAATAAAGGGTCTGTAAGCTATGGTTCCTTCAAAGTGGGTCTCAAAGCCAGGACAGGCAGAACCAGAGCAGCTCAAAACCCCTTCTAAAGTTTAACAGTGTGGATGGTTCAAGGAAACAAACGCACCCTCCTACAAAGGGGAGGGACCTGACTCCTCCAGAGAGCACTCGCTCCCGGGGGGTAGGGTGGGG
>NW_011494879.1:544339-554100 GCF_000754665.1 Bison bison bison | reverse complement strand
GGTTACAAGAAGAAAGATATGAACAAAAAGCAGCCGCGTTACCGGAAATGAGCTCTTAAATTCCTGGATAAGTGGCAATCACTGACTTTATAAGCACTCATTAAGTTTTTGTTAAAGGAGATTTTGTTGAAGGAAATGTACGGTTTGAATGCACTCCATGACAAAGAAAACGGGCTGAGAACTCTTCAATCAACAGAACTGTCCCACTTTGGCGATCTCATTTGCTCTTCTCGAAACATGTGCAGTCCGAAGTGGTTTCTATAGCCCTGTTCCAGATGGAGAAACTGAGGCCCGGTAGGGTGAAGGGGCTCTTTGCCCTGGCTGAACTGGAATTACATTTCAGTTCTCCTGACCAGGCACTTCCCACTTTGCTGCCCTGTTTTTCCAAAGCACATCCTGGTTCACACTGAGGGTTGCAAAAACCCAGAGGACTGTTATTTATTTTTTTGTTTTTAAGTAGTTTTTTTTTAAATTATAATAATCATTATGCTCTTTGTAGCCATGTTGAAAACTGTATAAAGGGATAAAAGGAATCAGAATCATTTGCAATCCCACAGTTCAGGGATAAACACTAATGTTTTCATTTTTTAATCTGTATTTATAAGTTAGGATCACACCATGGGTAGTTTAAATCCTTTTTCTTACACTTTACCATTATATCGTGTTTTCCTGTGGCCTTAAGCGTGTTTTCATGAGCATAACCTCTCGTGGACATAGGCATGTGCTAAGTTACTTCAGTCATGTCTGACTCTGGGGGACCCCATGAACTATAGCCCACCAGGCTCCTCCGTCCACGGGGATTCTCCAGGCAAGGATACTGGAGTGGGTTGGCATGCCCTCCTCCAGGGGATCTTCCCAACTCAGGGATGGAACCTGAGTCTCTTATGTCTCTTGCGTTGGCAGGCAGGTTCTTTACCACTAGCACCACCTGGGAAGCCCATGTAATATTCCATATTTTGTCTGAACCGGAATTTAATCGGCCATTCCCCCCTCAGTCAGATATTATCTACATGGCTTGTCTTTGCTCAATAAGAGTCTGGTGACATACGTCCCCTAAGCCATGTGATCCCTCCCAGAAACATTATACATTATAGCTAGAAACAGCTTTGAGATCATTCTGTCCAATGATGTCATCTATTTTGTTGTGGTCTAACGCACATAACATAAAATTCACCATTTTATTTTTAAATTTTTCTTGCTCTATCTCAAGACATGCTAGCTCTTATTTCCCAACCCAGGAATCAAAACTGCGCCCCCATGCCTTGAAAGCATGGAATGTTAACCACTGGACTACCAGGGAAGTCCTCAGATTCACTATTTTAAAGCACACAAGGCACAATGTTATGCAAACCACCACCTCTATCTAGTTCCAGAGCGTTTTCACAACGACGTCATTTTAGAGGGAAAAAAAATGAGTCCCAGGTAGACAGGACAGTAGCACTGGTAGGTCATCTGACTGCCAGATCATTCATCTGGGGTGGTGGCCGGAGCTTGGGTTGCCTGCTGAGGGGGACCCCAGCACCCCCAGGGCACCTCTCAGGCTGGGATGGTTTCCCGGACTGCATGTCAGAGGCTGTCTCCCTCCAGTGTCTGCAGCCTGCCTCCCATCCCACCTCCAGAGCTGCCCAGAAGGAGTCTGCTTTCTCCGTGACAGCCTCTCACATTTCCTTCAAGGGTTGCTGCACTTACTGGGTGATTACTATTGCCCTTCCTTCCTGAATTGCAATTAATAACCTCAAGATGAAAAGGGCCCTCAAAGCCACAGATATTTTCATGAACTTGAAACCACAAATTCAGGCGGAAAGGGTTTTACTCAACTGGAAGAAGGCAGTAAAGATACAACTGATACAGAAGAAGAACTAAAACACAGAGAAATGGTATTTTGCTCCAGATAATTCCAATTATCACATGGAGATCCAAGGTATCACAAGTACTGTAAAATCCTGTTTTTAGTTAATAGCATTTTAATGGAAAAGTCAGACTTATGAAATAGAAGTGACTGGTAAAGAAAATATAAATCAAGCTTACTAGTCCTTTGGGGCATTTAAAAACAATTGAATTTGGTGTATCTTTGATTCACTAAAATAGGGGAAAGAATCCTGTAATGTTTTATCTATTATGGTTTTTCAAATAAAATGGAGTTTTGCTTTATTAAAACTCCTGTGAAAAACCCCCTACCACCATTCTGTCTGAAAAGAAAATCACTAGTATTTATCGGAGACCCACTCCTGGGGCTTCCCAGGTGGCGCTAGTGGTAAAGAATCTGCCTGCCAATGCAAGAGACGCGCGTTCAGTCCCTGGGTTGGGAAGATACCCTGGAGGAGGAAATGGCAACCCACTCCAGTATCTTCCCTAGGAAATTCCATGGACAGAGGAGCCTGGCGGGCTACAGTGCACAGGATTGCAAAGTTGGACATGATTGAGCGACTGAACACACTGTACACACTCGATGTCAAGCAGCTTACTTGATATATTGATTTCATTGGTTTCTCAAGACAATTCTGCAAGGTAGGTAGAAATTAGCCCCATTTTACAGATTAGGAACCTGAGGCCCAAAGAAACTCGATACTGCCCAGTCTTGCCCAATTCCATAAATCAATAGGGGAATCAGAATTTGTCCTCAAGGACTTCCCCCAAAATCCAGTGGATAAGACTCTGCCTTCCAATGCAGGGTGTGTTGGTTCAATCCCTGGTTGGGGAATTAAGATCTCACAGGCCGTGCAGTGTGGCCAAATACATAAACAGAACTCTTTGGAAAAAAAAAAAGATTTTGTACTCAGGACTATCTCAGTACACACCTGAGGCTTTGCTCACTACATAACTCTTGTGATAATTTGATTTAAATCAAACCAAAGACTTTTCTTTGTTGGCAAAGTAACATCTCTGCTTTTCAATATGCTATCTAGGTTGGTCATAACTTTTATTCCAAGGAGTAAGCGTCTTTTCATTTCATGGCTGCAATCACCATCTGCAATGATTTTGGAGCCCCAAAATATAAACTCTGCCACTGTTTCCACTGTTTCCCCATCTATTTCCCATGAAGTGATGGGACCAGATGCTATGATCTTCGTTTTCTGAATGTTGAGTTTTAAGCCAACTTTTTCACTCTCCTCTTTCACCTTCATCAAGAGGCTTTTCAGCCCTGGGATTTCCTTGGAAGGAATGATGCTAAAGCTGAAACTCCAGTCCTTTGGCCACCTCATTCAAAGAGTTGACTCTTGGAAAAGACTCTGATGCTGGGAGGGATTGGGGGCAGGAGGAGAAGGGGACGACAGAGGATGAGATGGCCGGATGGCATCACTGACTGGATGGACGTGAGTCTGAGTGAACTCCGGGAGTTGGTGATGGACAGGTAGGCTTGGCGTGCTGCGATTCATGGGGTCGCAAAGAGTCGGACACGACTGAGGGACTGAACTGAACTGAACTGAAAGACTTTTCTTCTGATGTTTAAACAATATATATATATTTTTTTTTCTTGTAAATTAACAAAATAGGAAGGTAAATAATGAAAGAGCTAGTTTCACAGAAGATGCTTGAGTGCTCTCAGAGAAATAATTCCCTTTTTTTTTTTAGTGAAGCATCTCTTCAATCATTTATTCATTTATGAACCACTTCCCTAGCTCTTGTCTGTCCCATTGGCCTGGGTTACACAGGTAAGGTTGACACAGTCCACCTTGCTACCCAGAAGCATGTGACCCAGAGTGGGAAGACTAGACCCATCCACAAACAATGTCTGAGCCAGGTGAGAGTGGCTAGGTGAGCATCCAGAGATGGGACCCGGAACATATGGAAGGAGGTCAGTTTAGGGGGTCTTAGTCATATACCTATTAAAAAGCAGAGATACTACTTTGCCAACAAAGGTCCATCTAGTCAAGGCTATGGTTTTTCCAGTGGTCATGTATGGATGTGAGAGTTGGACTGTGAAGAAAGCTGAGCGCCAAAGAATTGATACTTTTGAACTGTGGTGTTGGAGAAGACTCTTGAGAGTCCCTTGGACTGCAAGGAGATCCAACCAGTCCATCCTAAAGGAAACCAGTCCTGGGTGTTTATGGGAAGGACTGATGCTGAAGCTGAAACTCCAATACTTTGGCCACCTGATGTGAAGAGTTGACTCATTGGAAAAGACCCTGATGCTGGGAGGGATTGGGGTCAGGAGGAGAAGGAGAAGACAGAGGATGAGATGGTTGGATGACATCACCGACTCGATGGACATGAATTTGGGTAAACGCCGGGAGTTGGTGATGGACAGGGAGGCCTGGAGTGCTGCGATTCATGGGGTTGCAAAGAATCAGACACAACTGAGCGACTGAACTGAACTGAACTGAGTCATATACATGAAAGCAAGCAGGTCTTTATAGGATCTCACATGTTAAGACTATCAAGCTTGGACTTGGCAGTGTAGGAGATGACAAGGTTGTGGTGGATTTGGGGGAGAAGAGTGGCAAAATTAGAAGTTCAGAGAAGAGGAATGAGTCTGCCAGAGGTATGTATGCTGAATCGAGGGGGCAGGGGGTTGATGATGTAAGGAAGCCATCAGAACATTCAGGGTCAGTGATTCTGAAAGCATGGTCCCCGGACCAGCAGCACCGGCATCACCTAAGACCTTGTTAGAAATGCACATGCTTGCCCCCGCCCCAGACCTATGGCCTCAGAAACTGTCTCAGCAAACCTTGTGGGTGAGTGTAATGAGGAGTGAAGTCTAAGAATCACTGGTCTAGGTGCAAGAAGATGGATTTGGTGTTTGATCACAGGGGACAGAAAGGGAGGGAAGGCCCTGGATCATGTTCCCGGGCAATCCTGTGGCTTGGCAGGAGAACCTGGTGGGCAACGAGGCTGGGCTGGCACAAGGAGGTCGGCAGGTTCCTTTCCCCACCGCTCGGCCAAGTTGTGTCCCCTCAGCCCCTTGGGGGTTTCAAATGCACATTGGCATTCCAGGAGAAACTGCCAACCATGCATCAGAGAAATCCCTTAAATTAGCCTGGCAGCTAATTTAAAGAGTTGGAGGCTGAAGTTACTAAAAATAAACATAACTACCATGCAGCCTGGCTCTGTCATTTGATAAATCTCTTCCATCACAGAGGCTCAATTTGCTTGATGGTGATGCTATCCTATTTGAAGAGAAGGCGATAGATGGGTGAGGCATGTGTTTCAGACTGATGAGGAGAGGGACTTAATGAGAGATCTGGCTGATGTTCCAGTCCCTGTAAGACCTAGATCCATGCTGGGTCTGTTCCCACTGGCTTCCCTTTATGCAACATTCCTCAGAATGCTCATCTGGCCACTTTTGAACCCCCCAATCACTTTCCTCCATAGCACATTGTAACATCAACACCAAAACACAACGGTGATGATACCGGTTATGTGCCAGGGACTGCCATTCTAAATCATTTAATCTCGATAAAATCCTATGCAGAAGGTATTGTTATTCCCATTTTACAGATGCAGAAACCAAGGCACAAAGAGAGAAACTAATACGTTATAAACCCCAGATACAGACCCAGGCAGGCAGGTGCCAATGTCCTTGTTTCTAACTACTGCGCTATGCTGCTTCCATACACAGGCAGTTATCAGGCACTGAGTACCTGAGAGTCAGGTGGGTTATTTGTAACATCTCATTTGACCCTGGCAATCATCCTTATGAATTAGGTATAATAATAAGTGGCTCCATTTTGCTGTTGAGAAATGAGCTTCAGAGAGATTAGGCTACTTTTCAAAGGTCACTCAGCTGTTAAATGGCCGAGTGATATTTGAATAAGGATCTGCTTGAGTTCAAAGCCCAGGCCATTTCCACTCCATCATGTTACAACTCAGTGTACTGATGAAATCTCATTTTCTCCTCCCTTACAATGGAGGTCACTTACTTACGAGGGAGAGTGACTGGGTGGGTGGCAGGGGGCACTTAGTCTAAGCCTAGTTCAAACTTGTTGCATTCTTTAGAATCAAACGCACAGATGATTAGACCTCCAGATGATTCTGCTGCAGCGGAGTGGGTAGGTGGGTGGGTCTGTCTGCTTGTAACTGACCGCAGTATATGTGACAACCAGCGTCTATCAGAATGGGGCTGTTCTGACTGTCCAACAAATCAAGCCCTGTTTCACAGTCACAGGCCCACACAAGTCACTGATGCGCTGCTTCGTTGTGTGTGTGAATGAACAGAGGCCCCCAGCGGCAACAGCAGCGGACTAGGTCCTCTTCCCTGCTTGGGATGAATTCTCTGAGGCACCAGGCTGGGGTGCTGCAGGAGCATCCTCCTGTCGGGCCAGGCAATGAATTAACAAAAGAACAGACAAGTAGATTCAGTCTAATCCCCCCTTTCCCACAGACCCAGAACTTGGGCTGTTTCCAAGCTGGAAGTGCCTTTAGGGTCACCGGGCCCAGCCCCCTCATTTTGCAGATAGAGGAACTGACAGCTCATTTTGCAGGGACCACCCCACCCCCAATCCGATTCTTTTCCAACAGGGCTCTCTCTGCTCTGCCCCTCTGCCCAGAGCAGGTGTCTTCGCCCCGGTTCCTCTGGCTTTCTTTGTCTTGGGCATGGGCAGTGAGAGTCAGTGAAATGCACGGTCACTCAGGCCAAGGAGTTGGGGAGATGCTGCCAGGCAGCTCTGTCCCATGGGCACGGGTCTGGGGAATCAGGGTGTGGGCTCTGGGGATAGTCTTAGGCATCGTTGGAATCCCAGTTCCATCATTTTAAGCAGGTCATATAACCACAAAGCTTCAGTATCCTCTTATATAAAATGGGAAAAATAATAGTACTTAAAAGCGGCACCTAACTTATGCGTGCGTGCGAGCTGAGTCGCTTAGGTAGTGTCAGACTCTTTGTGACCCCAAGGACTGTAGCCCGCCAGGCTCCTCTGTCCATGGGATTCTCCAGGCAAGGATACTGGAGTGGGTTGCCATGCCCTCCTCCAGGGGAATCTTTCCAACCCAGGGATCAAACCCGCATCTCTTATGCCTCCTGCATTGGCAGGTGGGTTCTTTACCACTAGTGCCACCTTGGAAGCCACCTAACCTATAGGACTAATGTAATTATAGAGAAAATGGATACACGCCACTTTGATTATAATCACCAGCCTCTTTATCTCCCATGTGTCATCACCTGGAGAGGCTCACTGCTAAGTCCCCAGCCTCAGTGGGAGAAGTCCACACGTACCTCCAGGAATACAGGGGGATCGAGCATTTCTTTAACCACTTTTGGACATTCTGCCCCACTCCCAACCCATGTAACTAGACACCGGCCTGTCCTCGTGTTCCTCGGACTGCCCAGAGGCCGTCTGGGGGATCTTGCTGCAGGCGGCCTGCGGTCCAATTGCACCTGCCCTCTGTCTGAACCTAAATACATCCCTCCTACATAAGTGAGTCTCATTTTCTCGGGCCTCGCTGGGTGACGGCCCTTCATCTGATAGCCTGGCTCTCAATGACCGTTGTCACAGAATCATGAACACAGAAATGTTCGCTGCGCCCCACATAGAGCAAAAGTTAAACGAAGAGTAGAAGTGACCCTAGTGATCCACTCATCTCAGTTTCCTTTTGAAATAATATTGGAAAGTCCAGGCAAAGTCCTTTGCTTGAGGGGTGGCATCAAGTGAAAGGTGGTAGCAAAGGCAGGCCCAGTTCTCCTGACTTCCTGCTCAGAACCTTGAAAAAAGAAGAAAGAGAAGGGGAAAAAAGAAACCCAACAACCCTACACCACTGTTAAACTAAAACACCAGAGTGGCCCAAACTCTGATTCTGAATGAGAAGCTTTAGACTTGCCGGACCACACTGGCAGGAACGGAGGAGAATCATTTTGCCCCAAGGGCTGCAGAATTCCTCTTTAAACCCACTAAATAGTTGGCCGCTATCTTTGTGAATGACTGGACTTGTGCTTAGCTTTCCACTGGATCCCGGAGGAACAGTTTTCAGATGACAAAGCCTGGCCCACACGAGCTGCCTAGGCGCTCTGGGCAGGGCCTTACTCCCGGCCAGAGAGCTCCAGGTCTTGTGGGTCTGATCACTGCCTGCTTCGCCTGCCTCATCATCCAAATTCCACATCCATGCGTGCTAAGTTGCTCAGTCATGTCCAACTCTTTGCAACCCTATAGACCATAGCCCTCCAGGCTTCTCTGTCCAGGGGATTCTCCAGGCAAAAATACTGGAGTGGGTGGCCATGCCTTCCTCCAGGGGATCTTCCCAATCCAGGGATTGAACCTGCCTCTCTTACCTCTCCTGCATTGGCAGGCTGGGTTCTTTACCACTAGCACCACCTGGGGCATCCCTCCCTATTTTTGTAAAGGCTTTTCCCCAAATTATCCACATGAGAAACACTCATCCTTCAAATCTGAGATTCCAGGTCACCCTTTTCAAAAAGCTTCCCATAACTTCCAGAGTTAAATGAACCATGCCTTTACATAGGACTTACAGGCTTTGTCCATCATCATCGTTAACATCATCATCACCATTGTTTTTTCTTCCGAGTCATTATCACAATCACACCTACATGGTTATTTGTGCAACCGTCTCTTTGATGCCCGTTTCTCTCACCCCAGACTAAAAGCCCAGGAGGCTGACACCTACAGTTTATGACTGTAGCCCCCACGCAGTTCCTGACACACAGTAGGTGTTCAAAACAGCTGTCAGTGAATATAGTCATCCTTTCAGTGAGTACCCACGACCATGCTATTCGGCCCCAGTCAACATCTAAGGATGCTGAAGCTTTGAGAGGTCGAGTCAGCTGATTAAGGGATGAAGCTGGGACTGCAACCCAGCAGCCTAACTCCCGAGGTCATATGTTTAACCCCTGCACTGCCACACCCCTCCTTCTGGTTGCTGGAATGAATCTTTCTCCTACTTCTCCTCTCCCAGTGACTGGGAAGATCCTGTCTATGTTTGGGGAGAACAAAGATTTCCTGGAAGCGACAGCAAGGCACTGTGTCACGGTTGTAATTAGTGGTTGTATTAGCCTCTGTTTTACCACCTCCAAAATTAGCAGAAAAGGCCAACTTGAGCTTGCGTCACGTAGTTCTGCTAATGAAGGGATCCTTCTAATTACACACTCAGAGCCTATCTGAGATACAAAGCGTTTTAATGCTTAAACACAGCTCTGCACCAAAGTATAGGGCTGCATGAATCCAGACAATAAGTGGGAAAACTCATGTGAAGAAGTCATCCTTGGCCCAGACTCTAATTCTTCTTGGCATTCAATTTCATCCAAATCCAGATCCTCTCCAATGTAATCCTAATTCCCTTTTGTATACAGTGTACACCCAGTGAACCCTTATTCAGGGATTCAGTAGGCATATCCTGGTCAAATATCCTTTTTCCTCCAGATTTCAGTTGAAATCTGTTCGCTTTGTGAATTTCACTTGTCACGGACTTGCAGGTCGGCAGCTGGCCAATCTCTGCTGCGCGGGTGTTGAGAGCAAAACCAATCTCACTTGGCCCTGCCCCAGGGGCTCATGGCATTTGCAACCAATTTCACAAGACAAATCTGTGTGTGTCCCTCCCACGCGGTTTTCACTAGTGTCACTCATGGGGCTGGTCCCATAGGCCTCTCTCAGGCCAGGCCTCCCTGACTTCACATTTGCGGTTGGTCAGGGAAAGGGAGTAATTCATTGAGCCTCCTTTAGGCCAGGAACCTTCTCGTGCCTTGATCATTCTGCCTAAGCTATGGTGAGACCTTCAGTTCAGTTCAGTTGAGTCACTCAGTCGTGTCCGACTCTTCGCGACCCCATGAATTGCAGCACGCCAGGCCTCCCCGTCCATCACCAACTCCCGGAGTT
>NW_011494879.1:528500-544239 GCF_000754665.1 Bison bison bison | reverse complement strand
TGTCCGACTCTTCGCGCCCCCATGAATTGCAGCACGCCAGGCCTCCCCGTCCATCACCAACTCCCGGAGTTCACTCAGACTCACATCCATCAAGTCAGTGATGCCATCCAGCCATCTCATCCTCTGTCATCCCCTTCTCCTCCTGCCCCCAATCCCTCCCAGCATCAGGGTCTTTTCCAATGAGTCAACTCTTCGCATGAGGTGGCCAAAGTACTGGAGTTTCAGCTTTAGCATCATTCCTTCCAAAGAAATCCCAGGGCCGATCTCCTTCAGAATGGACCAGTTGGCTCTCCTTGCAGTCCAACGGACTCTCAAGAGTCTTCTCCAACACCACAGTTCAAAAGCATCAACTCTTTGGCGCTCAGCCTTCTTCACAGTCCAAATCTCACATCCATACATGACCAATGGAAAAACCATAGCCTTGACTAGACGGACCTTTGTTGGCAAAGTAATGTCTCTGCTTTTCAATATTCTATCTAGGTTGGTCATAACTTTGCTTCCAAGGAGTTAGCGTCTTTTACTTTCATGGCTGCAGTCACCATCTGCAGTGATTTTGGAGCCCCCCAAAATAAAGTCTGACACTGTTTCCACTGTTTCCCCTTAGGACAGATATATTAACATAAACTCTGGAACCTTGATGGACTGGGCAAGGTTGGAATCCTTGCCCTGTCCATCACTAGCTGATGACCTTGGGAAAATGTCTTAACCCGCTTGTGCTTTGGTGTCTTTATCTTTATAATGGGGATGAAAATTCTACTATTGTGATGATTAAATGGGCTAATATATGTGGAGCATTTAGAATTATACCCAGTACGCCGTAAGCACTCAAGAAGCGATAGCTCTTGTTATCTATCAGATGAAACTGAGCTCAGGAAAAATAAAGCACGTACTCAAGGTCACTCCCCCCGTACATGGTTATCAGTTGGTGATCTGGGTCTGTGTGACTTGCAAGAGTTGTTTTTCTTTTCTAGGCTTCCAGCGAGGTTGGGCAGCTCTGGGGGTTTCTCTGACGGCCCTCCACTAGGACTGGAATCACAGCCCTTGCTGGGTGGAGCATGACCTGGAGAAAGTTACTCTGTGCTGAGCCCCTCCTAGCCTCAGGATGAGCAGCTGGCTTCTGCTTTTACTGCTCCAGACTGCCCTCTCAAAGGTTACCCAGGGGCCTCCGAGGTACCCCTAACCCCCTGCGGCTGCTGCTGCTGCTGCTAAGTCACTTTAGTCATGTCCGACTCTGTGAGACCCCATAGACGGCAGCCCACCAGGCTCCCCCATCCCTGGGATTCTCCAGGCAAGAACACTGGAGTGGGTTGCCATTGCCTTCTCCTCCTAACCCCCTGACCTTTCCTTAGTTCATTTTCTTCATTGCGTTCCATGCAGTCAGTCACTCACTTTCTGTAACTCTCGTTCTAAGCCCCTGCATTCTCCCAAGTGTTTTCCATCCTCTGCTTTTCTTCTTCTGAGGACCCTTTGAGGTAGATGGTCCGCTAAGCCTCTGTCCTTGACCTGCTTCCTGCCCGCCGAATCTCCCTGGGTGATCTCAGTTACATGTGGAGATGTGTGTGGCCCCCGAGCCCGGGAGCCTGTGTCCTGCTAAACCCTGCTCACCAGCAGCCGGGCCCCAATCCTGCTCATCCTGCAAAGCTTGCTTCCCTGATCCCTCCTACCCGAAATACTCTCCTCTGGATTCCCCACAGCACTTCATTGGCAGCTCTCTTGTGAAATGTGTCATCTTTTGGACTTATATGATGGCCATTGAAGTCTGTGGCTTCTGTCCCCCTGAGACTGAGTTTGCCAAAAATAGAATCCACGTTTGTTCCCAGTGCTCTACATCTAATAGGTGATGAAAAAAAAAAAAAAAGACATGCTGATAAATGACTGTGCAAGAGCAGTATTCTTTAAGACAAATAACATGAAGAATTTGCTATAATCTTACCCGAAGGCAAGAAAACGGGCAGGGTGAACCCTGGGTGTCATTTTCAGCTTCAGGTTCTCTAAAGCCACTTTTAAGGTAATAATGCAACAGTAATAATTTATGATAATAAGAATAATAGTCATTCTGGTTCCACTCCTTACTGAGGGCATGGCTTTGGGGAAATGGCTCTATCGTCCAGCCTCTATTTCTGTTCTGTAAAATGGAGACAGACAGTAGAATCTTGCTTGCGGGGGTGTGGGCAGATTCAATTGGGCGGGGGGGGATGTAAAATGAGGTGCTAACATCTTGGCCAGGGCTTAGTAAGTGAGAAAGTGATTGTAACTGTTATCATTCATTTGATACATATCTAGCAAACACCCTCCTCCAAAATCAAGGACAGAGACTATCCTAGTGGTCCAGTGATTAAGAATCCACCTTGCAATGCAGGGGATGTAGGTTCGATCCCTGGTCTAGGAACTAAGATGCCACATGCCATGGGGCAACTAAGCCCATGTGCTGTAACTACTGAACTCACCACTACACTAGACAGGCCATGCAATGCAACAAGGGATCTGCATGATGCAATGAAGATCCCATGTGCTGCAACTAAGACACAATGCAGCCAAATCAATTAATTAATAAAATACTTCAAAAAATTCGTATAAACTAAAAAAAAAAAAAAGATCATGGAGATCAGGTCAGCTCAAGCCCAACCTTCTTCAAGAAGATTAAACTTGCCTCCTCCAACCCACAACTTTTTTCCTCCGAGAACTTTGGTCCTAATAAAACTAGAGTTTTTAAAATGCAGCTAATAAATTAAGCATGCATATTAGTAATCAGGTCCAGAGAGAAAGTCTACTTTTTTTTTCTTTATGCAATTTGAATTCCCCCAACATAGAGTTGTTGTCAAAATCCATTAAGGTATTTAATTTCTCTTGTCATTGCCTAATTCCCCAAGCAGGCATCCAGACAGTTTGCAGTGGTGTTTCTCACAGAGTACTAAATGTTTAGTTATCATGGTACATTTTTTAGACGATGTCTCCCTGATGGCTCTAGAGACCCTGAAGAGATCGTATAAGTTCAAGTACAAGGTTAAGGCGGGATGTCAGAAGGGCAAGAGTTGTAGGAATTACGCAGCAAACAGGTCTGGGTTTGAGCTCCAACACAGCCACTTGCCAGCTGAGTGACCCTGGGAAAGGTCCTTAGCCTTTCTGAGCATCAGCTTTCTCATTTGCAAAAGGGGACAATAATATCAATGCACAGGGTCATAGTGAGCACTAAATGGAAATCGAATATGAAGAAGCTCATAAAATGCCACATGTATAAAAGGCAGCTTAAAAATCCCAGCGACCTGGACACACACAGATTGGGGTCTGAAGGCCACGGCGCCCACTCACCACCCCTCCCAGAGGAGGAGGGTACATATCATGTCACAGTGGCCAGAACCATCGCATCCTGATGCTTTCTCCTTTCACCATGGTCTCTCCAGGAGCCCGTTCAAATAAATTAATCTCCCCACTTGATGACCTCACCTGGTGGGAGTGAAAGGTTTCCATGCCAACGGGAACATGGTGGGGAACCCCCTCCCCAAGAAAGAAAACAGAAGAGAGTCTGTCACTTAGTTTCCCTGAAACTAAGAGCTGAAGTCAGGGCTGGCCTTTTCCTTGGTCGTCATGGCAACGTTGCTGGACCAACCCCCATCCTGCAGACACAGGAGCTGGAGGGCAAGTGGGACTCCTGGGTGGTGGCGCCCAGGCACGAGGACGGCGCAGCAGAAGCATTCCACGAGGTCCACGAGAGAAGTGTTCTGCCTGCTTTTTCAAAAAACAGAAACCAGTGGCAAAAGTATTCCCCTCGCCAGGGAGTGGGGAAATTCTAGTTTTTATCATACGGTTCCTTGGGTGATGATGAATAGATTTAGAGTCCACCATCAGAGCCAGTTCAAACCTAGTGAACGAGCAGTTATTACTTCCCCAGCCATGACGTAGAGCTAGGAAGCTTGTCCATGTGCCTCTCCTGTCGTGCTCGGGGTCGGGGGACGTGGCTGAGGCCCTCGCCTGCTGCCCATTGCTACAGTTTGGTGCGCAATCTCTGCAGCGATTTCCCATCCGTGATCTAATGCAACCCGAGCAACAGCTTGGGGAGAAAAATGCAGCATGCCCCTTTTACAGGCAGGAAAATGGAGTGCTGTGACCACGAACCAATGTGTGTGAATATGACTTTCATTTTCTCTTTTCTAGTTTGCTCTCTGCCCCTTCCCACAAAATGCTTTCATCTCTGACAGCACTTGAACTTGCCAAACATGTTCAATTCTTTCCCTTACTCTTAAGCTCTGTGTAGCTTTTAAAAGTCACCTTCTAGACGTCCCTGGTGATCTAGTGGTTAAGAGTTCCCCTGCCAATTCAGGGGACGCTGGTTTGATCCCTAGTCGGGGATGATCCCACACGCTGTGGAGCCACTAAGTCCATGCACCGCAACCACTGAAGCTTGCGTGCCTAGAGCCTGTGCTCTGCAACAAGAGAAGTCACTGCAGTGAGAAGCCCAAGCACCGCATCTAGAGAATAGCCCCCGGCTTACCACAACCAGAGAAAGCCCGAGTCCAGCAACGAAGACCCAGCACAGCCAAGAAAATAAATAAATAAAATAAAAACAAAAACCAAATAAAAGTCACCTTCTAAGTCCAACACCTGCCAGTCAAATCTACCCAGATGTCCCCCTTGCACCTAAGTGCAATAGAATTTATTCCCTACCTATCTCCCATCCCCTATCTCAACCAGCTTCTTGCTCTTTCCATGTTATTATTGGCAACTTCATCCTCCTAGCGAGCCAAGTTCAGAACTCTTAAGTCAGCTTCGGCTTCCTCTTCTTCTTCACCCTGGTTTCTGGGAACCTAAACAGAAACCTCCCCCTGTCCTTCTTTCATTGAGGAGCTCTGATTCGAATATTTGAGGAGTTCCTACAGATGGAAGCATGGAGCATGGTGGTTATGGGCAGAGGTTGTGGAGTCAGGGTGCCTGGGATCTTGCTGATTTCGGGCCCCTCTCATTTGGTCCCACCATAACCTTTGGAGAGTACTGCTATTCTTACTATGATTCCCATTTTCCACATGGCTCACTTTCCCTTTGAGACACAAGGGTGTTGACATAACTTGCCCAAGGTCATCCGGATCGATGGGACTCCCTCATAACCAATATGCAAAGCTCCTTCCCACCCAGTTGCAGGTTTCTTAAGAGCAGGAACCTGCCTCACAGTGTCTGGGGAGGGAGACGCTGACTGAGGGCCCCTCAGAGCCAGCCAGCCGGGGTCTACTCCCCACAGCAACCCTTTCTCACTGAGTGGCCTTGGGGACACAACCAGATAATAGCTAGAGGTCTGCAGCGAGCCGAATACTGGCCATACATCCCTGGAATCTGTCAATGTGACCTTACTTAGAAAAGGGTCTTTGCAGATATAATCAAGCTAAGGATCTTGAGATTATCCTGGATCTAGAGTAGGCTGTAAGTCCAGCGGCAGGTATCCTTTGACAAGAAAAGCAGGGGGACATTTGACACAGATACACACGCAGAAGATGCGGCTATGTGAAGACAAAGGCAGAGATTGGAGCGATGCCGTCACAAACCAAGAAACACCACCCAGATGTGGGAAGAGCAAGAAAAGACTCTCCCCTCGGGCCTTAGGAGAGAGCACAGACCTGCTGGTATCCTCAGATTTGAGACTTCTTCCCTCCAGAACTGTGAGAGAGCACGTTTCTGCTGATTCAAGCCACCAAGTGGGTGATAAACTTATTATAGCAACCCTAGGAAATCAGGGCAAGGTCTCAGTTTCCTCCTCTCTGAAATGGGTGACCTTGAACAGTTACTGTGAAGCAAGGTACCTGAAAGCAACGAGAACAGTGCCTGGTGCCGGAGGCCCTCGATAAATGTGGGTTGGACCAAATGAAATATATTCTGAGTCATTATCTTGGACACTTCTCCCCAGGGCACACCTGGCTGGCTGCCTCTGTCTACAATAATCCCAGGCTTGTGAAATGTTTAGCTTCAGAACCCAAGAGCCAGAAGGAGGAGCCACAGGGAGTCTCTCCTCTGGCCTAGGTGTCTGGGGGGTGAGTTGCGCAGCGGGGGGAGACGGGAATGGATGGGAAGCTGGCTGGGAGGTGTGTGCCCTTGTGAGGCTGGTAACCAAGCGTTGGCCCACTGCCAGCTCTGATGAGCCTGTCACTGTAGGTTTTACAAAACATCTGTTTCAGGAACAAGCCGGTTCTTTCAGGCAAGCTCCAGAGATAATAGTATGTTTTTCCTAGACAGAGCCATGACATGTTCGCTGAAGCTGAATATTTCTAAATGTGACCAATTTCTTAAGTGGCAGAAGCCCATCAGACTCTTCAAGAACATGGATTGCGCGTGGGCAGCCGGAACGGTGTCCTATGCCATTCCAGACCTGGGGCCACATCTGCTCTGGCCTATAGGGAAACGGCCGGGGTAGAGGGGCAGGGGGTACTGAGCATTCAGATGCTGGTCCCTCTGAAGGTCACACCTGCTTCTACAAGGGAGTCAGGTTCCTCGGGTCCATGCATATGGACGGTGGCTGAGGCTGAAGGATAATGTGCTGTTTATCTTCCCCCTATTTGGGTTGGCTACTGAGAATTTGACTGGGTAACACTATGATGGTATGCATACCAAAGATGCCCAGGCCCTGATCACAGCTTTACTGGTTTTGACTCCATTCCAGCCCGAGAGAAGAAAGCTCAGGTGTGGTGTCCTGTGTGAAATGAGCAGACGGCGCCGTGGCATGAGATACAGGTAGGACCAGAAGGCAGACAACGATCAGGAAAGTGCTGGACGCAGCCCTGCAGGTCGAAGGGCAACGTGGGCCGTGGACGAAGCAGACTCCCAGACACCCTCCAAGCAGGAGGCTCCTGAGATGAGACACACAAGTGGTCCACAAGCCATGCCCATCTCCCAGTTAGCTCGGAGCTTCCCTGGCTGAGGAGTCTCCGCTTCTAATCCTTGCACAGCTTTGGCCTCCCATCCTTACCCGGGGTCTCTGCATCCCAGGCTCTTCTTGATCCTGGCATCCTCTCCTTCCTCGTCAACCTGCTGCCGGGGTCCCAGCATCCATGGGTCAGGACCATCCTGGCTGGTCACTAAGCTCCCAAGGCCAGGTTGTCTGGCTGATCACAGAAGGCTGTGACTCTGGTCCAGAAGGCTGCTCCCAGAGGGAGCACTGGGGCAACAGAATCAAGGAATTTCAAAAGGAAATAGCTTCAAGTCAGAGACTGGCAAGTTCAAGGTCCTCATTTTGTAAGCAGATAGAAGACTGAGCTCTGGAGGTGGGAAATGATTTATCCAAGGTTTCCCGGCACGTGGGTTTTCGCAGAAAGTAAGAATGCAGGTTTGCCAACTGCTCTTGCAATTTGCTAGGACAATGTCCTTGGCCCTTCCTACAGCCTGGGTCAGCTCTTTGCAGCTGGGGCCCCTCTCTGACTCACTGCTGGCTCTGTGGCAGTAGCTCAGGGCCAGACCCAGACCAGTGCCCCTGTGACTATTACTGAGACATGGTCGAATGGGTTTCCTTTGTCAGACAAATCAAGAGACTGACGTGTTAGTGAAACCAACACAAAGGTTTCAGGATTCGGTGAACACCTAGACTACCAGAAGGGAGGTGCTGTTTCTACTTACAAAATAGTGTGGAAATCAATAAAAAATGTTAAATTTACAAATCATGTCACTGTTCATTTTTCCCTCGCCTAACTGTCATCTCAGGTCCACAGAGTAATGGCCTCTGTTTATTAGAGGGAGACCCAGGTTCGATCCCTAGGTTGGAAAGATCCCGTGGAGACAGGGCTGGCTACCCACTCTAGTATTCTTGCCTGGAGAATCCCAAGGACAGAGGAGACTTACAGGCGACAGTCCATGGGGTCATACATGAATGAGTGACTTACACTCTAACCTTTCCTCCCGGTCTGGTAGGAACTCTCACCTTTCTTTACAGATGGACACTGAGGCTCAGGCACGTTAAGTGGCTTGTGATCCAAGGTCACATAACTCACAAGTGCTGGACCATGGATTCCAGTCTGCGCTGTTTTACCAAAGTCAGGGCATGCTGATAGAAGAACGGTAATAAAATGTAATGAGATGTAAGGAGAGTTTTCTCTCTGCCAGGCCTGTGATGTGTATGAGCTCATCTAATCCTCACAACCACACCGTGTTTTTCCTCTCCTGAGGGAAAACAGGCCCAGAGACTTAAGGAACTTCCTCGGGTGATCCCAGCCAGTCTAGGAGATGGGAACAGCTAGAGGCAGAGAGCTCAGGATAAGAAGTAAGGGTATGAGAGGACCCTTGGAAGGGGGCTGGATTTGCTGGTTGTGGGATTTGGGGCAAACTGCTTAAATATTTTTTTTTTTAATATTTTCACAAAATTTACCATTTGTATGGATATAGTACCATTAAGTACATTCATATTATCATGTAAGCATCACCACTGTCCGTCTCTAGAACTTTTTCGTCTTCCCAAACTAAAACTCTGTACCCATTAAATACCAACTCCCCATCTCCCACCCCCCTCCACTCTCACTCCTGGCAACTACCATTCTACTTTCTGTCTCTATGAACCGGACTCCTCTAGGGACCTCTTATAAGTGGAATTAGGCAGCATCTGTCCTCTCATACCTGGTTTGTTTCACTCAGCACAATGTTCACAAGACTCCTCTGTGTGACAGCTTGTGTCAGAATTCCTCTCCTTTTAAAGGTTAAATAATATTCTATTGTGTGTATAGACCACACGTTGTTTATCCAGTCATCTGTCAGTAGATAGCTGGGTGACTTCCACTTTTTGGCTATTGCGAATAGTGCTTCTATTCACAACAACTGAGGCTCATCTTTTGGGGTCTTCCACACCTGAGCCTCCAGCTTTGTCCAAATGCAGAGGCCCATGCCTGGGTCAGAAGCCAGAGAGAGATCCATTGTCCCTCACCCCCACATTGAGTAGCCCGGCCTTGTTCGTTCACCTCGATTCGCCCACTCTGCCCGTCCCCACTGATCGCTCCATAATCCAAGCCGCCATCACCTATCACCTCATTGACGGGTCGCCTGAATTCCAAAAGCCCCTGCGCCAGTCTCCTGGCTTGTAAGCTTTCCTGCTGACACAGCCTCTGTGTCACGGCTCAATTGCAGATCCCAGCGGGTCCCCGGAGACCCTACCCTGGCTCTCCTCCTCCTTTCGTTCCAGTGCTTGTGGCGACGGCCCCTCCTCAGACAGGCCTTCCCGACCTCCCGCTCACAGCTTTAACCCGCACTTCCCCAGTGCCCCGGGCCCTTCCTGGCTTCATTCCCCACAGCACTCATCACCATCTACGGGACAGAAATTGTACTCATTTATTTTGTTTATTGTCCACTCCCTGCCTTTTCACTCCAGTAAAGTACGTCAGTTGCTCATAAGCGGGGATTTCCAATGCTTTGTTCACTAATGACTCCTCGGTCCTGGCACAGAGCGAGCACTCAGTGAACACAGGCCGAGTGAGGGAATGCATGAATGACCAACCGTTCTCTGCCTGCAGGTCAGAGCCTTCGCTCTCTGGCCTGGTCAAGTCCTTTCACGTTCTGGCTCTGTATTCTGCTCCCACCCATGTCCCACCACGTTCCCAGGTAAACTCCAGGCAGACAGCACCATTGGCCACGTCCGCCTGCCATCTGCTAGCTGAGGGCCTCTGCACGTGCTGTGGCTGCTGCCTGGAATGCCATCCCTCACCTCGCCCCGCCCTTCACCATGCTTTACAACACCCCTCTTTACACCGCTTCTGAAGCCCTTTCACATGGTACTATGATCAAACTGCCAGCCCTGAGTTGGGGAGGGGGGTCATCTTGATCTCTCGATTCCCAAGGCCGTGGCCCGAGCACACAGTAGGTGCACAGAAAATGACTAGTGAGGAAAGGGAGCCAACGACTGGAGCCGCAGCTGCTTCAGCCGTGAAACCAGGCAAGGCTAGTCCTGCAGACGCCTGAAGATTAGAGACACCCATTACTGTAACACCTGCCACAGTGCCTGGCACACGGTGGGCATTTAATCTCTAGTAGCTCAGTCTCCAGAGAAGGCAATGGTACCCAACTCCAGCTCTTGCCTGGAAAATCCCATGGATGGAGGAGCCTGGTGGGCTGCAGTCCATGGGGTCGCGAAGAGTCGGACACAACTGAGCGACTTCACTTTCACTTTTCACTTTCATGCATTGGAGAAGGAAATGGCAACCCACTCCAGTGTTCTTGCCTGGAGAATCCCAGGAATGGGGGAGCCTGGTGGGCTGCCATCTGTGGGGTCGCACAGAGTCGGACACAACTGAAGCGACTTAGCAGCAGCAGCAGCAGCAGCTCAGTCTCAGAATAAGGATGGTAAGGACTTGTGCAGGATCTGCTGTTTCCATTGTTCAAGGAGCCTCTAGCTGAAGTCCTGCCATCATGTATCACCTCTGGGGGCCACACCAGTAAGTGTCCACCCAGGAGAGAATTCCTGTCCTGTCCTGCCTTACCCACATCGGGCAGAGGGCAGCTGGCCCGCTGAGCAGAGAAAAACTCCAGTCCACCATCATCTCAGAACCGACTGCATTTATAATCAGCATGCCATGGAACTGAGCACTTCCAGGGACATCAGGAAGTAACTGTGCCCATCTCTCATTTTACACCTGAGGACACAGGTTTTCAGAGAGGTTGACTGACCTACCCACAGTCACACAGCTGGTTTGGGATTTT
Organism: Bison bison bison; assembly: GCF_000754665.1. Classification (NCBI taxonomy): domain Eukaryota; kingdom Metazoa; phylum Chordata; class Mammalia; order Artiodactyla; family Bovidae; genus Bison; species Bison bison. Next base: position 533,589 of record NW_011494879.1, on the reverse strand, counting down.
GCTTTTTCTGTCCTCAATGCAGAATTTTACTTCTCTCTGGTTGAACCTACTGGACCCTGAAGAATTTGATCATTTAGTCTTAAACTCTAATTTGGGCTAAATCTGGATCATTTTCATCACTATACTGATAATTGAAGAAAGCAGTTGTTGTTTAGTCACTAAGTCATGTCCGACTCTTTTGCAACCCCATAGACTGTAGCCCATCAGGCTCCTCTGTCTGTGGGATTTCCCAGGCAAGAATACCAGAGTGGGTTGCCATTTCCTTCTCCAGGGGATCTTCCTGACCCAGGGATTGAACTGGAGGCTCCTACATTGGGCAGGTGGATTTTTTACCACTGAACCACCAGGGAAGCCCAATTGAAGAGAGAGGGGCATGTTTTTAACTTGCATAATCTTCCAACCAGCAGCATCAAGTTAGTTTTAAATGCTGGGCAATGTGTTTACCGAGAATCTCCTCTGCTATTCAAACAGACAAAATAGAGGTGAACCTCGACCCTCTCACTCTTACTGTCTCCCTAGACAGGCGACCCGCCGTTAACACAGGGACAGCAGCGTCCTGCCACAGGCACTGCCGCTGTCCTTGAATGAGCCCCTCCGTGGAGAGCCCCGTGGGGAACACCTCTGCCGTCTCCCCTTGGTCTTGGGCACAGGAGCTCTGGGCTCAGCTGTTTGCGTGGAAGGACGCAGCATCAGCAAGCTTGTGGAGCCCAGGAGCCCAGCGTGTTGGCAGAAAGATCAGGGAGACAAGTGAGGGGTGGCCCCGGCTGGGAGTGAACCCAGAACTCCCCTTCGCTGTGAGTCATTAGCCACCAACAGACTAATTCACAACCTCTGGTCCCAGAGGAAATCATTACTCCTAATTATTATTATTAGGCATAATGACTAATTAGTAAAAATAGCTACCATTTACTGGGTGCCAACTTATGCCTGGTACTTAATGCATATTATTTCTTTTTTTCCCCCCATTTCATGCTTCTTGGTTTTCTTTCTATTTTTCTAATTATAAACTCAATATATGTTCAAGGGAAAAAATATTTAAAGATATGGAAAAGCAGAGAAAGGGGAAAAAATTCCCTCTTTGTTTCAGCACCTACACACAGCCAGCCACAGCTAACATGGTGGTGTTTTCTTTTCAGGATTTCTCCTCTGTCTGTCTGTCTGTCTATCCATCTCATAAGTGTGCAAATGTATGTGTGTGCGGTATATAAGGTTTAACATAGCTGTCATCATATTTTTACAAAAAAATTACTTTGAACTCTCACAGGGATCCCAGGAGTTGGGTACTAGTATCTCCATTTGACAGATGAGGACCCCAGACTCAGAGAGGGTAAGAAACTTGTCCAAAGTCACACAGCAGATAAACGGCAAGAGAGGGATTCAGATCAAGTCTCTCTGTGTCACCAAAACCGGTCTTTTCCCCATTCTGCCGTGTTGTTTCCCACTCGTGAAGGGAGAATCGGGGATAGTTCTGATTCCATCTCAATCCCTGCTACCCCAACTCCTCTGACCGTGCCGGATGGACCACCCTTTACTGGGAGACACGGCTACAGATATGGGAGACACAGGCAACTCCAGCTAAGTCCACTCAACTGGCCAGTACCTGACTATGGAAAGCTTCGAAAGCTGAAGCTTCAATGAAGACATTCTTTCAGAAACTGGAGGGAATCTGTGTTTTCTGTCCATATAGATATCTGGAAAGCTGAAATCAGAAAGCATAATGAACTCATTTTTGCAAAGCATTTTGCACGAGACAAATACAAGTAACTTCTACAGAGTAGGTGCTGGGGGGCTCGGAGGGCCTTCCCTGGCCTGGCCTGCAGCATCCATGGGGAGCGAACACTGAGGACCTGGAGAACATGTTTGCGCAAATGGTTTGAACAAAACTGTAGGTCCTAGACATCCTTAGGCTGGCACCGAGCAGGTTGGCACATGGCACCTCCTCTGTGTTGAACCCTGGCACAGGGCATCTAAAATCAACAAGGCACAGTGTCTGCCTGCAAGGAGCTCACAACTGTTACAGGGAGAGAGGTCCTGAAGGCTGTGGTCAGTGCCAAGACACAGAAACCTCTTCTGTTTCCCAAACCTCAAGGGCAGATTCCTAAAATCTTTAAGATGGGAGAATTCATGGTGGAGAAGAGAAGTTCAGTTCAGTTCAGTCGCTCAGTCGTGTCCAACTCTTTGCAACCCCATGAACCGCAGCACGCCAGGCCTCCCTGTCCATCACCAACTCCTGGAGTTTACCCAGACTCATGTCCACTGAGTCAGTGATGCCATCCAACCATCTCATCCTCTGTCATCCCCCTTCTTCTCCTGCCCTCAATCTTTCCCAGCATCAGGGTCTTCTCAAATGAATCAGCTCTTCGCATCAGGTGGCCAAAGTATCGGAGTTTCAGCTTCAACATCAGTCCTTCCAATGAACACCCAGGACTGATCTCCTTTAGGATGGACTGGTTGGATCTCCTTGCAGTCCAAGGGACTCTCAAGAGTCTTCTCCAACACCACAGCTCAAAAGCATCAATTCTTCGGTGCTCAGCTTTCTTTACAGTCCAACTCTCACATCCATACATGACTACTGGAAAAACCATAGCCTTGACTAGACAGACTTTTGTTGAGAAAGTAATGTCTCTGCTTTTTAATATGCTGTCTAGGTTGGTCATAACTTTCCTTGCAAGGAGTAAGCATCTTTTAATTTCATGGCTGCAATCACCATCTGCAGTGATTTTGGAGCCCAGAAAAATAAAGTCAGCCACTGTTTCCACATCTCTATTTGCCATGAAGTGATGGGACCAGCTGCCATGATCTTTGTTTTCTGAATGTTGAACTTTAAGCCAACTTTTTCACTCTCCTCTTTCACTTTCATCAAGAGGCTCTTTAGTTCTTCCTCACTTTCTGCCATAAGGGTGGTGTCATCTGCATATCTGAGGTTATTGATATTTCTCCCAGCAATCTTGATTCCAGCTTGTGCTTCTTCCAGCCCAACGTTTCTCATGATGTACTCTACATAGAAGTTAAATAGGTAGGGTGACAATATACAGTCTCGACGTACTCCTTTTCCTATTTGGAACCAGTCTGTTGTTCCATGTCCAGTTCTAACTGTTGTTTCCTGACCTGCATACAGGTTTCTCAAGAGGCAGGTCGGGTGGTCTGGTATTCCCATCTCTTTCAGAATTTTCCACAGTTTAGGGGGACCAAAAGTGGGAACAAATTGATTAAAGGCCTTTATGAAAATCCTCTGTTCATCGAAAGAAAATAATAAAGGGTGAGGACTACATAATATCCATTAGGTTGAGCTTCTATATCTTAAATTTAGGAACAAGAAGTTGTCACACTTTGGCCCCTAGACAATTTTCAGGATCTCTTGCAGTTTGAACAAGATGCCTAGAATCTTTCTGGCTTTCCTGCAAAGCAGTGTTTACATGGAGAAGGCAATGGCACCCCACTCCAGTACTCTTGCCTAGAAAACCCCTGGACTGCAGTCCTGGTTGCTAAGAGTTGGACACGACTGAGCAACTTCATTTTCACTTTTCACTTTCATGCATTGGAGAAGGAAATGGCAACCCACTCCAGTGTTCTTGCCTGGAGAATCCCAGGGATGGGGGAGCCTGGTGGGCTGCCGTCTATGGGGTCGTACAGAGTCGGACACGACTGAAGTGACTTAGCAGCAGCAGCAGTGGTGTTTACATGGAGCCACATTTCTGAGTGTATGTTTCTGTGTGTGTGTGTTTGCACGTGTGTGTTCCAGCACCTAAAGGTTCAGACATCTCTAACTGAATATCCAAGAACTGTTGAATTCTACCTTCTGGATCCTAGCAGAGCCACAGGAAGCTGTGAGTGTGAAAAGCTTGTAATGTTCCCGCCTCCAGTTAGGTGCTTAGATACTCAGCAATTTCCCAACATGCCTGCTCCCACATTCTCATCCGTAATTAGCGTGGGGGAACTTCAGCCCTACCTCCTGCCTCCGGGCCAAGGAGCCCACCCCCTCGCCCCCTCGCCAGGGCATCCTCTTGACGCGTGTCCATCATCCAGAGCCCCCTGCACCGTCCTCAGCACCCTCATCTCCATCGCAGCTGGAGCTGCCACCGCTCCAGGCCGCCTTGCTCCTCTCCCTGGTGCCCCTTGGCTTCCCACGCCCAGACCTTCTTTTCCTAATCTTTCCCAACAGGAGTGACTCAAGCTTCTCATCTGTGGGAAGGGAAATGCCTGGACTCAGTGAGGGGGCTGGGAGGGCCTGTGAGGGTAGGTGCGTGGACCCCAGCACAGTAGGAGCACAGCCGGAAGAGGAAGAGACACTCACCCTAGCTGGGTTCGGATCCCAACAGTGACGCTGAAATGCTGTGTGACTTTGGGCAAGTAACTTAGCTCTTTGACTGTCTATTTTTTCATCTTTAAAATATAGATTCCTGGGTCGGGAAGATCCCCTGGAGAAGGAACTGGCAACCCACTCGAGTATTCTTGCCTAGAGAATCCCATGGACAGAGGAGCCTGGCGGGCTACAGTCCATGGAATCACAAAGAGTCCGACATGACTGAGCAACTAGATGACATGAAAATATAGATAAAATCGCCTTTGCAAAGTTGTTGTGAAGATTAAGTGATACTTTTTGTATATATATATATAAATATATAAAATATGAGATTATGCATATATATTTTTATAAAATGTTATAAAACACTCATTTTGTGTACACACACCCACACCCCAGGTACAGACAATGGCTGGCTTAGGGCAAGCACCAACTTCTCTGGGTTGGCCATGTCTATACTTCCTAAATCTGTCATGAAGAACAGAAGCCACAGTGTAATTGAAAGGGTTCAGTTCAGTTCAGTTCAGTCGCTCAGTCATGTCCAACTCTTTGCGACCCCATGAATCGCAGCACGCCAGGCCTCCCTGTCCATCACCAACTCCTGGAGTTTACCCAGGCTCACGTCCATCAAGTCAGTGATGCCATCCAGCCATCTCATCCTCTGTCATCCCCTTCTCCTCTTGCCCCCAATCCCTCCCAGCATCAGAGTCTTTTCCAATGAGTCAACTCTTCACATGAGGTGGCCAAAGTACTGGAGTTTCAGCTTTAGCATCATTCCTTCCAAAG
>NW_011494879.1:527217-527912 GCF_000754665.1 Bison bison bison | reverse complement strand
TGCATATCTGAGGTTATTGATATTTCTCCTGGTAATCTTGATTCCAGCTTGTGCTTCTTCCAGCCCAGCGTTTCTCATGATGTACTCTGCATAGAAGTTAAATAAGCAGGGTGACAATATACAGCCTTGATGTACTCCTTTTCCTATTTGGAACCAAAGGATTAGGTAAATGTGAAATATTTAAAGGAAATACTGAGGCACATTTTTTTCCTTCTTTGCTTCGAATGGAAAGATATCCGTCTGTCACTTTACAGCAAGGGCTTTGTGGCTTTTTTAGCACAGTGCAGGGCTACCAAATCCAACATGGGCACAGCACACAGCCCAACTCAGCTTCACACACAAAGTCTGAAAACAAAACCCAAGTGGCTTGAATTCCCACATTCATGACAGTGCTCTCTTTGGAAACAGCATGTTCTCTTTGAAGAAGATGCTCACAGCTAAGAACACTTTCACATTTCATAATGATCATCAAAGGGACATCTACAACAGCTCAGCTCATATATTATTATGTGTTTGATACACTGCTCAATTAGACACATCAACCAGCCCCTCAAAGCTGGAGTCCCGTAGTCCTGAGGCTCCACTGGCCACCTCAGACCTGTCCAGTCTGGGCCATGCTTGGTCCAGCACCTGGATCCTCGGATGCCTGAGCCCCAGTCTTGTTTCTGCTGTCAGCCGGGAATCCTCAGGCCTAA
>NW_011494879.1:522979-527117 GCF_000754665.1 Bison bison bison | reverse complement strand
TCAGGCCTAAGCTGAACCTGAAGCTCTAGCAGCTCCCAGCCCCATCCTCATAGAGGAGGTCAGTTTCATTTGCTACTTCCCCACTAGTTGGATGCCCTGACCATTATCCCTGCCTTTTTAAAATATTTATTTATTTTTGGCTGTGCCGGGTCCTCACTGCCGCATGAGCTTTTCTCTAGTTGTGGCGAGCTGGGGCTCCTCTTCATTGCAGGTGCAGGCTTCTCATTGTGCTGGCTTCTCTTTGTTGCAGAGCACAGGCTCTAGGATGCACAGGCTTTAGCAGTTGCGGCTCCTGGGCCCGATAGCTGTGGCACGTGGTCTTAGCAGGTCCTTGGCATGTAGGATCTTCCTGGATCACGGATTGAACCTGTGTCTCCTGCATTGGCAGGTGAATTCTTTACCCCCGAGTCACAGCGAAGCCCATTCCTGCCTCTATGACACAGTCCTGCCAAGTCCTTACCTGCTTCCTCCACCAGGGCGGCAGACAGCATTGTGCACACTCCTTGGTGCTATCCGGGTCTAGCTGTGAATGATCTGAACTCATGGAACCAGGAGGTCATTATGACTGGTTGCCTACGCCTGGCCTTCCATGCTCCTCTGGCCATCATGGACCCACAGCCATGGACCCCGGTGAATCCAAGTCTGTTTGGTTGTGCGCTTTCATTTGAAAAGCTTTGCTAACTCTCTGTATCATGCTGCCCAGGGCCCCCGACCTCAGACTACACTGGCCTCTGATGTACGTTCCCACCCAGTGGTTCAGGTTGTGGGGGGTCCTCTCAAATATTGTTGGTGTTATTATTGAAAAATCATCTCTCTTTATAAAAGACACAAAAAATGTAGAAATATGTAGGTAAGAGAACAAAACTCTCATATATAATCTCACCATCTAGAAACGACCATTTTTAATATTTTGGTAAATTTTCTTCCCTTCTATGAATATAATTTTTTCACATAGTTTAAATCTTACTATGCATACAATTTTGTAGCCTGATTTACATTTAACATTTTATTATAAGCATTTTGCCATATCACCAAAAATTATTTATAGATATCTTTAATAACTGAATGACTATCCCCCAAGTTAATGGACATTTAGATCATTTCGGATTTTTCACTACTTAGAAAGCATAACAAATTTTGCTCACCATATAAAGACCCAGAAGTAAAATTTCTGAGTCAACAATTATGAACATTTTTAAGGCCTTCAATATATAATATGGATTTAGTCTATGACCCTAGTAAGTTACTAAGGAATAAATTCGTAGTCTCCAATTCAAAGTTTTTCTATCTATAATCTTTTGTTTGCCCTGAAGTTAACTACTGAGATCACAATAAAATAGGGTGACACATTTTTCTATTAATTTCAACACAAATATGGGTTTAAAAATATTTCACATAGGAGTGTGTGAAACTAGAAGTGAAGAGATTAAGCAATATTTTCAAGTGACCCATAGTCACTTTCCCAATAATGGGAAATAGTCATTGAGATTTGTATCTTTAATTATTTTTTAGACTTGTCTTCTCAAAGCTATGAATCTGGGTCTGAGTCAGCACCCTAAACAACCAGAATTGGAAACAGTGAACTCTATTTTTGAGTTTCTTGTGCAGATTATGAACTTGGGATGTCAGCTGCTCAGAATCCATTTATGTAATAAATTTTCCTTAATATCTGTCTTCCCATGAACCCTCCCTGGATTCCTCCAGGCAGAATTAATCACCCTGCCTCCCCAAGCTCATCGCCAGTGTCTCATTTAACACTTACTTCGGTCTTTTTGTATTTGAATTATTTGTCAAGTCGCCCACTCGGCTGGGAGCTCCTAGAAGGCAAAAGCTGGTGTGGTTCCCAAGACTAAGCATAGAAATCAACTCATAACAGGATAAGGATTGATGTTCAGCTTGCCAGTAAGCACGTGGGCTGGGCCTTGTTAGGAATCTGGCGTACAGAACACTTCCAAAAGGGGAAGTGGAAGGAGATTCAGTGCCAGCCCACAGGCTGTCCTCAGAGCAATGGCCAAGAGAAGAGACTATTTCTTCTAAAACGTCCATGGCCCCAAAATGAAAGGAAAATTCACTGGTTATTTTACAGATATTTATGGAGTACGTTCGGGATAGTAGGACTGTGCTAGGTGATGGGATCCAGGGAGGAATAAGAAGTTCTTTCTGCCTTCCCAGAGCTCATGGCAAAATCTACAACAAATAGAGGTTTCCAAGGGCTTCCCAGGTGGTGTTAGTGGTAGAGAACCCACCTGCCAATGCAGGAGACATAAGAGACATGGGTTCGATCCCTGGGTCGAGAAGATCCCCTGAAAGAGGAGGGCATGGCAACCCACTCCAGTGTTCTTGCCTGGAGAATCCCATGGAACTGAAGCAACTTAGGACATATGCATGCATGGTCTTACTAAACAGTTATCCACAGGTGAGGGTAAGTATACATGCAAAGACCAACATAGGATAGGAGATCACCTGGTCTTCCACTAACTAGAGACCACCCCCTTTAGTCAGTTGGCTACAAATCATTCAAGATGCCTTCCAGCCAACTCCACGAGTCAGCCCTGGCCACATCTTGAGCATCAGCTCACTTATTTCCATTCCGAAGTAACCTTCCAAGGATAAGTCAGACCTTTGAAATCTGCTAAATCTTACTGCAGATGTCTCTAGGGATTCTCACACGCACGCTGGTTTGCCATGAAAAATTTATTACTTCTAACCAAATGGATATTTTAAAATATATTCTACATAATTGGGATAAAATGTCGAAGGCCTAGGGATAAAGATCCATTAAGAAAAAGCATGGTGTGGTGGAAAGTTTGGGAGTGAGATGGCTGGGGATAAAACCATCATCGCCACTCTCTGATGAGTAATCCTGTGACACTGATAAGTTACTTAAACTTTGTGAGGTTCCGTACTGTCATCTGTATAATAGGGATAACGAAACATGCCACCGGAAGGAGAGAGGAGGAAAAGAAGAGGGAAAACAAAGAAAAGGGCCATCTGGGCAGGTGAGACGGATGCTTAGCATCCAAGCAGAGGGCACGTGGACCATTTAAGAGAAGGGAGGAGGAAACTTCTTCTAGTGGGTGGAAGGATGAGCAGGAGATGTGGCATCCCATGATGCAGATTCCCAGGCTAGCCTGAGTCTCAGGGAAGTCCGTTTCCCTCTAACCACCTCAGTTTTCCCATCTGTAAATTCCACAGGCTGGAATACGTCCTGAGAGCTTGTCCCAGTTCCTACATTTTATCAGGCCCTTTGTTTCTCTCTTCTGAAGTGGGCGAGGCAGGGGACAGATATCCAGCTAAGGGCAGTGCCAATGCAGACCTACATCAAAACAGCACTCCCTCGGGCTCTCACGGGTCCAGATTAGAAACCGCTAGCCTAGCTGACCAAGCGGAAGATTTCATGCTCCTGAAAGAGCCTGCTACGTGCTCGTGTTTCGTGAGCAAAGAAAAAAGATCCATCTCCCATTCTGACACTACTGCGCCGGAAATTCATAAAATATTGAAGTGACTGATACAGTCATTTTTCATGTCAGCGGTGGTTTTCTCTACTTCTCTGCATTTGCCTGTCCACCCAGTCACAGATCCCTTCAAGTAATCAGAACATCCATTATGAGGACCACCAAGCAGAGATGTGGCTTGTCGCCTAGGAGCCGGGGTTCCAGGCTTTTCTCCGTGGCGGTCGACTACCTGTGTCCCCTCATCGTTTTCTCTTGTGTGTGTGCCTGTGCCTGAAATCTCCTCTCTGTATACAGACGCCAGCCATATTGGATTACAGCCACCATAATGATCTCATTTTAACTTGATTATCCAATGCCCCTATGCTCCAAATAAGGTCGAATTTTGAGTTACTGGGGGTTAGGACGACAACACAAATTTGAGGGAGGAGGAAGGTGTGACACAATTCAGGCCGCAGCAGGCAGTCTGTTTATTCATTCATTCATTTGTCCATTTGCTTGTTCATTCATTCTTCCAACCCTACCCAAGTACGTCACATGTGCCAGGCATTGAGACAGGTACTAGATACAAAGCTGAACAAGAGAGTCCTAGCTCTGGATAAGCTCCTGTTGGGTGGAGGCATGATCCACCCACAGAGGGTTCACTCCATATGGCGTAAGTGTGGATGGAGAGGTGGGCACAGGGA
>NW_011494879.1:509970-522879 GCF_000754665.1 Bison bison bison | reverse complement strand
GTGGCACTCTGCTCCCCTGGGAGTGCAGGGCAGGCTCCTGAGGCTCCCAGGAGGTAACTGAGAGATGAAAGGCTTGGGTAGAGCCTTCTAGGTGGCAGACAGGAAGAGAGGAAAGCCGGGATTCCACCCAAAGGAAACCACCTGTATAAACAAACTGAGCATGGGAGGAAACAGCCCAGTACTGGAACTCAAGAGATGGGGATGGAGCAGCAAAGAGAGGAGAGATTCGGGGTACAGGCTGACTCAGGCCATCACCATGAAAATACTAGGAAGCAGAGAAATCTCCCCATCAGAAGTCAGGCACCCAAACCCCTCCTCCATGTACTCGGAACACAACCAGTTGAGGAGTCAAAATCAAGATCTCCAAGTTTACGACCTGAAGTTCCGCCCTGTAAGTGGAAGGAGGGCCTCTTGGGGCCTCACTCCATACCTATGTACTCTTACTTTACCCATACTTCTAACACACATGGCGCTCTGATTCTCAGACGGTCACACAGCACCGCTCAGCCAGAAAATGATTAATATTCATAGAAGAGATGAGCCAGGATGCCACAGCCACGCAATCTGCCATACATGAAGTGACAGCTGCCAGCCTGAAAATGGAGGAGGAAGCAGAAAAACTCTCTGGAGCTGATGCAAGACATCTTGGGGCTCTTCAGGGGCACCAACGCATCAAAGGACAATCTAAAACCAGTTTGCGAAATCATCATTCAAGTAAAAAGTCAAATTCGCCTAAATATATTTAAGAAGCCAATATTCCCAATAAAGGGAAAGGGTTTAGTGCTTAAAGGATTAAACACAAGACCAATTAGAAAATATGGGGATCAAAGCCTCATTCCCCCGAGGGTCTCCAACAGCCCAGGTTTCACTGTATTGACAAGGACCAGCTGCGGCTGAACTGTGCTCAGGGACTTCGTTTTCTGTAGGAAGCGACTTCAGAGACCACTTCAGCCAAATCTTCATTTTCAGATCCCAGAAAATGAAGCCTAGTGTGGGGAAAGGACTTGCCCAGAATGGCTCAGTAAGAAAGGAATAGAGGGGCTTCCCTGGTGGCTCAGTGGTAAAGAATCCTCCAGCCAATGCAGGAGATGTGGGTTCAATCTCTGGTCTGGGGAAGATCCCACAGGCTGCAGAGCAACTAAGCCCATGCCCCACGAGTACTGTCTGTGCTCTAGAGCCCAGGGGCCACAACTACTGAGTCCACACGCTGCAGCTACTGAAGCCCAGGGGCCTGGAGCCTGTGCTCCGCAGCAAGAGAAGCCCTCAGACTGCACCGAAGAATAGATCCTGCTCGCCTCAACTAGAGAAAAACCTGTGCAGCAACGAAGACCCAGCACATTCAAAAATAAATAAAATTATATATATATACACACATAAAGGAACAGAGCCAGAGCTGGAGTGGGCTTCTCTTGAACCTGTCTCCTGGGACTCAGGGAGACCCCGGGATGAGCCTGACTGGGGCGGCTCTGCAGAAGCACAGCCAGCGATGTTTCCAGACAAGAGAAATCTGGAGGGCGTAGAGAAGGGAAAGGGGCATGTAGGGTCGCCAGGGCGGGGGGTGGTGGGGATGGGTTCTGCTAAAGACACACCTTAAAGATCCTTTCTGGGATGCAACACTTCTGTTTGTACTCATCACCTCAATGGACCCTTACAGCAAGGCTGGGAGCAGGGCAGAGATGACTACTCAACGTACAGACTAGGAAACTGAGGCCCCGGGTGGGTAACCAGTTGGTCCGCACAATACAGGGTCAAGTGCAGGACCGCGTCATAGAACTGTGGTCTCCTACTCTCTGGAGATTCTGAGGCCCCAGCAGTAGGTCCTTGGGGAAACCGATCTGCTTGCTTTGTGCACATGACCTTGAGTAAGTCTCATATTTGGACACTCTCTCTCAAGGCACATCTGAGATCACTTAACCGTCACTTGGGCCAAAGTAGGTTGTTTATCTGCTGTGAGCAGTGTGGCTTGGTTTCGATTCTCATCCTCAGAGTAATAGTCCTTTAACATTCTGCCTCCGCAGTAACCATCCCTGTATTTTGTACAGTGCTTTTTAGAAGCTTTGCAACTCCTTCACAGCTTCCTCATCCGCTGAGTCTAACAGTTTGGAAAACAGTGCACTACCACTACAGCTTCCAACCAAACACCGATTCTAGCCTGGGACAGCAGTGGTTTTCTTTAGAAAACATTTAACGTTAAAACAAAGGGTTGTGGGTTTGGAGAGAAACTGATGTTTTGAGCTGTCAAGTCAGTTGAAAATGCTTGGGGAAACATTGTTTTTAAGATAATGCTTGTTTTGTACAAGTTCAGTGGGTTGGTTTTTTTTTTTCCCATAAATTAACATTTTTTAGATTACATAGGAAACAACCCAATACCTTTAATAGTCTCAAATATAATCATTGTTTTGACTAATGAGTCATTTTTGCAATACTAAAAAGGCAAATCATTAAATGTAACTATGTGGTTTGCATTTCTTTGTATTTTTAAAGGGCATGTGCTGGGTTTCTTCAATGAGAGAGTCAGTGGTAATTATACAGACATTTTTTTAATAGGTGAGGAAACTGGTTTTTCAACATTGGTGCGAGTTCTAATTGGTATACAACTCTTTGACGATTACGGTGATGATCACAAACCTATATTTCAATAAACCCTGAGACTTTGCCAAGTGTGTTCACCTCTGTGCTACCCCTAGTCCTTAGCGACACTGTGAGGGAGGCAGGATAAAGATGCTCAGATGGGACGTCTGAGCATTTACTCAACAAACATCTGAGGAAGACACAGCGCCCCTCCACCCGGGAGGCGTGGATGAGGTCACAGGCCGGAAGGTAGCCCAGGGACTGGGGGCTGGCCATCTGGACACCTTTTCCAGTGCATTTTCAGCTCTACCACCTGCTTCCTCTCTGATCTGCAACTCCACTGAAGCAACAGCTGGAGTTCCTTCTAGAAGATAGACCTTCTGGTCTGAATGTTTTACACACCTCAGTGGGGTGGCGGGCACCCTGTGGTCCCTGCCCGGCCTGGTGGCCCAGCTGAGGATTATTCAGGGCGCTTTGAATCCAGCTCCCCAGAGGATGCGCCCACATCAAGAGACACTCTGTCCTCGTGGTTCTCCCTCCCCACTCCTCCTCCCTGTCTAGAAAACCACTCTGCCTATAATCCTCCAACTATGAGACACCTCTCTCTACACACCTTTGGCTTTGCCTAAGCCATCCCTGCTGGGCTTCCCTGGTGGCTCAGACAGTAAAGAATCTGCCTGCAATGCAGGAGATCTGGGTTCTATCTCTGGGCCAGGAAGATCTCCTGGAGAAGGGAATGGCTACCCACTCTGGTATTCTTGCTTGGAGAATTTCACAGACAGAGGAGTCTGGCGGGCTACAGTCCATGGGGTCACAAAGAGTCAGACACAGCTGAGCAACTTAACACTTTGATTACATTTTCGTGCTCAGAATGCCCCTATCTGCTGAGGTGTCGTGCCAGCCTCTCTATGTCCTTATAATTTAGTAGATGTCACCACTCCCTTCTCTGTGTCACCCCTGTGCCTTGTTGGACTTGTCACTCTCAGCTGTGATTCTCTTATTTCTATGTCTCAATCCCTTCTTGGGTCTGTGAGCACCTTAAGAGAGTCGGCTGTATTTTATGACTTTCTGCATCCTCAGCACTCTGTCTCGAATCTGGCATGATTCAGATATTCAGCAACTATGTCTTATATGTATAAATAATATTAAGCATTCAGCAAGCATCCAGGAGGTGATGAGTTCTAGGCACTAAGGTTATCTCCAACCTTCACAATGATCTTAGGAGGTGAGCATTATTCACCCCCTTTTACAGATAGGACCTTGAGACTCAAAGGAAATATATGACTTGTTCAAGATCAGAGTCTGAAATAAAGAACCAGTATCTGAAGACAGGTTTGTCTGCCTTCAACGCTCAGTCTACACCACCACTCTGATTCAGCTGGGTTTCCTTCACGGGGGTCTTTCCTGCAATGTTAATAAGGAATGCAATGACCCTGGTCACTGTTTCCATTTTCTACTTCAGAGAAACAGAGGCCAAGTCAAGGAGGGGCTTCTGTCTCCGATCTCTGGGTGATGCATTGCTGATACCTCTCTTTCTGTTTGTTTTTTTCCTATGAGCACTTTCTACAGCATAGATCAGAACAACGAGATTTGAAGAACCTTGCTGCTAGTCATCCCGACTCTGAGCTTCATTTTATTGGGGAACAGTCTGACTGATTCTGAAAATGGTCAAAGGCCAGATCTTACCAAGACTAATTATTTCTTTAAGACGTACAGATACATCCGTTGGTGAAAAGAAGACCAGGAGGCAAAGTTAAATTACATAGTACATCACTGTCCCCAGCCCATTCATCTTGCCACTCTGTCAGTGTAAAAATTTACAGCAGAGATTATCTCTTTGAAGGAGTTCGGGTCCTAGAAAATACAAGGTAAATTTTAAATAGATTTTTAATTTTAATGAAAGCTTCAGGGAATGCTGTTTATGTTGCATATCTTTCATACCTGGTGATTAAGTTAATTTATGCTTAATGGAAAAGGATATTTCTAATCCCCAGACAGGCTTGACATCTGTCTAGGACTGTGTTTTTGGAAGCCTTAAGCTCCTTGTGATGGATGTAATAAAACCAAGATGCTACTCAACTGACACCTGAAGGCTGTGTGCAAGGAGAGCCAGGGATATTTAGTCTCTGCCCAGAACTTGTGTTGAAATAAAATCAAAGTCCCATGCATTTCATTCTGTCAGCCCTTTAAAAATCTTGTCTCCTGCTCTTTCGTGTTGTTCCTTAGACAGGCCTGAGGGAAGGAAGCTGGGCTCTGGGGCTCTGGATGGCTTTGTGCTCCGTGAAAATGAGCAGTGCTGGAGCCCTCCTCCATCTATGCACCTATGCTCTGCACGCACTATCTCATGTAACCCTACAGCAATCCTGAAAGCGATCCTGACGACTATTATCCCCACTTTATATTTGGGGTTCTTTACCACTAACACCACCTGGGGAGCCCATATTTGGAGAACTAAAGCTCAAAAAGGTGGTATATCAGGACTTCCCTCATGGTCCAATGGTTAAGAATCTGCCTTCCAATGTAGGGGACTCAGGTTTGATCCCTAGTCAGGGAACTAAGATGCCACATGCCATGGAGCAATGAGGCCCGATTGCCCCAACTAGAGAGCCCATGTGCTGAAAGTACAGCACCCACGTGCTCTGGAGCCCATGTACCACAACTAGACAGACAAGCCTGCACACCACAATGAGAGGTCTCGTGTGACACAGCCAAAAATAAATTAAAAAAAATTTTTTTAGAAAAAGGTTGCATACTAATCTGGAGGATACAGCTTGTACGGGACCAAAGTGGCATTTGATTCTAAGATAGGCTGCTCTTGTTCTTTCCCTGATATTACATATAGGGTCAGTTCAGTCACTCAGTCGTGTCCGACTCTTTGTGACCCCACGAATCGCAGCATGCTAGGCCTCCCTGTCCATCACCAACTCCCGGAGTTCACTCAGACTCACATCCATCAAGTCAGTGATGCCATCCAACCGTCTCATCCTCTGTCATCCCCTTCTCCTCCTGCCCCCAATCCCTCCCAGCATCAGGGTCTTTTCCAATGAGTCAACTCTTCGCATGAGGTGGCCAAAGTACTGGAGCTTCAGCTTTAGCATCATTCCTTCCAAGGAAATCCCAGGGCTGATCTCCTTCAGAATGGAGTCTGCAAACTGTGGCCCTTGGGTCAAAAACGACTTGTCATCTGGTTTTTGTTCTTTTCTTTTGGCAGCATCGCATCAGGCGGGACCTTAGTTCCCTGACCAGGGATCAAACCTGCAATCCCTGCAGCAGAAGTCTTAACCACTGGCCCGCCAGAGAAGTCCCAGCCATCAGTTTTTATAAATAAAATTTTATTGAAACTCCGCCACATCTGTTCGTTAATGTATGTCTGTGGCCAAATTAACTAGATGAGACAGAAATAATATGGTCAAGGAGCTTAGTTTACAGGAAGGACTTTCAGATGAAACAGTAAGTCCCTGTGCTTACCATCTCAGCCACCATCCACCAGTAATATCCATTAATGGAGCCAGAGTGTGCCCTGCCCTGTGCCCACCCAGCACATCACTCAGGCTTTCCAGAGAGCTCCTCATGAAGACCTCAGGGGCACCCACGACTGGGGCCGAGCTCTCATCACCAGGCAGTCTCCCGTGCTTCCTTGCCTGCACAGGCTCCCAAGGGGCCACTTCCACTGCCCACAAGGCTGCTGGGAGAGGAGGCCTCGCTTCTGAGCTGGACTGTCACATGAGTGCTGAGCCAAAGGACTGGCTGTCTATGTTTTCTAAACTTCCAGGCCTTCCACGGAGAGACGAGGAGGGCTAAGAGACGCTGGGCTGGAAGAAGCACAAGCTGGAATCAAGATTGCCGGGAGAAATATCAATCACCTCAGATATGCAGATGACACCACCCTTATGGCAGAAAGTGAAGAGGAACTAAAAAGCCTCTCAATGAAAGTGAAAGAGGAGAGTGAAAAAGTTGGCTTAAAACTCAACATTCAGAAAACTGAGATCATGGCATCTGGTCCCATCACTTCATGGGAAATAGATGGGGAAACAGTGGAAACAGTGTCAGACTTTATTTTGGGGGGACTCCAAAATCACTGCAGATGGTGACTGCAGCCATGAAATTAAAAGACGCTTACTCCTTGGAAGGAAAGTTATGACCAACCTAGATAGCATATTGAAAAGCAGAGACATTACTTTGCCAACAAAGGTCCGTCTAGTCAAGGCTATGGTTTTTCCAGTGGTCGTGTATGGATGTGAGAACTGGACTGTGAAGAAAGCTGAGTGCCAAAGAATTGATGCTTTTGAACTGTGGTGTTGGAGAAGACTTTTGAGAGTCCCTTGGACTGCAAGAAGATCCAACCAGTCCATTCTGAAGGAGATCAGCCCTGGGATTTCCTTGGAAGGAATGATGCTAAAGCTGAAACTCTAGTACTTTGGCCACCTCATGCGAAGAGTTGACTCATTGGAAAAGACTCTGATGCTGGGAGGGATTGGGGGTAGGAGGAGAAGGGGACGACAGAGGATGAGATGGCTGGATGGCATCACCAACTTGATGGACATGAGTTTGAGTGAACTCCGGGAGATGGTTATGGACAGGGAGGCTTGGCGTGCTGCGATTCATGGGGTCACAGAGAGTCAGACATGACTGAGTGACTGAACTGAACTGAACTGAAACTCCTTGAAGCCATGGATTATGTCTTCTTCAACTTTGAGTCCAAGCCTTGCATGTAGTAAGCACTTGCTCAGGGAATTTTCTTGTGATGGTTGAGGCTGTATTCTGAGGGTTGGCGAACTGGTCCTATAAAGAGCCTAACAGAGAATATTTCAGGGTCCAGGGGATATCCTGGGGTCCCCTGCTTTTGCCAAGTATCATACTGGTCCTCTCACCCAGATACATCAGCTCTGCCTCTCACCTCCTTCTCTGTAGCCTCTTAAAAATCAATGCAAAGGACCAAGGACAGGAACAGATGTCGTTTCATCTACATGCCCACCCGCCATGCCGCTCCTCATGTGAACAAGTCCTCTTTCCTAGTGACAGACTGGACAGACGCTGGCGGCGGTGGTGGGAGGGAACCGCTGGTCACTGACTCTATGCAGGTGATCCCTGGATGTGAGATTAAATATTCACCCATATGATGGGTGAAAAGAGAAAACAAATAAGGTGTGTGTGTGTGAATGAACACGTGGGTCCCTTCTTTCATGAAATCATGCTGATGGTATTAAGTTAGACCATATTCAATTGCAAATATTAGATGATTTTGACATATAAAAGTGTCCATTTCACATGGTTCAGACTAAAGATTGACACTTAATTTTTTTAATGTCCTTAGCTGGAAAAATAAAATGTTGCTTATTTTCTTTATGTTGTCTCCACAATTAAAAAAAATTTATTGGTTTATAAAGTCTGAAAGTCTGGAAATTACTCATCTTATACCAACAGCAGCTGGTTCCAAAACACACTTATAAAATTTGGCAGTAGCTATCAAAATTTAAAAATCACATACTCTTTGACCCAGAAATTTTCTTTCTAGCAGTCTAGCCTGCAGAAATCTTGGTATGTGTAGACAAAGACATAAGCACACACGCACACACACACACACACACACACACGGGGATTCCTGGAAGTACTGTTTGAAATGTGGAAAAGTGGAAATAAGTTAAGCACCCAAAATCAGGGTATTGGGCATAAAAAGTATGTTAACTCCCCCAAACTGGAATAAAACTCAGGCCAGAGAAACAATGTCTAGCTCTGGATCAATTGATACTAAAGATGCTTTTACTATATTGATAAGTAAAAAGAACAAGTCATAGAATGCCATGTGTACATTACAGGTCAGAGCATGATTCCATTTTTTGTAATGATTACAATAACAGAATGAATTCAAATAGAAGTTAAGTATCACATTAAAAAGTTGGGAAGGATAAAAGCAAACTGATTACAGGATTCATTACTGGAAAGTAGGGTTGGGATTGAGAGAAAAGCTGAATGGGATGATTTGCCTTTTCAACTTACACAGTGTATATTTGTTTAAATTATTGACAAGGAAGAATTATTATTGCTTTTATCACTTTTTAAACAAACAAAGAAAGAAAAACAAAAGCCTGGATAGACAGTGGTTATACAAAGCAGAATGAAGGGGAATATGGAAAAAGGGAAAATTCATTTTGATTCTGGGGTTCAGGGGGGATGTCAGAGGAAATGCTTTCTGAGCTGAGCCTGGAAAGATGGCCAGAAATAAGAACAGAAGAATAACATCACAGTTGAAAGAATTGTGAACTCACATGAGTCCTGAAGACAGCTAACCGTGTTAGACTTTGATCTGTAACTGATGACAGTCAGAGAGCTGGAAAAATTGTTAGGAAACTTGGTCTCCAGTTAAGATTCTTATTACTTTATTCAGACAAAACTAATCTCTCACTAGGTAAGTGCCTCTTACTTAGAACCTGGGCAGATTTATTTTCAGGTTGGGAAGTTCAACATGACTGACGGCCCATCCAAGGCCTATTTCCTCCCTTCCCTCTTCCTACCAGAACTCACATCTTGTTGAGGTAGCCCTGCTCTTCCTGGTGGCCATGTGCTTCAGAGGAGGCTGACCCCAGCCCCAGGCCTAACCGAGGGAGAGCTCTGATTGGTCTAAGCAACCTTGGCGAGTCCATTCCCCTTGACAATATGGTTGAAGCTTGGGTGTGCTCAGTCGCTCAGTCTTGTCTGACTCTGCAACCCCGTGGCCTGTAGCCCACCAGGTTCCTCTGTCCATGGGATTATCCCAGCAAGAATACTGGAGTGGGTTGCTTATTTCCTCCTCCAGGGGAGCTTCCTGACCCAGGGATCAAACCCATGTCTCCCGTGGCTCCTACATCGGCAGGCAGATTCCTTACCACTGATGCAGCTTGGGACTGTGACCCAATTCTGGCTAATGGCATGTCTGGGTAATGGGATGTCCACTGGGGGGCTTCTGATAAAGGTTCTTTTGTTCCTTTAAAACAATTTTTACAGTAGTTCTTTGCTGGTTATCTATTTTATTTATATTTATTTATTCGACTCTATCAGGGCTTAACTGTGACATGCAGGATCTTCCTTGGGGCTCACAGACTCTCCAATTGCAGTGAGCGGGTTAGTTGCTCTGACACATGTAGGATCTCAGTCCCCCTAGCAGAGATGGAACCTTTTTACTCTGCACTGCAAGATGGATTCTTAACCACTGGGCCACCAGGGAAGTCCCCCTTCACTCCTTAAAGACACATGAACAGATGTTGTCCCCTTTCCTGTCTCGAGATGCTGCTGTCTGGGGATATGATACCTGAGACAGCTGCAGCCATCCTGAGATTAGGAGGGGAACAAACCTGGGGACAAAGCCATCAAGCTGGGGAGGGAAGAACAAAAGGACGGAAAGCCCCTTGGGCATTCAGTGACATCATGAAGCCCCCACACTAACCAACTTCAGAGCTACTAATACTTTTAACTTTTTGACATCTTTTCATGGAAGGTAATACATTTCCTTGTTATGTATGCCAAATTAAGTCAGGTTTTCAGTTACCTGTAGCCAAAAGCATTCCAACAAATTCATAAATGTTCTTTCCAGTGACAGGATTGAATCACATTTGATTCAAATACTCTTGTGTGGGCCAGGAGTCAATTTTAACTTCAATAAATACACTCACCTTTAAAATCTCCTAGAATTGATGGTTAAACAGCATTGTGAATATACTTAGATGACACTGAACTGTACACTTTAACAATCGTTAAAATGATAAATTTTGTGTTATGTATGTTTTACCACAATAAAAAAAAAAAAGAAAGAAAGAAAGAAAAGCAATCCATAGAACCTGGTGAAGCAAGCCTGAGTAAGGGGTGAGAATGAATATAATCTCTACATCTTAAATTTCTCATTGCTCTACAGGAAATAAATTGCACTTTAAAAATCCACTGGAGTTAAGTGGCTCAGCTGGTAAAAAATCCACCTGCAATGTGAGAGATCTGGGTTCGATCCCTGGGTTGGGAAAATCCCTGGAGAAGGGAAAGGCTACACACTCCAGTATTCTGGCCTGGAGAAGTCCATGGACTGTATGGGGTCACAAAGAGTCAGACACAACTGAGCGACTTTCACTTTCACGTAAAGGAATAATATAAGGCCATTAAGATGTGACTTCCCTGGTGGCTCAGACGGTAAAGCGTCTGCCTACAATGCGGGAGACCCGGGTTCAATCCCTGGGTTGGGAAGACCCCCTGGAGAAGGAAATGGCAACCCCCTCCAGTATTCTTGCCTGGAAAATCCCATGGACGGAGGAGCCTGGTTGGCTACTGTCCATGGGGTTGCGAAGAGTCGGACACGACTGAGCAACTTCACTATCACTATCACTATTAAAAAGATGAGGATACTTTGGGCCATGACAAAGCGATAGCAAACTCACCCCCTAACCTAGATGACTGTGAAACTAGGCATGTTTTTTAAAGTGTTTCAAGCCATTGGAGAGCAGGCAGCTTGAACAAAGAAAAATAGGAGGTGAAGCCCAGGTACCCACTCTTCAGCCTGTAGACACTTTATAGACCACAGGCCAGAGATGCATTAAGACAGTGTCTCCCTCTGAGATCCTGAAGCAGGATCAGCATCTGGGGAGTTGAGGCATCTGGAGACGAATGAGTCTGTGCGTGGGGTGGGGGTGGGGGTACCCTGAGCATCCTTGGTTGAGGACTGAATGTTCAGGGAGAGACTCTGAGAGGCCCACCAGAGAAAGTGGATGCTACAGGGCACAGCTCTGCACAGAGTGATGGAAAGCATCAGAGTGGAGGCGGGGAAAGCCCACATTCCTGGACTTCCCTGGTGGTGCCGTGGATAAGAATCTGTCTGCCATTGCAGGGGACACGGGTTTGATCCCTGGTCTGGGAAGATTCCACATGCCACGGAGCAGCTAAGCCTGTGCACCACAGCTACTGAGCCCACACTCTAGAGCCCTGCACAACTACTGAAGCGCAGGTGCCTAGAGCCTGTGCTCTGCAACAAGAGAAGTCAATGCAGCAAGAAGCCTGTGCATCACAATAGAGTAGCCTCTGCTCACTGCAGCAACAAAGCCTAGCACAACCAAAA
Source organism: Bison bison bison (assembly GCF_000754665.1). Lineage (NCBI taxonomy): Eukaryota > Metazoa > Chordata > Mammalia > Artiodactyla > Bovidae > Bison > Bison bison. Next base: position 511,238 of record NW_011494879.1, on the reverse strand, counting down.
ACAAATAATTTCAGAAACCCCCATTTGTTCATTCACTCATTTAACTTGATTTCTTCTATTCCCCTTCTTGTTCCCCCCAAAAGGACATGAAATGACAGCCAAATGCTGGAAATAAGCCATCAGTTATAGAATGTAGAAACATATTGTGGTACAGTAAGTATAATTCCATATGACAATAAAAATAAATTTCTGCTACATGCAACAACATGTATGAATATTGCCAATGTAATGTTGAGTGAGAGAAGCCAGAGACAAAAGAATTTATATTGTCCAGCTGTATTTATATGTAAGGTTCAAAGACGGGCAAAAAGAACAGACGAGGTGAGAAATCAGGATGGCAGTTACCTGCGGGAGGAGGCACTGGGCAGCGATTGGGAGGGACCGTCAGGAGGACCCAAGTTCTGCCAGTCCTGGGTTTGTCCTCCTGGATTTAATTACCCCAAAGAGTTTACTTCATGATAATTCATGGAGCAGTACGCTTATAAATGACACACTTTTCTCTGGAAATGGTATGTGTCAATAAAAAAGTGTCAATTAAAATTGGAATATTTTACAGAGATCAGAAGTTAGACTAAATGATGAAGAAAATGGGGGCTTATATTATAAATTTAAGAGTACCTTTTTTTGTGTTTCTTAGTAAAATCGATATTAGACAACTTTAAAGATGGCAATTAAAACTTCAGGGGTTTCATCCCTTTGAAAGATCTTAAAACAGTGTGGGTTTTTACATTGTATTCACTTTAGTTCAGTTTAGTCGCTCAGTCATGTCCGACTCTTTGCGACCCCATGAATCACAGCACGCCAGGCCTCCCTGTCCATCAACTACTCCCAGAGTTCACTCAAACTCACTTCCATCGAGTCGGTGATGCCATCCAGCCATCTCATCCTCTGTCGTCCCCTTTTCCTCCTGCCCCCAATCCCTCCCAGCATCAGAGTCTTTTCCAATGAGTCAACTCTTCGCATGAGGTGGCCAAAGTACTGGAGTTTCAGCTTTAGCATCATTCCTTCCAAAGAACACCCAGGGCTGATCTTCAGAATGGACTGGTTGGATCTCCTTGCAATCCATGGGACTCTCAAGAGTCTTCTCCAACACCACAGTTCAGAAGCATCAATTCTTCAGCGCTCAGCTTTCTTCACAGTCCAACTCTCACATTCATACATGACCACAGGAAAAACCATAGTCTTGACTAGACGGACCTTTGTTGGCAAAGTAATGTCTCTGCTTTTGAATGTGCTATCTAGGTTGGTCATAACTTTCCTTCCAAGGA
>NW_011494879.1:497083-509870 GCF_000754665.1 Bison bison bison | reverse complement strand
AGACGGACCTTTGTTGGCAAAGTAATGTCTCTGCTTTTGAATGTGCTATCTAGGTTGGTCATAACTTTCCTTCCAAGGAGTAAGCGTCTTTTAATTTCATGGCTGCAGTCACCATCTGCAGTGATTTTGGAGCCCCAAAAAATAAAGTCTGACGCTGTTTCCACTGTTTCCCCATCCATTTCCCATGAAGTGATGGGACCAGACGCCATGATCTTAGTTTTCTGAATGTTGAGCTTTAAGCCAACTTTTTCGCTCTCCTCTTTCACTTTCACCAAGAGGCTTTTTAGTTCCTCTTCACTTTCTGCCATAAGGGTGGTGTCATCTGCATATCTGAGGTGATTGATATTTCTCCTGGCAATCTTGATTCCAGCTTGTGCTTCTTCCAGCCCAGCGTCTCTCATGATGTACTCTGCATATAAGTCAAATAAGCAGGGTGACAATATACAGCCTTGACGTACTCCTTTTCCTATTTGGAACCAGTCTGTTGTTCCATGTCCAGTTCTAACTGTTGCTTCCTGACCTGCATATAGGTTTCTCAATAGGCAGGTCAGGTGGTCTAGTATTCCCATCTCTTTCAGAATTGTCCACAGTTTGTTGTGATCCACACAGTCAAAGGCTTTGGCATAGAACACACATAGTATATACCACCGTAACCATCTTTAAGTGTATAACCCGGTAGTGTCAAGTACAGTCACACTGCTGTGCAGTCAAGACCACCATCCATCCCCATTACTCTTTTCCTTCTGTAAATCTGAAACTCTACACCCTGCTCTCCCCAACCCCCTGGCCACCACCACTCTACTTACTGTCTAAGATTTGGGCTGCTCTCAGTACCTCATATGAGTGGAATCAGACAGTACATCCCCTTCTGTGTCTGGCTTATTTCACTTAGCATCATATCCTCAAGTTTCATTCATGCTGTAGCCTACTGCACATTCTCCCTCCTTCTTAAGGCTAATATTCCATCATAGAAATATGCCACATTTTGGTGATCTATTCATTGGTGGATGGACACTTGGGTGGCTTCATCCCTTTGAAACACTTTAAAATATTGTGTGTTTATTTAGAGAAACATATACATGTCCTTTAAAAAGAGTCTAGGAAGTGACTTACAGAGATAGAGAGAGAGACAAAACACTTTGGATAGGGACCTGCATGTAAGTCGTGGTAGATGAAGAGCCTGGGTAGCATCAAAAGATAAGGTTAAGGATGACGTCAACACAGACAGACACAGGCTCCCAGGGTCTGCACAGGTGCTGGAAGGGGTGGGGTGGTCACAAATTTGGCTCCTAGTGTCCTAAAAGCCAAAGAAAAGAAGGAAGCCGAAAAGTTGAAAGAGGCACATAGACAACAAGACGTTATAATACAGAAGATGTCCCAGTTGCTCAAGGGGAAGGCCCACTTTTCCTGGAACTGAGGCTGGAGAGTAATATTCCCCATGGTGAGACAGCGAGTGACACAGGGCGTGATGCCTCAAAGACATTTCAGCAATGCTAACATATATAATGTAAGTTTAAAACCAATGCTTTTTTAAAGTCTCCCATTGCAGGGCAAGCACCAAAGCAGAGTTGACTGAGACAGGCTGCTGGAACGACGATGTATGAGAGCAAAGCCTTCGGATGGTTTGGCTTGATCCAGTGATCAAGACCCGTATCCTCCAAGTAAACCGCTACGGATGTCACTAGGCAGCAAATCACTGGGATGCAGACAGCCTTCTTGCAAATCTGACCCAAGCTAGTTTCTTCCATAGCCAATCAAACTGAAGGGCAGGGTTGATATCCTTTTCTTAAGTTGATGTGTCTAAGAAGACTTGTTCTTTTTTAAAAGTTGTAAAATGCTGTATTTATTTACTGACTGCGCTGTCTTTGCTGCTGCGAGAGGACTTTCTCTATTCGTGGTGCATGGGCCTCTCGTTGTGGTGGTTCTCTTGTTGCGGAGCACAAGGTCCAGAGCATGCAGCCTCAGTAATTGTGCCGCACAGGTTTAGTTGCCCATGGCATGTGGGATCTTCCTGGATCAGGGATCGAACCCATGTCCCCTGCACTGGCTGGCAGACTCTTAACCACTGGGCCACCAGGGAAACCCAGAAGATTTGTTCTTGAAGAGCTGGCCACCCCATCTCAACAGGAGTGGGCTGATGGGGGAATCTGGGGCCAAGCCCAAGATTTCCCTCTGGAAACGGTCATGGGTCTGCTTTGACACAAACACCAGTAGCTAAGACTGCAGCCCCCAAGTTTATGCCACCAAATGGAACCACGGTCATTTCAACCTCTTGCATGATGCGAATGTGTACAGCCCCATTATAGGAGAGGAAATGCTCTCAAAGAGGGAAGAAATCTTTACCCACTATAAAGGGTCAAGGGACCCCTTTCCTGGGGAAGGTAAGGAGAACAGGTAAAGTGTGAACTGCCTGCAGGGCATCCTCACGCTTTTGATTTACTTTGACTCCTGCCAACTAATCTTAAAAATTTACCTCTCTGTTGGGACTTCCCTGGTGGTCCAGTGGTTAAGAACTGCCTGCCAATGCTGGGAACAGGGGTTTGATCCCTGGTCTAAGAGGATCCCACAGATCCTCCACAGAGCACCTGGACCCGTGTGCCACAATTACTGAGCCTGTGCTCTAGAATCCAGGAGCTGCAACTCCTGAGCCCACTTGCCCTAGAGCCTGTGCTCTGCAACCAGAGACACCACCCCAATGAGAAGCCCTTGCACCCCAGCTAGAGAGTAGCCCCGCCCACTGCAACTAGAGAAAGCCTGTGCACAGCAATGAAAGCCAAGTTCAGCCAAAAACAAATAAATAAAAATTTTAAAATAGATCATCTCCTTGTTGCTAACAGAGGGGTTTACGTAAGGGATAAATTAAGAGAAGTTAACTAGTTTTCAGTTGCTTACTCATCCACATATCTGCTGACCAGTGGAAGAGGGAGCTCCAAGTAGAAGACCCTTGCTATTTCTATGCACAAAAAGAAAAAAAAAAAAAAAGAATTAAATCAGATATACTTCTTTCCTTCAGGGAGTTGAGCCTAATTTACAGGTTCCTTCTTTCATTGATTCAACAAACATTCATTTCACATCTTTTTTGTGCCAAGATCTATTTATATCACAAGGCAGATTGGATCACGTGCTAGGCTGAGGCATCACCAATACCCTAATGTCGCTCAGATGAAGGAGTAATTAATCCAGACAGGGGAGAGAGGGGGTGATCAGAGAGAGCTTCAAGGAAGAGGTGACATCAGAGCCGGACCTTGAAGGATCAGTAAGATTTGTTTTACAAAAGAGCTCGCCATAGGATTTCTCTAAGTAACAATTACTTTTCCCAGTGCCTTTCAATTACCCCTGGACTGATTTACACACCCTTTTAGAAGCACAGTTGTTGTGAAAATTAAACCTCAGTAATCCCTCCCCAGGGTTGAGTCCCCCTTAGGAGAAATGCTGACACCTGCTGATTTATTTCTGTGTACTTGTTCAGCACCTTGAGAATTTCAGCTTCAGTCATCGCAGTGGGGATGGTGAGACAAAGTGGGAACAGGAGATGAAACAGAGAGTAGGAGAAAAGCAGACAGCTGAGAAGGGTAGAGTCCTGTAATGATGCCTGGGGCCAGATAAAGGGAGTAAGCCTAAGCTTTAGATGTGCAGGGCTGCCTCTTCAGTTAGAAGGCAGGAGAGCTGAGAAATGGATAAGAGGGGCTGATGGTCCCCCCTGGAGAGCCGACGACGGAGGAACCAGGGAAGCTGGATACCTTCACACACTAAGCCTTTTTCATCTGTGATTCCACTATTCTGAGATAACATCTTTAAGGAGTTTAGCATGCACCCTGGCAGACAGCACTCCTTAAGCTTTAGCTGCTGCTGTGGTGGCTCTTCAACTTCACCTCCTAGTTCCAGAGGAGATTTCAGGAATTCAACCAGTTAGGCTGAAGCAGCTGCATGGGAACAGCTGTGTATCTGTACTGACCAGGGTACCGCAAACCCTGAGGAAATCTCCCATAGACCAGCATTTTTAGCGAGATCCCTGAGGACTCCACAAGCATTTTCCCCTTCTGTATTCATTTACTGATATTCTTCTTCAAAAATGTGAAACAGGTATGTTGCTGTCCCCTAGTTTTCTTTGTGTGCATTTAGGCTAACTATCTGTAGCCTTGGAGCTAAGGAACCAGCTCAACTGTTGAGTTTTTAATGGCACATGTCTCACTGGGGTTCCTCAAAGTATTCATGGGGTCCAGGAGTCCTCAAGTTTGCAAGCTGCTACATTAGGCTAGTAATTACCTTGGAAATAAGCTGTCCTTGAGCCAGTGGAGACATAAAGCCCACAGGGACAGTTCAGCTCCCCTGGAGTCAGTAGAAAGGCCTCATTGGCTAATTGCAAGTTTGAGACTTTCTGCATCACTATCACAGCAGCAGGGGCTGCCAGAGGATTTCCAGAAGTTAGTAATAGGGATAGAGTAAAGGGACAGAGTAGGTGATTAAATAGTTAATCCCCTGAAGGGACTGTGAGTTAAAAATATGGGAGACCCTTGTAGGTTAATGATTACTCAAGAAAGCAGGTTTGCTTAACCACAAAACCAAGCCAGCTCGCTTAGCAATAAGACCATGCGACAGAAGCACGGGACATGTTCCAAAACAATGAAACAAGGGTGGCATGAGACCCACATCCTGCCCAGTGGGCTCAGTGAGTTAAAGATCCCTAGGACATGCTCTGTACACACATAACAAAGGATAATTTGTGGATCTAGCTTGACCATGTAGGGACAAGAAAATTTCCCTGCTCAACCTGGAGGAGGAGCTGATGATGAAAGCATGATGTCAACTCAAGAAAGAAAAGAAGTTCTTCTCCCCTCCCTGCTCTTCCTTCAGTTACAAACCTGTAGCTCAGTAAGTTCTCAGGGCGTGGCACCCCCTCACCTGCCTGTTTATAAGCCTCACAAGCATCCTATTGTAATAAATCACTTCTTATCTATCACTGCCTCTTGCTGAATTCTTTCTGCATTGAGACATAAAGGAGCATGGTATCGAAGTTCTTCAGGGACCCCCAAATGACACAAGAGGCTTCATCAGTGCCCCGAATAGGTCCCCATTGCTGTGTGTTTGTCAACAGGGGACTGTAATTCCCTCTGCCAGGCCACATCCACATAACAGTGTTTAGGATTCAGGGCAAAGGGTTAATAACTATACTGAGTGCATATCTGTGTGTGTTTGTATCAAACCTCAAAATCCCAATGGCTAAATGGACAAGAAACATAGGAAAATAACTGTCCAAGTTCCATAAAATAAAATATAAATAGTAAACGTTGACAGTTACCAGGAAACATGTTCATACTCATTAACAACCAAAGACACATATGTTTTTAAAATGACCTTCTGCACCCTAAACTGGCAGCTGGTTTTATAAAGGCAGCACCTAATGCTTTGCAGGGGAAGGGGCACACAGGCATGAACAGACAAAGAGTGGCGACAGCCCTTTGCAAAAGCAAAATGGCACTTTGGGGCAAGATCTTCAGAGATAAGCATTCCCCTTGACTCAGTCATTCCCGAGCCGGGTCTTAGCCAAAGAAGGACAAAGTCAAACGCCACAGAAACGTCCAGTGATGGCGTAAGTGGTGGTGAAACAGCCCCCGGGCATAGTCTCCACTCACCATGAATGAACCGGAGGACAGCACAGCCCCGGGGAGGAGAGCTTAAGCCACACAGTCCCTTAAGAACCGGCAGAATTCAAAGAGCTTGTGCATGACAAGAAGATATTAAGGTTCACTTGCCAGTAGACACAGTCCAGAGAAGCAGGAACTTTGTTGGTAGAAGCTGGGGTTGGAGGTGGGGGGCTTTCCTTTTTTTTCCATCCCCCCCCCCAAATTTGGTTTTTAGCGTTACTTTAGTTACTCAGGGCTCAACCCGGTTTGTCTGGCTCCAACTTGAACTTTCTATCCAAGGTCTCACAGCCTCCCTTTGCTCTTGGGAAGTGACACTCTGGTTTTCGTCCTCAAGGGAGAGAATTCTTCCTTCAGGGGCATTTGCTTTCATGCTAGAGTAGCCGTTGGTTTCCCACAAAGCTTCCCCAGACATCCCTAACTCTAACCCTAACCCCACCTCGCCTGAGGTCGGCATCTAACTCAGGCTCCCAGTGCTGGACAGTCTGGCATGTAGTAGGTGGCCGGTGCCTAGTGACGCCACTGAATTGGACCCTCGAGGGTCTCCTCCCCTTCCCGGCTCCCTAAAACTGCTGATTTACAAGGCAGGGCAAAGAGGCGGGCAGAGAGCAAGCCGTGGTTTTTGCCCCCATTTCCTGAGTTCCCTACTCTGCAGCGTGCTGTTTGCTGGCTTGTTTTCATCATGATATAAATTCAGAGTTAGAAGTTGCTGAGAGGCAGCCTTTCAGAGGAAAAGAAAAAAAAAAAACACTTGGCAAATCAAGATGCAGGTGGTGGAAGGGGCAGCTGAGGGTTCCGCAGCAGAGGACAAGAAGTTTGAAAATGAAAAGGAAGATGGCAGGTGGAGGGAATAGCTTTGGGGAGAGCCCTGGAGGGAAAGGCAGGGGTCAGAGTGAAATTGGGCCCTTCCAGAAAGAGGAAAGAAAAAAACACAGGCTCAGGCAATTTCCTGCAGAAATACCTGTGGGGATAGCAAGCCATTTTTTTTTTTTAAACCTGAGCAAAATCGTCAAGCCTGGCTACATTTATCATCTAAAATTCCTTCTGGAGGCTTCCTCCAGCTCTCCCTGAGACTGTCATTCATTACAAGGTGGAAGGAGGGGAACTCACCAAAACGTCTGTAAGCAGGTGAAAGAAGTGAAAGCATTAGTCGCTCAGTTGTTTCTGACTCTTTGCAACCCCATGGACTGCAGCCCGCCAGGCTCTAGGCAAGACTACTGGAGTGGCTTGCCATGCCCTCCTCCAGGGGATCTTCCCGAATCCGGGTCTCCTGCTTTGCAGGCAGATTCTTTACCATCTGAGCCACCAGGGAAGGCCCATAAGCAGGTAAGGGGGCTCTACATACTGAAACACGTGGCAAAATACTGATATTGTTTTTTTTTTTCAATCCTGTTTTAATCCAACTCTATCGGATTATATCTAATGACAGGAATTTTCTCCCATCACAATGAGGAGGCCAGGCTTTGCTGAAGGAGTGAGACCCAGGTGGCTGGCTTTCTCTGAAAGCCTCTTTTTGCTGCATCTCTAACATCACCAGCACAATTTCATTTCCAATCTTCTTCTATGACATTTCTGAAGGAAAGACCGAGGTATGGAATAACGTGACAAAAGAGGTTTTGTGGTCTCCCCCCAGGGCTGGAGATTAGAAAAAAATGCATTTTTAAACCAGAGAAAGTGAGTCGCTGTCCTTCTGTGCAGGTTGACTGCTTGGAGCCCAGGGCTCAGCCTGGGAGACAGGGCTCAGCCTGGAGCCAGCGCACGCGAGCCTCCTGGCTGCCCTGTCAGCCTTATCCCCATGATTGTCTTCACCGTGTTCTGGACACGCCAGGCATGTTCATGACTCAGGGCTTCTGCTCTGCCCTCCCTTCTACCTGGGCTGCCCTCTTTTCTTCCTCTCATAAACACCTACTCAGTCTTCAAATTCCGAGTCTTCCTCCTCCAGGAAGCCCTCCAGACACTCTCAGGCAGAACGAGCTGCTTCCTTCCGAGGCGCACACAGCTTCCTATACCAAGACTCTTCTTGGGCTCCCTGGGAGCTTCAGTGGCAGGGACCAGTCTTCTGAGTTTGTTCATGGAGCCCAGTCCAGGGCCTGGAGCTGCAGGGGCAGCTCAGGGAAGGCTTTTGGAATGAATGAATGCCCCGCTCCCCTCCCCCAACCTCCTTCTTTGTTGAAGTTCATTCACCCATTGAAGGGAGGAAGCCTGGCATCCAGGGCCTCTAATCTCAGGATGAAAGGCACTGGCTCTTCAGAAGATGAAGCATTCATCTCTCTTTTCCATTTTTCTTGTGCCACGGGAGCTCTGAGAATCCCGCCACATCCATTGCTCCCCGGTTCTGTGTTCCTCTCCGAAAGGTACCCGTTTACCCACGTGAAGGCTCTGCGGTGACTTTGTCTCTTGAGGGGTTTTTTCATCTTTAGAAGCTTTCAGGGGATCCCAACACACACTTTGAAGTGCCCTTTCACACACGCCTGCCAGGAAGTAGCCACGATTTTTTAGATGTGAAGCGACTGTGCTTCAGAGGGGCCCGGGGCTGGGGTCCACTGCCAGGACTGTCCGACACTGCCCCTGTCCCGCTCCCAGCACAAGGCGCTGGGCAGAGGGAGCCAGGCGCTCAGAAACTCTCACTGCCGTCCATGAGCTCTCTCCACTGGGCCCCTGGGGCCCCGCTGGCTGATCTATCTTTGGCTTAGAATCTGGGAATATCTCCCTTCTGGTCAATGCCATCCAGTTTACTAAGGAAATACGTTCATTGATTCCTTTCATTCTCAGCGTCGCCCCATGGAGGGAACAACACCTGGCATCTACTGAGCATCAGCCACATGCCAGGTGCCAGGCTAAGGATTCAAGCAGGCCCCCATCACCAGTGCACAGGCCAGGAACCTGTGGCTTAGGGTGGAGTGGTCAGGGTGGGCAGCAGAGGCAGTGTCTGCCACGTCTCAGAGTTGCTCAGTGGACGGCATCTTCCTGCAGCCTGGTGTCTCCCTCCAGTGGTCCCTTCTCCTCCAGGTGGGAGCAGGAGCTTCGGGACCAGACAGACTGGGCTCTGAACCCTAGCAGCATGGCTAGATTTAGGCACAGTATGGTATTACCCAAAGCCTCAGTTGCCTCACCCATCTAGTGGGGAAAACGTGAAGGCTTCACCCTTCAGCACTGTTGCAGAAGTTAATTAAATAGTGCTTAGAGAGCTCTCGGCAGTGTCTGACTGGGTGTCTCTCTGTGCAGATACATAGCTACACGGACAATAGATAGACAATAGGTAATAGAGACATAGATAATAGGTAGACAAACGGATAATATATAGATGATAGATAATACAGATACATGGATAATAAATAGATAGATGATAGATTTTTTTCATTGTCATTTTTATTGTCTCTCTTTATACCTTCCCCTAGAATTTGACCTTCAAGGTGAAACGGAGCAGCAGGACCCTATGGTCCTTGCCCCTCAGCCGTGTCCTCTGCCTGCCTTTTGCCTTGGAAAACTTTAGCTAAAGCATAAGTTTAATCAGAGAAGGGAGAAATGGGGAAACAAAGGAAAACAGTCAAAGGAGACTAAATAATAATAATGCAGTCATTAAGCACAGTCAAGGACCTTCAGTTCTTTCTCAGGGGCTATAGATAATATCCTGAGCCATATCCTGTGAGCTGTCTTACAGACACCAAAACACCAGGGGAAGGAGTTAACTACATCATCACCAGACTGCACCCAGGACTCGAGCTGCCACAATTCTGAGAACTGATCACAAAAAAATGGGAACAAATGGACCCTGGAACTGAAGATTAACTGTACCTAAAACAATCAAGATGATGCTGGTCAGACCACTCATGACCAGTTTGAAGATGACTGTCAGAGACGACTGTGCTGTTTCTGCGTGTAATTCTGCCCCCGCAGCCACCCCCCCCACACACTGTCTATAATACTCTCACCCCCTGCTTGTCGGGGGAGAAGGGAGTCAGCCTTTGGACAGATGTCCACCACCCTCCCGACAACTGTCGGCATCTGAAATGAAGCAAACTTCCGTTTCCACCAACCTGGTCTGTTTACTAACTTTCGAGCAGCGAGCAGCTGGACCCCACCCCGCCCCCCACCACCCACGCATACCTTTCGGTCACAACGGGGACAATTTTTGTTCAACAGATGTCAGCACCATGATCTCTACCAACTGCTAATCCTCGCCCTGAACTCTGATCCAGCCTTTTGGATCGTAAGTCTCAAAAACAGCACTGATGGAATTCCTGCAAGTACAAGACCTTTTCTTTGCCCCCAGGAAGTTCATAGTCTATGGGTGAAAAGAACATGTAGATTGATAGTTTTGAAAAAAAAAGAAAAAAAGTAAGTGCTGTAAGAGCACAGAAAACGGGCGATTTTTGAAGCTAGGAGAAGACAGGGAAGACTTCTGCCGGACATGGTTGTGAACAGGACAGTGATCCAAGTGGAGGAGCTCGCTGGGCAGAGAAAGGGCTGAAAGCGGGAAGAGCAGCCGCGGTGCTGGGTGTCAGTTACCGTCGTGCGGTACCGCAGTCGGGACGACGGGAGGCGGTGGGAGATCACCTCCTGGTCACGGAGGGGCTTGTGTATCCAGTGGAGTTGAGTTCGGATCTCACCGTGGTGGCCAACAACCCTCAAACTTTAGTGTGCTTAGGCAATCACCCAAGGAGCTTAGTAAAATGCGTGTTTCCAGTCTCAAACCTGGAGACTCTTTTATTGAATTTTGCAGCAGTGGGATGCACCAGGAGCCACAAACTTCAGGGTTCGCATTAAATGGTCAAGAACCATGGGGAGGTGGGGGGGAGGGGAAAAGGGGTATCTCACGATTTAGAAAGATCAAGAATTCTGTTTCATATCTACATTCAGTTCAGTCGCTCAGTCGTGTCTGACTCTTTGCGACCCCATGAATCGCAGCATGCCAGGCCTCCCTGTCCATCACCAACTCCCAGAGTTCACTCAGACTCACATCCATCGAGTCGGTTACCATATGTAAAACAGATAGCGAGTGGGAAGTTCCTATGTGACACAGGGAGCTCAAACCACCCGCCCCCTCCCTGCTCTGTAACAACCTGGAGGGGTGAGGGGAGGGAGGTAAGAGGAAGGGACATATGAATACTGACGGCTGATTCACATTGTTGTTTGGCAGAAACCAACACAACATTGTAAAGCAATTATCCTCCAATTAAAAAAATTTTTAAATAAAATGAAAAAAACTAAAAAAAAGGAATTCTGTTTCAGAACTATGTCTCAACCAGCCACTCCCCGGCAAGCACTACAATCTCCAGAAAATGTGATGCTGTTTCTTTGTGGTCATGATAGATTATCTTAACAACTTTTATTCGATTTTATGTATACATACAACGTGCATTTGTCACACTAGTATAAAATAAACTTATGTCTTCTCATTTGGACAGAAAAAAAAAAAAACTTGAACCTACTAGAGACAACCTCTGAGATTTTAAGTAGAACATGCACTTTGAGGCAATTTCAACTATCAAAACATAGCCTCCAAACATGAAGTGAGCCCCAAAGGGCCCAGAACTGCAGAGAGTTTCCATAAAATTTACGCGTTTTATTTTAGGAGCGCCAGGGCCATTTGCAGCTTCCCTCCCAGACAAGTAGTGTGTATAAAGGATGTGGTGGGGAGAGGTGGACAAAGCGTTCAGGTCAGACACCAGTGCTACAAAGCAGAGCTGTTTATGGGGCTATGAGCTGATTCACTCACTGCTTACACAGTGATTAGTGGGCTCTCCGAGCTGGTCCTGTGCAACACAGGCGAGGTCTCAGGGCAGCAATTCATTAGAAGGAGACAGACAGGAAGAAGATGCTCTGGACAGGAACACGAGGCCAGCTCTGAGGACCCACCCTGTGCTCCTCTCCAGCTGTGACCTGACTTTGCTCCTTAAGGCATTTGCAGGAGAAGGGGGAGGGTGGCCATTCTCTTGGGCAGTAAGGGCCTACATACAGTTTCAGTGCAAAGTGACGATCCTAATTCATCAAGAGCATGTTTAACATCTATAGTTGTTAAGAAAACAAATGTGTGTAAGCCTCTGGAAAGATTTCCAATTTTACGTGACTAAACTGTTGAATTTTGGAGATTAGTGGGCTGAGTACCTGTCCTGTGAAAAGAATCCACTTACAGGGACGTCTGCACTCCCCAGACGAGAACAACGGGAGGGCGAGAAATAGCAAATCACAGACTTTGAGCTCTAGGAGTGTTCCTCAGAGGGGACCCGATCTAATTCCATCATCTGAGAACACTGATATCCAGGGAAACCAACTCTGACCACACAGCAAGTTCAACGCAAAGAGAGAAGTAGGCAGTGGTCCTAGTGGACTAGGATGAAACTCAGAGGTGTACTACGTCGCCATGGTTTCCAGACCGTGGAGTCAAACGTGCTGTAGCAGCAACTGGGCTCAAGGGGCGAGAGAAAAGCGTTTAGATATTCAAGATGCTTTGCCCTTAGGAGCTTACTCAAATAGACTGAGAATTTAAGAAAATAGCCCTGAGTGATCATTTGGAGGAAGTACATCTACAAACTGGTTCATTTTCTCAGATATACAATTATAAAGCCATGCTCCACATCTCCAAAGATAACACTTATGAGTGTGTGCTAAGTTGCTTCAGTCATTTCCCACTCTTTTCGACCCCATGGACTTAAGCCCCCCAGGCTCCTCTGTCCGTGGGATTCTCCAGGCAAGAATACTGGAGTGGGTTCCCATTCCCTCCTCCAGGGGATCCGACCCAGGGATCAGTCTGCATCTCTAATGTCTCCTGTGTTGGCAGGCAGGTTCTTTACCCATAGCGCCACCTGGGAAGCCCAAGATAAAGTTTATGGGTGCTGATAAATCAAACTCAATCCCACATCAACCAGAAGCAGAGAATGCTGGCCCTCAAGGCCCCTGGGTGCAGAGGAAGTGGCTGACCAGGGCCAGCCAGCTGGCTGGCAGGAACAGAATCCCAGGCAGAGGATCAGAAGCACCAGGTCTCCTAACTGCTGTCACAACCCTGCTTACTATGGGTTAGAGGCGTGCCAAGATGTGGGCACCTCAGCCCTCGAGGGCCCAGGCCACTTACCCCAGTGTGGACACAACCAGACTTTCCAGGAAGTTGAGAAGGCACCTATATCAAGCGGAAGCGGACTCAGCCT
>NW_011494879.1:493823-496808 GCF_000754665.1 Bison bison bison | reverse complement strand
ACTATGCTGTTTGCATCTCTTAAGATGGAGCTATTACACCACCCACACCTCACAGGCCAGCTGTGAAGATAAATGCAGACAGAAATGCCTACTTCCTAGCACTGACTCTGGCACATAGCAAGTGCTCATTTAATGCCTCCAGCAGAGGGCAGCTATCAATGTTAAAAGTATTATAATCCCACACTGCCCTTCCTCCTCGTAATTGAATTTGTACTCAGCTTGACACAGTAAGGAGATGGGAGGCACTCAAGCAGAGAAGCACAGCCAGTGGGTTGGAATCCATCTAACTGCTCGTTTCACTTTATTCTACCATTAATTGGTAACATGGCAAGGTTCAAAGACCTAATGATTAGTATTAGCTTTCCCTGTTGGGTAAGGCCGGCTATCTTCCCACTCCACCTGGCTCAGTCATTCACTAGGAAATGGCCTGAGCGGCAGCTGTCGCATCTGTCGAATGCGGAGGGCGCTCGGTAATGATCTAATGCGCTTGGGGCTGGGAGCACAGTGCTAAAGGCACTGGCCCGCTGCCGGCCTCAGAGGCCCTTGTGGGCATGCAAACCTCTCCGGATAGACGCGGAGGAAGCTAAGTGCCAAAGGTTAAAATTAGCTGCCCTCTTCCTAGACTTCTTGTTGGAGGGAGAGTCATGCGCTCTCACGTCTGGCGCTCCCTCGCCAACTCAGCCCTGCCCTTCCAGCCTATAATAGTCACCCTCCCCCACTCCAGATAGACCTAAAATGCCCGTGAACTGTAAACAATTTTGTGAGCGTTGGGAATAGGCTTCAAAACACGGCAGAGGATCCTCCTAGAGCAGCGGTCCCCAGTGTTTTTGAAACCAGGGACTAGTTTCAGGGAAGACAATTTTCCCACGGACTGGGATGAGGGCGATGGTTTGGGGATGATTCAAGCGTAGTTCACAGCAGGGTTTACACTCCTATAAGACTCTAACGCCATCCCTGATCTGACAGGAGGCGGAGCTCCAACAGTAATGAGAGTGGTGGGGAGCGACTATAAATACAGATGAAGCTTCACTGCTCACCAGCTGCGCACCTCCTGCGTGTAACCCGGT
Source organism: Bison bison bison (assembly GCF_000754665.1). Taxonomy (NCBI): domain Eukaryota; kingdom Metazoa; phylum Chordata; class Mammalia; order Artiodactyla; family Bovidae; genus Bison; species Bison bison. Next base: position 495,741 of record NW_011494879.1, on the reverse strand, counting down.
TCCTACCAGGCCACGGACCAGTAACCGGTCTGCGGCCCAGGGGTCACGGACCCCTGTGTTAGAGGGCCTTGTCCCATTGGACTAGCCACCACAGTCACCCCTCAGTCAAGCTGTCCATTTTTCAGAGGGTTCCACCAGCCCCATCGCACTCTCAACAGAGAAATTCTGGGGCGAACCCCCTGGGCATCATTTCTCAGTGACGCCAGCACACTCAGAGGGCCCTGGGTTCTCTCCTTTCTTACAGCCTGTGCCCTGCATATTGCGGTGTGGGGTCTGGTGAGCTGATGTTCATTTCCACTACAACCCTGTGAGTTCTTGAGAGCTGACCTTCAATACGCTCTTCATCTGCCTCCACTCAGGCCCAGCTGGTAGGCCGCAAGGGGCTTGGCACAGATATGTGTATAAAATAAATATATAGATACACATATATATACCACTGATCCTTGAACAACTCGAGGGTTAAGGGTGCCCACCCTCCCAAGGTTGGAAAATCCACGTTTGACCTAGAGTCGGTCCTCCGTATAGTAGGCTCCTCCATATCTGAGGTTCCCCCACATCCCCAGATTTCAACCACTGTGGATCGTGCAGTACTGGAGGATTTACTACTGAAAAAAATCCACCTCTAAGTGAACTCTTGCAATTCAAACCCACGTGGTTCTAGGGTCAGCTATATTATCGCTATAAAACGAATACGATTCCATATTGCACCTGATGTTTTCAGAGATTTAAATGTTTGGTTTCCAAGGACACCGTGCTCTTCTCTGCAAACCCAGGCTTGTTTCTTCCGGCATCCTTCTCCCTCCTCAGCAGCGAGCACAGCCGGGGAAGGTGCTGGGTTCCCAGGATGCACTTGGATGACACAGTCCTGGGGCAGGATGCGCTGTAGCAAAGACCCCCAGCCTGCTCATTTCACAAATGAGGAAACCAGGTCCTGGGAGGAAAAGAGGCTTGGCCAGCATTATTAGCCTCTAGAAGCTTCCCTCCCAGCCCTTCCTCACCGACAGCACAGAGAGCCTACGCTGTTACAAAGGCCTTCTTAGCAGTTCAAAAAGAAAATCTTGTCAAACCTTTCAGAGCAGGATGGCAGGCTGATAGATCTAGATAACCCACTTTTTTTTTCTTTGCTAAGAAAAATCGAATAATAAGGCTAATTCCCACTGATCCTGTGGAGAGGTGAGGTCTGAGTTTACACTTCAAGGGGTTGGAGCTCAGAGAAAAGATGATGTACCATTAAAATGGGAAGTTTGGCAGATACAAAAAAAAATAAGAAGAAGCAGCACATACTTCAGGGATTTGCAACTACAAGAGACAGGAAAATCGGCCTCATTAATGACAAAATGCAGATGCTTTTCTTCTCAAGCTGAAAAAAAAAACCACAGAGTAAATTACACCGGAGCGTGTAAAGAGGGATGTGAGAACCCTCTTAAAAATGTATGAAATCTCAAGGAAAAGATTGATCAATTGGCTCCCTTGGCATTGAAATGTCGGTTAGTTTTTCCTCTCTCTTGCATCAGACAGGTGGTGATTAATAGAATACAACAGACAGCGGAGGAGATGGTACTTGTAAAATAGGCACAAAGAGGAAATGACAGAGGAGGGACATAATAAGAATTTAAGTCTGAAGGTAAGAGTAAAAGAAAACAGATGAACTATGTTAACACGGAGCCTGTGAAAGGGAGGGAATCAGGCTGGATACGATGACCACAGGGAAAGAGAAGGCCTTCCTGAGCAGTGATGCTGAGAATGAGTAGAGGTTAACAAGAGAATATTGAAGAATAGGGAACAAATATGTTTTAGGCAGGAGGAACTGAATGTTCAAAGGCCCTGTGGCAGAATCTAGTCAGACTGGAAACACTGATGGAGTTACGGAAAGAAGACAGTGTGGAGGGAGCTCAGGAAGTATTAGGAATGATGAAAG
>NW_011494879.1:493101-493723 GCF_000754665.1 Bison bison bison | reverse complement strand
GACAGGGCAAGAGTACTGGAGTGGGGTGCCATTGCCTTCTCCAGGGTCTAAATCAGTGCTTCTCAAATTTGGGGATCTCAGGAGTCCTTTACACTTACCATCTATCGAGTTACCATAATAGAAATTAAAACAGACAAATTAAAAAAATATACATTTAAAAATAACAATAGGGGGCTTCCCTGGTGGCTGACAATGCAGGAGACATAGGTTCAGTCCCTGGTCCAGGAAGATTCCACATGCCACAGAGCAGCTAAGCCCATGCACCACAGCTACTGAGCCCATGCTCTAGAGCCCAAGAGCCTCAACTAGTGAAGCCCATGAGCCTGGAGCCTGTGCTTTGCAACAAGAGAAGCCATGGCAATGAGAAGGTGCGCCTCAGCTAGAGAGTAGCCCCTACTCACTGCAACTAGAGAAAAAACCTGCGCAACACAGCCAGGAGACCCAGCACAGCCAATAAATAAATAAGATTATTAAAAATAACAATAATAAATTCATGACATAAATTAATGTTAATAACATTTTCTGCAAAAAATATTTTTCCCAAAACATCACCAAACATGTAGTGAAAGAGGAACCCTGTGTTAATGAGTCTTTTGCAAACCTCTCCAATGTCTGGCTTTAA
>NW_011494879.1:490639-493001 GCF_000754665.1 Bison bison bison | reverse complement strand
TGGCTTTAAGGAAAGACAGTTGGATTCTCCTCTCTGTGTCTGTGTCATCTGCTGTGATATGTCTGGGGTTGAAATACATAAAGGGAATCTGGCATCTACCAAAATCTTGTCAAGTGGTGCTTTCTTAATGGTCAGTTGAAAAAAAAAAAAAAAAGCCGGAATCAGATCAATGAACGTTTCAAAGCAGGTTAGGAAAACCTGTTGACCTCTCTGACCCTTCCAGTGGATCTTTTGCTTATGCAGAATTTTATCCCATCATGTGCTGGACATTTGAATACTGGTTTATACAGATCTTCCAATGCTGAGCACTTCCTTATAGGAAACCAGAAAATTGCTTTCATTAATAGCACCACTGATCTCATCAGAGAAAAATCTTTAAACTTTGCAAAGCTGTTAAGCTCGTCACGGTGGCAGATACAAATTTCCTAAAATTCTAATTTTTTGTGTAAACATTCTAATTTTATCATTGGCGGCAAATTGCTGTTGGTTGGTTTCCTTGAAAAGAGAAACTCACTTCATTTAGTTTCAAGAAAATGTCTGCCAGATGCCCAAATCGGGATAACTGTAGTTTGCCTGCCAATCGTTCGTTCCATGAAAAAAGAACTTTCCAATCATGCCACGACAAAAGGGGCTAGTTCAGCTTGCAACCCAAACAATCACACACACAGAAGCACTTTAAGCCGACTTGCCACTTTGCCACAGGGAACATTAAAAAGAAGCATACTCAAGGGCTGAGATTTAATTAAATTCATCATCTGTACAGTTTCATCAAGGACTTGCTTAAGTGAACCTGTTTTTGTGTGTGTGTTTGTTTTAACTGTGAGCGAGTGCGAGGCAGTGAAGAACACAATAACTACTAATATCGTTTGGCACAACTGTCCTCAGTGGTGCTAAGGAGCCAGCAGTTTTACTCACCATTGCTTTTACACTTTCGCTGCAAAAGTCAACACGATGAAAGGTAAAGAATGTCTTGGTACTATAATGATGATAACAGTTCTTTCCAAGATACCCCGCACGTATCCTGGAAAGATCTCAGAGAACCCTGGCGGTCCAAGGACCTTACTTCCAGAAACACTGGCCTAGACTCGATCATTGGAAGACATTTAAAATGATTTTATCTGTAGCCCATGAGAAAATGAAAAGATACAGGAAGGATTTTGAAGCAGAAACCTAATCCAGTTAGATTTAGGTTTGGAAAGGGTCACTGGGGCTGAGTGACATGGGTGGAGAAAAGGACTGGGTGAAGGGGAAAGAGTTAGCCGAACTACAGAGCACAGTGACCTGGATGAGAATTAAGAACCCTCATAGCTCAGTGAGTAAAGAATCTGCCTGCAGTGCAGGAGACCTGGGTTCAATTCCTGGGTCGGGAAGATCCCCTGGAGAAGAAAATGGCAACCCACTCCAGTATTCTTGCCTGGGACATCCCATGGACAGAGGAGCCTGGCAGGCTACAGTCCACGGGGTCACAAAAGAGCTGGACACGACTGAGCAACTAAAACAAAAACAACAACAACAACAAACCCACGCTGGACTCTGATGCCCACGGCTAAGTGTCCACTCACATGACCTCCCATTTGCTTGCCTTCTATGAAGACCCAGCTCCCCTCTTTACCCCAAGGGCTGTTCTCTGATCCCGGCAACGGTGTAGATTTGACCCCCTACCAAGGCACATGCCGCATTACCCTCTTTCTTAGTTGTAGAACTTGGTATAAAGTAGCTACTCAGGAAAAGTATTCTGATTTGATGAAATGGAATACGCTATGATCTAGAAGATGTTCACCCAGGGGACCGAGGTTGGGGTAACGGGAAGAAAGATATTCCCACAATCCCTCACATCCACAGGAAAGGTAACAAACCACACGGTTATTTCAGAAGAAGAGAGGAGACATGTGATAGAATTCAATGACAGTTCTCCCCATGCCTAGCCTGTATTCTCTGCACAAACAAATCACAATGATTATAAGAGAAATAGAAAAAGAGACTGCCTATAATATACCACTCTAATTCAAAAACCTTCCTCGCCACCCGTCCTGCCCACCCTCCCATCTTTCTGCCTTGTTCTTGTTCACAGGCACAGTTTTTATATTATTGTAACATCATTTTGTTTTCTGCTTGAAAAAATCAGCAAAATTTCAGTTTGCTCCATTATCTCCATAATTACAGTCTCTAATGGCTGCACCATTCTTCACAGGGTGGATGTACCCTAGTGCGCTTAACATTCCCGTGGTTGCCAGGGTGGGCTGTTTCCAAGTCTTTATTCTGAGGATAAAGATAATAAAACTGCCTTTTATATTCAGTTACCAAACAGTGAGGCACATACATTGCCTTCAGTCCTTCCAGTTCGATTCAAGGAGCCACAGGT
>NW_011494879.1:480364-490539 GCF_000754665.1 Bison bison bison | reverse complement strand
ATAGGAAACCAGAAAATTGCTTTCATTAATAGCACCACTGATCTCATCAGAGAAAAATCTTTAAACTTTGCAAAGCTGTTAAGCTCGTCACGGTGGCAGATACAAATTTCCTAAAATTCTAATTTTTTGTGTAAACATTCTAATTTTATCATTGGCGGCAAATTGCTGTTGGTTGGTTTCCTTGAAAAGAGAAACTCACTTCATTTAGTTTCAAGAAAATGTCTGCCAGATGCCCAAATCGGGATAACTGTAGTTTGCCTGCCAATCGTTCGTTCCATGAAAAAAGAACTTTCCAATCATGCCACGACAAAAGGGGCTAGTTCAGCTTGCAACCCAAACAATCACACACACAGAAGCACTTTAAGCCGACTTGCCACTTTGCCACAGGGAACATTAAAAAGAAGCATACTCAAGGGCTGAGATTTAATTAAATTCATCATCTGTACAGTTTCATCAAGGACTTGCTTAAGTGAACCTGTTTTTGTGTGTGTGTTTGTTTTAACTGTGAGCGAGTGCGAGGCAGTGAAGAACACAATAACTACTAATATCGTTTGGCACAACTGTCCTCAGTGGTGCTAAGGAGCCAGCAGTTTTACTCACCATTGCTTTTACACTTTCGCTGCAAAAGTCAACACGATGAAAGGTAAAGAATGTCTTGGTACTATAATGATGATAACAGTTCTTTCCAAGATACCCCGCACGTATCCTGGAAAGATCTCAGAGAACCCTGGCGGTCCAAGGACCTTACTTCCAGAAACACTGGCCTAGACTCGATCATTGGAAGACATTTAAAATGATTTTATCTGTAGCCCATGAGAAAATGAAAAGATACAGGAAGGATTTTGAAGCAGAAACCTAATCCAGTTAGATTTAGGTTTGGAAAGGGTCACTGGGGCTGAGTGACATGGGTGGAGAAAAGGACTGGGTGAAGGGGAAAGAGTTAGCCGAACTACAGAGCACAGTGACCTGGATGAGAATTAAGAACCCTCATAGCTCAGTGAGTAAAGAATCTGCCTGCAGTGCAGGAGACCTGGGTTCAATTCCTGGGTCGGGAAGATCCCCTGGAGAAGAAAATGGCAACCCACTCCAGTATTCTTGCCTGGGACATCCCATGGACAGAGGAGCCTGGCAGGCTACAGTCCACGGGGTCACAAGAGTCAGACACGACTTAGTGACTAAACCACCACCACCACCTAGGAGGTGAACTCAAGAGGGCTCATTGAGAGCTCCTGAGAAACTCCAAGGTTTCTGGCTTAGGTACCAGGATGAACTGAGAAAAGAGCTTAAAGAAATCAAGCCTGTGATGCACAGAGCACAGTGCCTGGCTCTCAGTAAGAGCTGATTGAGAGCCAGCTGCCTAGACCTAGACAGACCACCAAGTCTCAGAAGTCTCCAGGTACACTGACCTCTACTGGCTGTTCCTAGAAAAGCAGTCTTAGGTAGTTACAGTATGATTAGTGACTGGCTGAGAATGAACGGTTCTATGACAACCTACAAGACCTTCTAGAACTAACACCCCCAAAAGATGTCGTTTTCATCATAGGGGACTAGAAAGAAAAAGTAGGAAGTCAAGAGATACCTGGAGTAACAGGCAAGTTTGGCCTTGGAGTACAAAAGGAAGCAGGGCAAAGGCTAACCGAGTTTTGCCAAGAGAACACACAGCTTCCAACAACACAAGAGAAGACTCTACACATGGACATCACTAGATTGGCAACACCAAAATCAGAATGGGTATATTCTTTGCAGCCAAAGATGGAGAAGCTCTATACGGTCAGCAAAAACAAGACTGGGAGTTGACTGTGGCTCAGATCATGAACTCCTTATTACAAATTCAGACTTAAATTGAAGAAAGTAGGGAAAACCACTAGACCATTCACGTATGACCTAAATCAAATCCCTTATGATTATACAGTGAACGTGACAAATAGATTCAAAGGATTAGATCTGATAGACAGAGTACCTGAAGAACTATGGATAGAGGTTCATGACATTGTACAGGAGGCAGTGATCAAGACCATCCCCCCAAAAAAGAAATGCAAAAAGGCAAAATGGTTGTCTGAGGAGGCCTTTCAAATAGCTGAGAAAAGAGAAGTGAAAAGCAAAGAAGAAAAGGATGCAAAGATCCAAAAAAGGCCAGGAGAGATAAGAATGCCTTCCTCAGCAATCAATGCAAAGAAGTAGAGGAAAACAATAGAATGGGAAAGACTAGAGACCTCTTCAATAAAAGTAGATATACCAAGGGAACATTTCATACAAAGATGGGAACAATAAGGGACAGAAATTGTATGGGCCTAACAGAAGCAGGAAATATTAAGAAGGCATGGCAAGAATACACAGAAAAACTACACAAAAAAGATCTTTATGACTCAGATAACCACGATGCTGTGATCACTCACCTAGAGCCAGACATCCTGGACTGCAAAGTCAAGTGGGCCTTAGGAAGCATCACTACAAACAAAGCTAGTAGAGGTGATGGAATTCCAGTTGAGCTATTTCAGATCCTAAAAGATGATGCTGTGGAAGTGCTGCATTCAATATGCCAGCAAATTTGGAAAACTCAGCAGTGGCCACAGGACTGGAAAAGGTCAGTTTTCATTCCAATCCCTAAGAAAGGCAATTGTCAAAGAATGTTTAAACTACCACACAATTGCACTCATCTCACATGCTATCAAAACAATGCTCAAAAATTTCCAAGCCAGGCTTCAACAGTACATGAACGATGAACTTCCAGATGTCAAGCTGAATTTAGAAAAGGTAGAGGAACCAGAGATCAAATTGTCAACATCCACTGGATCATAGAAAAGCAGAAGAGTTCCAGAAAACCATCTACTTCTGTTTTATTGACTATGCCAAAGCCTTTGACTGTATGGATCACAACAAACTGTGGAAATTTCTGAAAGAGATGGGAATACCAGACCACCTGACCTGCCTCTTGAGAAATCTGTATGCAGGTCAAGAAGCAACAGTTAGAACCAGATATGGAACAACAGACTAGTTCCAAAGGAACTCCAAAGGAAAGGAGTATGTCAAGGCTGCATACTGTCACCCTGCTTATTTAACTTATATGCAGAGTACATCATGTGAAATGCCAGGCTGGAGGAAGCACAAATGGGAATCAAGATTTCCAGGAGAAATATCAATAACCTCAGATATGTAGATGACACCACCCTTATGGCAGAAAGTGAGGAAGAACTAAAGAGCCTCTTGATGAAAGTGAAAGTGGACAGTGAAAAAGTTGACTTAAAACTCAATATTCAGAAAACTAAGATCATGGCATCCGGTCCCATCACTTCATGGCAAATAGATGGGGAAACAATGGAAGCAGTGACAGACTTTATTTTGGGGGGCTCCAAAATCACTGCAGATGGTGACTGCAGCCATGAAATTGAAGGACTCTTGCTTCTTGGAAGAAAAGCTATGACCAACCTAGACAGCATATTAAAAAGCAGAAACATTACTTTGCCAACAAAGGTCTGTCTAGTCAAAATGATGGTTTTTCCAGTAATCATGTATGGATGTGAGAGTTGGACTATCAAGAAAGCTGAGTGCCTAAGAATTGATGCTTTTGAACTGTGGTGTTGGAGAAGACTGTTGAGTCCCTTGGACTGTAAGGAGATCAAACCAGTCAATCCTAAAGGAAATCAACCCTGAATATTCACTGGAAGGACTGATGCTGAAGCTGAAACTCCAATACTCTGGCCATCTAATGCGAAGAACTGACTCATTTGAAAAGATCCTGTGTTGGGAAAGATTGAAGGCAGGAGGAGAAGGGGATGACAGAGGATAAGATGGTTGGATGGCATCACCGACTCGATGGATATGAGTTTGAGCAAGCTTTGGAAGTTGGTGATGGACAGGGAAGCCTGGCGTGCTGCAGTCCATAGGGTCGCAAAGAGTCGGACACCACTGATCGACTGAACTGAACTGAAGCTGAGACTGAATCACTTGCCCTCCAAAAGATATCTACACAAAGGGTGGTTTGGTCAGTGCAGTTAGACCCTCCCTGCTCTAGATAAGAGATAAGAGGCTGGAGAAAAGAAAAACACCGAGATGGAGCAGGAAGAAGAAAACCTCACATGGGATTTAGAGTAAGGTCTCTCTTACCTAGGACTACCTGTGCAGGTACTGCTCAGCAAGCTGCAAGAATCAAAGCAGCCCAATCATTAAAGCCTCACAGTATAATCCAGACCATTAGTATCAAGTTGGGTTTGGAAACAAAGGAAACAAGATTCCACTTTTCTTCTGCCCTCCGAGGGCCCACAGCTGGGTTTCTAAGCCCCCGCCCAGCTCCAGCACATGCCTGCAAGTAGGGAGTCCCACCGGTCCCAAGTCCTCTGAGACTTGAAGCCAAGCTGCCCTCTCACAGGTCTGACAGGCAGGCCTTGGCTCCCTCTTTCCCTTCCAGAGCAGACTCATTGTAGAAACTTGGAAAATACAGCAAAGCTTGAAGAAAAAATTAAAATTATGTATGACTTTACATGGTCATCATTCTTAGTGTGTTTCCTTCCCACACGTTCTATGCACGTAAGCTATATATTTTTTTTAATGAATTGGCACTATATGCAAATAACTTTCAAAATATTTACTACATCATCTTATAGATATTTTAAAATATACTGGTAACACCTAAATATTATTTTTTCAAGTATTATTATTAAATGATACTTACAATCCTTTCTCTGATATTATTATTAAATGACATTTTCAGGTGTCTCTCCTTTTCAAACACCTTAGGCTGTTTCTCTGGGGTTTCTACATGATTTTAAATTCCATAACAACACCTCTAAATGCCAATAAGAATGTGGGTTTAAACCATCTCAGAGAATGACATTCCCTTCTGTCTGCATGATGGTTTACATTTACCACAGCTCTTTTATATACATTAATTTAAAAATCAACATGTTAAGAATATTCTACTAAATGTGTCCATGTGCTCCTATAAGATCTGTCAAACAGTAATAATAACCCATCTCATTATGCAACTGTGAGGATCAAGTGGGAAGATGGACACAGATCATGACAACAGCTCTTCGTGACTGGCTCTCACTCTGTGCCAGATGCCGTGCTCTGGATTTTATGGCACCTTCTGATGCGCTCTGTGAAGCAGACAGCTATTACTAGCTCACTTCAGTGGGTGAGGTTAACTGGATGCTTTAACTAACTTGCTGATGGTGACATAGTTAATAATTGCTGGAGCCAGAATTTTAATCCAGATTCATCTGACTCCAAACCCTGGGCGCCTGGATCCCTGCTGTGCAACGAATTCCCAAACAGGGAGCACTAATTGACAGATTCTTGGAGTCCAGGGACTTGCCCTTTCCCCATCCCACTCTACTGGTATGTGAGAGTTGCTTAACAAACGTGAGCCAATGGACGCAGAAGACAGGCACAGTGTGAAAAGCACATAGAGACGGCTCTCTGTGGAAAAAAAAAAAAAGACAAGGCAAACCGCAAGATCCTGAAACAAGTAGGTTTAAAATAATTAAAATTTCAAACAAAGGAAACCAAATCCTAAGGGGAGAAAAATGATTAGGAAAGAAAATAATAGCTTTAAAAAACGAACCAAAGAGATATCTGAGAACAAATCCAAATGAAAAAATAATTTACCATTACCAGTGTTTATCCTAGGTTTGCAAGGATGGTATAAAATAACCCAATAAAAGATGTCTAGCAAAACCAACCACTGACATCATACTCAGTGGTGGAGTGTTAGAGGCATTCCCTTTACAATCAAAGCAAGAAAAGTTCGTCCATAATCATTAGAACAAAAAGACCTTTAAAGAGAAGCAAAAAATATTAGAATTAGGAATTAGAAGAAATAAAACTACCATTCTTAGCAAACAATAAGACTGAAAAACTCTACTATATAAAATTGAATAAACTTCTGCTTATTAAAAGGCAAACCCAAATAAGGTAAAAGGCAAATTACAGCTTGAGTGAGCTTAAGTATAGCCCACATAACCATCAGGGAGTTTTAGTCCCAGCTAAACAAAGCATTTCTACAAATCAGTAAGCAAACAGGAATGGCAAAGAATATGAATAGGTAATGCAAAGAGGAAGCGATCCAAATGGCCAAAAATCTATGATAAGATCATCAATCTCATTAATGATCACAGCGATGCAAATTAAAACAATTTGACACCACTTAATATGTATCAGATTGGCAAGTGTTAATAAATTTAATAAACAAGTGTTGGCAAGAATGTTGGAAATGGAAATGCTCCTATAAATAAACTGGGTGGGGGTGTAAGTTAGCACTATCGTTTTGGGAAGGGATCTATCAGTATTTATTCTTTGAATGGATGTTTACTGACTACTTACCAGGCACTGCTTTAGATGCAACGGCTATAGCAGCAAACCAAACGGATAAAGTCTGATGTTAGAAAATGACCCAAACCAAAGCTCCGCTCTTTCCCGCTTCTAGGTAACGATCCCAGAGAAACGCCTGCATGCGTGCAGGGCATTCACGGCAACGCTGCTTGTCACGGCAAAGATGAGAGCAACCTGGCTTTTCCTTAGAAAGAGTAAACTAACAAGGAAGGGATAGATAAACTGTGGCTTATTAAATGAAATATTATGCAGCAGCTAAATCATATGGATCCAGCATAGATCCAAATTAATCATACTGGATAAATATCAGAAACATAAGGTTAAACAAAAAGGCTGGTTGCTAAAGGATACAAGTACAATACTACATCACGTATATAAAAATTGACAAGATAAAATAACCACGTGTATATACTGTGGGAAAGTATATACATATACTTAGCGAAAGTTAAAAGAAAAAAAAAACCACCAAAAGTGGTTCCTGGGGGCATTGGGGAGGGGGAAGAGAAGGGATGCTATATCTGGAAATGATTTCTTTAAAAAAAAAGAGAGATCTGAAGTAGATAAGACAGCATTGTTCACATCCACAGAACCTCAGAAAAGAGTATGTAAATATGTACTATATTGTTTTCTGAATGCTTAAAATATTTCATAATAATTTTTTTTAGTGTTATAATAGGAAAAAAAAAAAAACAAGACAAATCTCCAGCCCTAGGTCAAGCCCCAAAGAAATCCCTGGTACTCCTGGGCGAACCCCTCTTCCTGCACCAGCCAGCCCAGCCTGTGCGCTGCAGGCCAAGTACCTCACAGACGTGGTGACAGCTTTGAAAAGCAGTTCATCTCTTTGGCCTTGACTTCTGCCCAGCACAAGGAGGAGCAGCAGGCAGAGGGGGGCAGGGAAGAGAGCCTGTGGGGACGAGAAGTGAGCGCATCTCTTGCACCACCTGAAAAGCGAAGGGACGTTCGCTTTCCCTCCTGCAGCCTCCCAAGCAGCCTGGCTTGCCTGCCTTCCTCACCAGGACCTGACAACCCAGCTCATTTTCGTGGTTTTCAACAATGACATGGGTCAAGTATTTAATCCAGTCTCAAAGCACAGCTTACCAGCAAAGAGCTTGTAATAGCTATGTTAGATTTTCTGAGTATGTGTTTGATTGACGGTCATAAATCCTATTTCTAAATTACATGAAACTGCATGCTCGTGGGCAACCGGCAGCCTCGTCCCTTGCCCCACCCCCGTCTCTTTCCCTCCCTTCCTTGGAGTTCTACCCATCTGTGATCCATGACCTCCCCCTTCCTGATTTATCCCTCTCCACGTGCCCACTCCTCATCAGCCGTCATAGGAGAGGTTAATGCGTCTCCAAACTGTCCCCAGGGCTCAGTGCCTGGTTCAGAACTCCTCAGCGCTCCCTGGACCACTGTGACATTACCAAACTGGTCCCGGTTAGACTGGCATCCTCCCCCTTTCTCCCTGGTATCCTTCCAGGCCTCCCTCAAATGTCACCTTCTCCGGGGATGCTTGCGGGCTCACCTGGCAGTCACTTTCCCCCTCTGAGCCCTGACAGCAGCTTATCACCACCGCTTATCTCCTTGAGTCGATTTCAGTTTCCAGGCTGCCTCCAGTGGCAAACCCTGGGCTGCCTGAGGACCCGGGCCAGGCCTTACTCCTCTCTGGATACCCTGCGTCACCACAAGGTGTGGAGCAACAGCCTCCATAAATATCTGCTGATCCCTTCTTCTTCTGTTTCATATAAACCGGAAATATAATTTTAATTAGATGACTAACCTCTTAAAATATGATTCACCGTTGAACCCGAAATGTTGGCTAAAGGTAACAGGAAAGCTGGAAGCTCCCCAGAACCCCAATTACAGCAGGAGCAGGCTATATTTGGGAGCCAATTAATCTCACAATGTTGAAAATTAATGCATTTAAGATTCTGACGTTCACACTCACTTCTCCCCATTAAAACATTTTTACTGTGCTGAGCCTGTCATTATCTTACTCGTGTGTTCAGAAGAGCTCTCATGAAAAGGGAACCACAGGATTGCCGATTCAAACCATGGCTTACTCCTTGCCTTCTAATTGCAGTTAATTTTGAGAAACTTTCAAGTCAAGCCACATCCATGACAAAAGTGAGCCCTGGATCCCAGAACGTGCCCTTTGCACTGGCTTATTGAAGAAATGGAGGCGGAAGCTGTTTTTTCCCGCTACTCTCCTCTCTTGCTCTCCACACTCTGCCTGGCAGATCCCATCTCCTGCAATGGCCCCCACTACCCCAATGAGCTGATGGCCAGGAGTGACGATGACAAGGATGATGATAGCCAACATTTACTGAGTGCTGACAGCTGGCAGGCACCCTGCTAATCTCGCATGTGTCTCTGTCTCATGCAATCCTCTCAATCTGTAGCGTAGGTGCTGCACATGCCCCCATTGTAAACACAGAAGAAACTAAGGCTGAGTACCTCACCTTGGCCACTCAGCTGACTGAGTAGAGTTTGCACGCCTGTGGTCTGGCTTCCCAGCCTGTGTTAAAATGTCTCTTGTCTCACGTCTTCGACAGCCTCTAGACTGGTTTGATCTGCATGTCTCTCACGTAACTTAAAGTCAACCTGTTTCAACTAACGTGATATTGTAAATCAACTATACTCCAGTAAAAATTGAGGGCTTCCCTGGTGGTCCAGTGGTTAAGAATCCACCTTGCGATGCAAGGGACATGGGCTTGATCCCTGGTCTGGGAAGATCCCACATGCGGTGTTTCACAACTATTGAGCCTGAGTTCTAGGGCCCGTGCTCTGCAACAAAAGACACAGCAATGAGGAGCCCACGGACCATGATGAGTTGCCCCTGCTTGCTGCAACTAGAGAAAGCCCTTGGGTAGCAATGAAGACCCAGTGCAACCATAAATAAATAAATCTTTTTGGAAAAATTGAACCAAAAAAAAAAAAAAGTCGACCTGTCCCAAATGTCTTTCCCAACTTCTTTCCTTCCCCTGAAATCTATTCTCCCAGCTGCATCCCTGACCTAAATTCATCATTTCACTCTCAACCCTGGCATGAGTGAGTCCTCTACCTTCATACATCAGATCCCAGGGACTCCTCCAGCCTGCTGAGTCGAGCCTGGCAAGGTCTCTATGGTTGATTCCCCTTTCTCTAGCTCCACTGCCAAATGCTATTTCTCATCTGTCAACTGGCCCTGCAGCCTTCGAGCCCTCACTGTCCGGCCCATCCTGGGGTCTGTCCCTGAAGGGGTATTTGTGTGATACAGATCAGCGCCCCTGTCTTCCCAGGCTCCATGCAGTGGCTCAGGCCGAAATCCCAGAGCATCCTTGACTCCTTGCTCCCTCCCTCCTCCACTGCAGCCAGCAGGAATCCTGTCAACCTTGCCTCTGAACATGCTCCGGCCTTTCCTCTGCTGCTTCCCACCCCCGTTTCCAGATTCATCTCCTGCCAACTTCCCACTCCGCCCACGTTCCTGGTCTCTGTTGTGCCTGAATGTACTGTGGCTCTCATACTTCCTGCCTCTGCACACATGGCTCCCTCTGCTTGCTGCCTCCCATTCTCTGCCTGACGAGAACACCTCTCCTTCTACAAGACCCCATCTAGTGCCCCCTCCTTCGAGAAGGTACATCGAGGACCTGTAGCATCTGAACTGTTCATGTTCCCATAGCCTCTCATGCCCGTGCTACAGACCTCAGGATGGATGACAGTAAGCCCTTGGCATTGGCCATCCTGAAGGCCTGGCAAGTAAGGTCGAGTGAGAGGAAATAATAATCCTGCTCACGACTGTGGTTGGGATGAAATGAGACGACATGGGGACGGCACCTTTCCCTGAGGCAGGCATGAATCAACAA
>NW_011494879.1:479781-480259 GCF_000754665.1 Bison bison bison | reverse complement strand
AGTGATTTTGGAGCCCCCCAAAATAAAGTCTGACACTGTTTCCACTATTTCCCCATCTATTTCCCATGAAGTGATAGGATCGGATGCCATGATCTTCGTTTTCTGAATGTTGAGCTTTAAGCCAACTTTTTCACTCTCCTCTTTCACTTTCATCAAGAGGCTCTTTAGTTCTTCACGTTCTGCCAAAAGGGTGGTGTCATCTGCATATCTGAGGTGATTGATATTTCTCCCATCATTCTTGATTCCAGCTTGTGCTTCAGCCAGCCCAGCATTTCACATGATGTACTCTGCATATAAGTTAAATAAGCAGGGTGACAATATACAGCCTTGACGTACTCCTTTTCCTATTTGGAACCAGTCTGTTGTTCCATGTCCAGTTCTAACTGTTGCTTCCTGACCTGCATACAGATTTCTCAATAGGCAGGTCAGGTGGTCTGGTATTCCCATCTCTTTCACTAATTTTCCACTAGTTTGTTGT
>NW_011494879.1:478738-479681 GCF_000754665.1 Bison bison bison | reverse complement strand
CTGGCTTGGAGAATTTTGAGCATTACTTTACTAGTGTGTGAGATGAGTGCAATTGTGTGGTAGTTTGAGCATTCTTTGGCATTGCCTTTCTTAGGGATTGGAACAAAAACTAATCTTTTCCAGTCCTGTGGCCACTGCTGAGTTTTCCAATTTGCTGGCATATTGAGTGCAGCACTTTCACAGCATCATCTTTCAGGATCTGAAATAGCTCAACTGGAATTCCATCGCCTCCACTAGCTTTGTTCATAGTGATGCTTCCTAAGGCCCACGTGACAACTGAGACTAAGCACAGCAACAGCTCATAGGCTCTTCCGTCCTATGGAGAGCCTTGGCTGGAATTATCTCAGCCAAGAATACTGGAGTGGGTTGCCATTTCCTCCTCCAGGGAATCCTCCTGACCCAGGGATCATACTTGTGTCTCCTTTCGCTTCAGCCTTGGCAGGTGGATTCCTTACCACAGAGCCAGCAGGGAAGCCCAAAAGATAACTTCAGAGATCAGTCGCTCAGTCATGTCTGACTCTTTGCAACCCCGTGGACTGCAGCACGCCAGGCCTCCCTGTGCATCACCAACTCCCGGAATTTACTCAAACTCATGTCCATTGAGTTGGTGATGCCATCCAACCATCTCATCCTCTGTCATCCCCTTCTCCTCTCGCTTTCAATCTTTCCCAGCATCAGGGTCTTTTCAAATGAGTCAGTTCTTTGCATCAGATGGCCAAAGTATTGGAGTTTCAGCTTCAGCATCAGTCCTTCCAATGAGTATTCAGGACTGATCTCCTTTAGGAAGGACTGGTTGGATCTCTTTGCTGTCCAAGGGACTCTCAAGAGTCTTCTCCAACACCACAGTTAAAAAGCATCAATTCTTCAGCGCTCAGCTTTCTTTATAGTCCAACTCTCACATCCATTCATAACTACTGGAAAAGCCATAGTTTTGATTATATGG
>NW_011494879.1:448433-478638 GCF_000754665.1 Bison bison bison | reverse complement strand
TGGGATGAAATGAGACGACATGGGGACCGCACCTCTCCCTGAGGCAGGCATGAATTAACAAGTCATTTAACTAGTGAATGGGCCCAGCTGACCAATGAGCAATTGGTGCATTTCTGCCTAACAGTTAGTAGCACAGTGCTGTGCTCTGCTTAGTCACTCAGTCGTGTCCAACTCTTGGCGACCTCATGGACCGCCAGGCTCCTCTGTCCGTGGGGATTCTCCAGGCAAGAATATTGGAGTGGGTTGCCATGCCCTCCTCCAGGGGGTCTTCCCAGCCCAGGGGTTGAATCCAGGTCTCCTGCACTGCAGGCAGATTCTTTACCAGCTGAGCTTCCAGGGAAGCCCTAGTAGTGCAGTACGTCCCCTACATACGAACCTCCAGGTTATGAACTTTCAAAAATGTAGATGTGCATTCATGTCAGGCGTGAGTGAAATTGCAGCTTGCCCTTCATCTCCTATTGCTGACGATCCTTCAGCTTTACCATCTCCCGCCTCCTCTCCCTCCTCCAGTCAGTAACACTTCTTGCCTGTTCATTAGATGCCAGTCCCTGTATGCCAGCTGTTGTATTGGACTACTGTACTCTGCAGGTACTATACTGTAAAATTTAAAATGCTTTATTTTTTGTGTTTTGTGTGTGTGTGTGTGAAAAGTATTCTAAACCTATTACAGTACAGTACTACACAGCCAGTTGTGTTAGTTGGGTACCTAGGCTATCTTATTGGGCTTACAAACTCACTCTCAGAACAGAACTCGTTTGTATGGAGGGGGCTTCAGTTCAGTTCAGTTGCTCAGTCGTGTCCAACTCTTTGCGACCCCATGGACTGCAGCACGCCAGGCCTCCCTACCAACTCCCGGAGTTTACTCAAACTCATATCTGTCAAGTCTGTGATGCCATCCAACCATCTCATCCTCTGTCATCCTTTTCTCCTCGCACCTTCAATCTTTCCCAGCATCAAGGTCTTTTCCAGTGAGTCAGCTATTCCCATCAGGTGGCCACAATATTGGAGTTTCAGCTTCAACATCATTCCTTCCAATGAATATTCAGGACTGATCTCCTTTAGAATGGACTGGTTGGATCTCCTTGCAGTCCAAGGGACTCTCAAGAGGCTTCTCCAACACTTACACCTCAGTAAAATGACAAATGGCTACATCTCACAGATCTCCATATTGCCCCAAAATACTCAAACTTGTACATGTTAAACCCCCAAATGCCCAGAAACTAAAATTTGTATTCATTTGTTGAAATGCCTGTCTCCCCCTCGAAAAGAGAGCACCTCAGAGAAGGGCCACTTCTCTTTGTGCCCATTGCCATCCCATGACCATGCTCACTGGCACCACAGCATTTTTTTTCCTACTTCTCCTAGGTTTGTTTACTGAATGTCTGCCCCTCCTTTGGAAAGTGGGCTCCATGAGAGGGGACCTCACGGGGCTGCTTCACGGCTCGATCCCTCCCCCTAAAACAGTATCCGGCACACAAAAGGTGTTCAAAAAATGTTGGTTGAATAAATGAAAAAAGTGATTCTACAGGCCCGCCCATCTCTTTTTTTCATGTCTGATCAAGGAATACAAATCTATCCTCATATTATAAAAATGTAAACAGCTAAGAGTGAGAGAGTTTTTATTTAAAAAATCAAGTTAATATGATGTTTTTGAAATTCCAAATCAAAAGTGACTCTATGAAATTACCATTTTCCTGGAAGGAGGAACAAACTCTGACCAAATTAATGAAATGATGAATATAGCCTAGGAAGGCTGGTTACACCATGAATAATCATAGAAGAACTAAACTCTTGCCTGTGGGGTAGTTTTAGAATTTGGAACTTCAATGCCGTAGTAGGGAAATATTGAATTTGTTCCTGTAAGTGAACCCAAATGGAATGACAATAGTCTGGGGAAATATTAGTGGTATTTAATCTACCTCTGTACTATATTTTTAAGTTACATTTAAAAATTATTTTCATTATTTTCCAGATGCTATTGGACTAAAATACAAATTCCTACGTCATAAAAGATGGTCAGTGAAACACAGGCAAGTGGATAGCAACAATACAGAAAAGAGGTTATAGCATAGAACATGGCCAAGGGCCCAGCCTAGGGCTGAGCTTGACCGGTTCTGGCTGCATGTCCTGGGGTGGTGACTCAGCTCTCAGAGACGAGAATTTCCTCTTCTGGGAAAACAGTGTCTGCAAAGGTCCTATGAGAATTCAACAAGACAATAATATTTGCAGAGCACCCAGTTCCGCCCCTGTGCCATAAATAGTAATAGTAACACATAACAGTAACAATGACAACAATCTGACAAGGATCTCAGAAAAATGTGGCAGCAGCAAAGAACCGGATATGCTTTTGCTCAGGGTGGGGGGAAAAAAAAATTACCATCAGGGTTTCCTCATGGAAAAACTAGCAATTTTAGCAGCCCAATCTGGAGGCCTGTGGTTTAACAAGCAACTAATTAGAAACTGCTGCTCTCTGAGCTCTGAGTGACACCTGCTTTTCCAAGTGCGCACACAGACTGAAGGCAAGGGCAAGGGCAATCATTGGCAATGCCCCCTCTGGAAAATGCAGCTGAAAACAAACCCCAGATGATCTCTTTTTAATAAAATCTTCCCTGAAAGATACTCGGGTTAATAATAGGAACTAAGGAGGTCTTCTGAGGTCCCATCAGTTAATTCCACACTGCATCAGACCAGCCCTGCCAGTTCACGCTGTGATAATGAAAATGATGAAAGCCATAATAATAAGTAAAGGTAAATTATGCAAATGGAGGAAGAGCAGGAACACAAAATGGAGGGGTGGGGGAGGGAGGGGGATTGCTCTGAAGGATGAATGATTTCAGCTGATCTAACAGACCAATCACAGATGAGCCTTTATCACAGCAGTGCTGTCCCTTCCCTGACGTGTCTCCAGGGTCCTCCCCTCTGCCCACAAGGCAAACGAAAACCTCCTTGGCCTGGCATTCAAGGCCGTTTATAATTCAACCACTGCCAACCATTCTACTGTATCCCCTCTGCCTCCTGCACACCCCACCTCCTCCATGCCTATATCAAAGTAGTCACAGTTTTCCCAAACTCAGCCTAGGTGTAATGTTTGCATTTAGGATAATATTGGAGAGGCAAATTACTTTAAAAGTCAAGATCTAAGTCCTTTAAAGCAGTAATCCCCAACCTTTTTTGGCACCAGAGACCAGTTTTTATGGAAGACAATTTTTCCAAGGACCAGGGTGGGGGTGGGGGTGCGGGGGCAGATGGTCTGGCGACGATTGGAGCAGACGACAATTACTGTGCACTTTATTTCTATTATTGTCATATCAGTTCCACTTCAGATCATCAGCCGTTAGATCCTGGGGACTGGGGATCTCTGCTTTAAAGAAAGCAGTCCACAATTAATACCACAGTGAGCAAGTCCTGTCATGGGGATTGATCTCCCTGTGGAATTTTTAGAAATTACAACATTCCACTTAATGCCTCTCCCAGACATTCTGGTTTCACTGGTCTGAGATGGAGCCCAGGCACATATAAGTTCACCAGCTCAGCTTGAGAACCGCTGTTTCAAGTATTGTCCCAACTGTCCATTCACAAGCTGTGGTCATCATGTCACTGGCTTGGCCCCCAGAGCACTGAAGTTTGGGACCCATGACTTAGGTCACCTTGTTGAGTCCTCACCATCACCGTGGATTAGTCATTTTTACCATGGTTCATATGAAGAAACCCCAGTTAAGTAGCCAGTCCTGGGTAACCCAGCTCTCAAGGGTGGAAAAAAAACAGGATGAAAGCCCAGCAATCCCAGGGCTGAAGTTCAGGTCTGAAGCATAGCAGCTGCACACTGCCCCCTTGTGGTGGGGAGCTCAGATCTCAGGCATTTTCCAAACTGGTTGTCACAAACCATCGACAGCTTGAAACGGCAGCAGGAATAAATTTACACCACGGAAATGGGCAAACACTAACAATGAGAGTTTTGTTCTGTTCTGGTTTTTGAGAACCAGTTCACAGAACCCCTCTTAACTCCAAGATACCAAAAAGAAAAAAAAAAGGGGGGGGGTCAAATTATGTTTTGTTTTGTTTTTAATTTCATGAAGCAGGCATTTTGGAAAGACAAATTCCAAACAATTAAAATTGAAAAAGTTTTTTAGTTTAAAGAAATAAGTCTCGAGTATCTCAAAGGCACATATCTGGAATTTTTAATCTGACACCACCTGGGTATCAATGCTTTATACATGCTTCTATTTGCTAGGTGCCCCAGACTCAGAGTCAGTGAAAAGGAAAATATAAGTGGAACGAGTTATCTGGAGGTGCTCCCTGCCTCCGCCAGCGGGGGCACAATGCAGAAACATCCTCTGAAACGACCCATCCCTCCGGCAGCCCCGCCTCTGCCTCAGCCACGGGATGTGCAGACTTCCAATACTGGACGCTAGAGTGGAGCCTCTGAGTAAGGGATAACAGGAGGGCCCAACAGGAGTTACCTGCTCCCTGTGGTCTCTTACCACCTCAGCTGAGTCCAGCTGCACATGCTCCCCACCGTTTAAGACCCAAGTTGTTTTCTCCTCACAGCGTGTTCTTGTAATAAGAACAGCTCAATAGCCATAAAGCCTCGTTGTGCTGGTATGATGCTTCTAGAGGATAAAGGAGAGTGTAAACTGAAAAAGAATAAGGCAGGCTCCTGCTTACTGAGTGCCTATGTTTACAGCCAGGCGCTGAGGTAGTCCCTTTCATATAGGGTACTCGAACTGACGTTTATGGAATGATTATTGCGTATCAAGTCCTGTTCCACGTGATTATCTTATTTAGTCCTTAGGTATTAAAAAGTGTAGAAAGACAGGTCGATAATGAGTAGATAGATATATACACACACACAGATACAGTAAACATATAAACTCAGATGGACCTCTGCCTGCTATTGCATGACTCACAGGCTAATGGTTTTACATTCTTTAATGGTTGAAAAAAAACCTTAAGAATAATATCTCATGACATTTAAAAATTATATATAATTTTGGAAATTCCCTGGTGGTCCAGTGGTTAGGACTCTGTGCTCTCACTGCCGAGGGCCTGGGTTCAATCCCTGGTCAGGAAACTAAGATTCCACAAGCCATTCAGTGCAGTCAAAAACAAAATAATATAATATATAATTCAAGTTTGTGTCCCTAAATAAAGTTTTATTTGAACATTAAAAAAGAAAAAGATTTGTGAATTGAACCAACGTTAAGTTCCTGTTTTTGACATGTATAGTTACATGAAATGGTCCCAGTGGGACATTTGGTACACAGGACCTCTCTGTAGTAGTATTTGTGCAACTTCCGGGTGGGCTTCCCAGGTGGCACTACTGGTAAAGAACCCGCCTGCAGATGCAGGAGACCCAAGTGACTCGGGTTGGTCCCTGGGTCAGGAAGATCTCCTGGAGGAGGGCATGGCAACCCATTCTAGTATTCTTGTCTGGAGAATCCCATGGACTCAGGAGCCTGGCGGGCTACAGTCCATAGGGCTGCAAAGAGTCAGACATGACTGAATCGACTTAGCATGCATGCCTTCCTATAAGTCTATAACTTTTCTAAAATAAAAAGTTTAAAAAAATTTAAATCATGAAGTATAGTATATTAAGCTCACTGAATCCTCTCAATTACCCAATGAAGTAGCTACAATTACCCCCCATTTTACAGATGAGAAAATTTGAGGCCAAGATAGCTGTAGACTCTTTCTTAAGGTAGCTCATCTGGAACGAGGCAGTGGCAGAACTAGAGTAATGATTCTGGGGCAGCTGTCTGTACAGGCACACTTCACATTATTGCCTTTCACAGACTCTGTGTTTTTCCCAAGTTGAACTTTTCTAGCAACCCTGCAAGGAGCAAGTCTATCAACACCATTTGTCCAACAGCATTTGCTCACCTCGCATCTCTGTGTTACATTTTGTTAATTCTCGAAATAGTTCAAACTTTTTCATTATGATTGTATTTGTTGTGATGACCTGTGATCAGTGATCTTGGATGTTACTACTCCAGCTCCCTAAAGGCTCAGGTGATGGTTAGATTTTTTTCAGCAACAACGAATTTTTTTTTAACTAAGCTCTATGCATTGTTTTTAAAGACATAACGCTATTGCACACTTAATAGACTACAGTATAACGTAAAGGTAACTTTTATATGCCCTGGGAAACCAAACATTCATGTGACTCATTTTATTGCTATATGCACTTTATTTCAGTGGTCTGGAACCAAACCTACAATATCTCCAAGGTCTGCCTATACTGAGAAAAGGAAATACTTCTTTTCTCTCTCTCGTCATTGACTTAAACTCCCATCTTCACTTATTTAACGTTTGTCCCCAAATTGTGTACCTCGATATTACACTCATGGAGAAAATGGTTTTATGTACATTTCTGTAGTTTGGCAAGTTATAGTAATTACACACGGTAGCAACTGACCATGTCTGAGAACCCGAGCACTCACTTTGTTGCTGGTGATGCTATGGCATTCTCTGAACCCTACCATTGCTTGGCACTGGACTAAACAAGCATTTAACAGTGATCCTCACAGTAACTATATATGAAGTAGGTATGGTCCTGATCTGGACAGATATGGAAACTGAGGTTTTGAGGGCAACTTGCCCAAAGTCATCAAGCCAGGAAGAGGCAGAACCACTGGTCCCCACAGAGATGCTCAGGATCGCAGAATCCACAGCCCTGACTCTAACTGCCAAGTGGTGGGGCTGTTGCATCCATTCCTGAGTGGGTGACGCTGCAGGGTCACCCAGGACCCAGTGCAGCACTGCTTTCTGAGCACCCCCTCCACCCCGCTGTCTGCAGGAGGTTAATGCAGACACGGAGTGGTACAGGAGCAGGAATGGGATCTAAAAATGCAAGCTGAGGACTGACTCTCTGGGTCCAAATAGACATGCCGTAGTCCCAGGGTGAAACATTTCTCACCAAGACTGTAGCTGCCCCAGAAATGCAAACTCTTACAGATGAGAGTGACCCACAGGCCAGTGGGGACAACTTCCCATCCAATGCCACCATCACCATTACAATCCTGAGTCTGATTCTCTGTCTTCTGGGGCCATCTCACAAGACTGTGCTTAGAATTAATTGAAATAGATAGCAGTAGTTAATGTATTTAATCTCTCCTTCACTCATTTATTCACTCGACACATTGTTAAGTTGGAGCCTACCATGTACTAAGCTTTACAGATGGGATGCAAATTCAAGTTTAAGGGCCAGTTTTAGGCAGAAAATCATTGGCTCATTAATCAATTCAATCAACACACATTTCATCATTAGGAGACGAGTAGGACACGCTCACCAGTAACTGCAGTGAAACCACAATGAGCATAATTAACATTTTGCAAGATGTTTCCCGGTTCATAAGGCACCTTCACACTTGTCATTGGATCGCTGCATGAAAAGGAGATTCAGATGAGGCAAGGGACCTGCCTGGGGTCACACAGCAAGTGCACAAGTTTGATTCCACTCTGGGTCTCCGCCACCAAAGCCTAGACTCTCTCCTCTACCTCCTCCCTGACCTGGCTCTGCATGGGCCCTTCTGTGACAGACAGCAGGATCCCGAGCAGCCCTGCTCCACTTTAGAGAACCCTGATTATTAGAAAGCTTTTGATGAGACGTGTCCAAAGTCTGCCCCCTGGTATATTCTGTTAGTCTTAGCTCTTCCCCCTGGAGCCCTATGGAATAAATGTGGCTCCCCCCGAATGAGGGTTTCCCAGGTGGCACTAGAGGTAAAGAACCTGCCTGCCAATGGCAAGACACGTAAGAGACAGGGGTTTGATCCCTGGGTTGGGAAGATCCCCTGGAGGAGGGCACAGCAACCCACTCCAGTATTCTTGCCTGAAGAATCCCATGGACAAGAGGAGCCTGGTGGGCTACGGTCCAAAGTGTTGCAAAGAGTTGGACACGACTGATGAGACTTAGCATGCACGCACGCCCCTGAAAGGACTTCCCACAGGTGGGGATGGTCACTAGTCTTCCCCAAGCCTGCTGTGCCCCAGGCTGGATGGCCCAGGCCTTCAGTCCTTCCCGGTCTGACAGAGCTACAAATCCTTCTCCAGCCCATTCTCCACTTTTCCCATCTGGTCAGCCTCTTCTCAGCCTGTGCCCTGTGATGCTGCTCTCACCGAGCAATACAGGAATCATCGTAAGTGTCCTTCCTGCCCACCGGGAGCTCCCAAGGCCCCGAACTGCTCAGTACTGATAACCACATCACGGCTGCCTCCCCGAGGGTCCAGGAGCACCAGCCATTGTGGCCCACGACCCTCAGCCACATGAGATGGATTCTATTGTTTCATTTCCACCCTGGGCCTGGCAAAGGGTAGCAGCTCATACATTTTTTTCATAATTGAACACAACTCCAGTGATTCACCCTCACACCTGGGGCCAGAGCACGTGCTTTCTTCACTGCCGCAGACGGCAAGGGGCTGCCCTGAGGACAGAGTGCGGGACTCAGGCCCTCCAGACGGCTCACTCCCTGCAGCGATGCTCCCGTGCTCCCGGCTCCACGCAGGAAACAAATGCTATTTAAAAAACTAAGTAAAACCAAAAATGAGGCTGCTTTTGACCTTAGCAATAATGAAAAGTGAAAGTATTAGTCCCTCAGTTGTGTCTGAATCCTTGCAACCCCATGAACTGTAGTTCACCAGGCTCCTCTGTCTGTGGAATTTTCCAGGCAAGAATACTGGAGTGGTTAGTCCTTCCCGTCTCCAGATCTTAGCAATAACAGTTGTCAGGAAAATGTTCCTGCCTGGTATTGGTGACACAGAAGCGGCAAGGGTCCCTCCAAAGCTTCCTTCCAGGTTTCAGGTTGTCACCAAAGCTCCCGATGAAGAGACCACAGGCTCTGGAATGAATCAAACCTTTCCAGTCCTGACTCTGCTCAAGTCAGTGGGCAAATATGATACCAGTAAAGTGCAGAACTGTAGAGCTGGAGAAGACTCTTGAGAGTCCCTTGGGCTGCAGGAGATTAAACCAGTCCATCCTAAAGGAAATCAGTCCTGAATATTCATTGGAAGGACTGATGCTGTAGCTGAAGCTCCAAACCTTTGGCCACCTGATGAGAAGAACCGACTCATTAGAAAATAAAAGACCCTGATGCTGGGAAAGACTGAGGGCAGGAGGAGAAGGGGACGACAGAGGATGAGCTGGTTAGATGACATCACCAACTCAGTGGACAAGAGTTTGAGCAAACCCCGAGAGATGGTGAAGGACAGGGAAGCCTGATGTGCTGCAGTCCATGGGGTCGCAAAGAGTCGGATGTGACTTAGTGACTGAACAACAATGATAACAAAGTGCGGATAATAAAAACCATACATAGCCAAAATTAGACAAAAAAAGAAGCTGGCCACGCAACACTGAATAAATGTGGTGTGGAGGATGATGACAGAGAAGGATGAAGAGGAGGCAGAGCGAAGCTAGAACAGACCCCTTGACCCCCACCCTGGTTTTCTCCTGAGGGAACTTCAAGGGCTCAAGTCAAAGGGAGCTGTCCCTTGAAGCCTGGTGGTGGAATATGGGCTTGAGAACACTCCAGGCCTATGTCCAATTCCCACTAATGATTTTTCAGCAAAAATTAAATGGAGTGAATATTTTCTAATGACTGCTACAGAATTACATGACAGCTTCCAGAAGAATCTACAAAAATAGCTGAAATCAGAGGACTGGTCATTCGGCTGCATGGGAGCGTCTCGTTAATTCAATTTCTTCTTTCTTTCTGGTGTGTGGATTCTGCTTCGTATTAAGACTTGATAGAAAAGAGACACGTAGCAAGCCACCCAGTACTGAGCCTATTTCAATCAGCCTACATCGGGAGGTGCAAACAGTATTGTATAGCAAGTGGAATTCAATATTATACTAATAACACCACCATCAATGATAATACTTCTTTATTTGAAAGTGAAAGTGAAGTCGCTCAGTCGTGTCTGACTCTTTGCGACCCCGTGGACGGTAGCCCACCAGGCTCCTCCATCCATGGGATTCTCCAGGCAAGAATACTGGAGTGGGCTGCCATTTCCTTCTCCAGGGGATCTTCCCAACCCAGGGATCGAACCCAGGTCTCCTGCATTGCCGGCAGACACTTTAACCTCTGAGCCACCAGGGTAAACTGTATAATTTACAGAGCATGTTTATATACATCTTCTCTTTTGACTTTCTACTCTTTATTGAGTACTTATCATGTGACTTACATTCTAATGGATTATCCCGCTTACCTTGCACAATGACCTTTATTATCACTCCTGTTTTACAGGTGAGGTTTAGCAAGGTGGAGGAATTCATCTAGGATCACACACAGCCTGTGAAAGGAGGCTGGCATTGGAAACCTGGGTCTATTGGCCTCCGAAGCCTATTCTTTTAATCCCTGCTACTCTGCTTCCTGTGAGGTAAATGCGACTGGGGAAGGAGGGGAACCTGGGGAGGCACTTTTCCTCCCACCCACTCTCCGTGTGACAGGAGTGACTTCAGATAACATCTCTGGACTCTGCCCCACCCCTGCTCTACTCCGCTGAGGAAATGAAATGCCTTTTGGATTGGTGGATTTGGAAGAAGAAATTGGATGAAACTAGTTCAGTCCCTTCTTCCTTCCTCCTGGGAGCACAGGTTCTGCTGCTCATCAGGGAGCTGGACCTGGTTCCCCAGTTCTGCCTGGGGATGGAGGGATAGCTGTCTGCATGAGTCTCACTCTGGATCTGACATCAGGGGGCTCATTTGCCCATGGACATAAGACACACTCTCAACATCACCTCTTCCTTGATGGAGGTGATGTTTTAGTCCTTATCTTCTTTAGTCCTTTGTCTTACTCTCAATCAATTCAGAACTTAGGGAGAAAGGAGGCTGCTGATTGGGCCTCCTTCATGGGTTCTCATGATTATAATCCTCATTTTACAGATGAAGCTTAGAAAAAGGCTGAGATCTTTCCTAAAGAAAAAAATGGCTTAAATGTCAGCACATAGGTGATAAATAGCCCAAGACATTATTTGCCATACAAATGTAATTTCTTTAATTCAGATTGGGACACATAGAGAAAAATGGGAGAATAGGGTAATATCACCAAAAGTAACTCAAATGTGAAACAAACCGAAAGAGAAAACACAACCTCAAATGATGGCATCGTAAATCGAGAAAATGTCAAGCCCCCACCAATTCTGAGATAACACATAAAGCAACTTGAATGCTACTAAGAGTATGGAATAGAAAATTAGCCAAAGCACTTTTCATGGCCGTCACCAAAAAGTCTACAGATAATAAATGCTGGAGAGGATGTGGAGAAAAGGGAACCTTCCTACACTAATGGTGGGAACGTAAATTGGTACAGCCACCATGGAGAACAGCATGGAGGTTCTTTAAAAGCTAAAAATAGAGTTACCATATGATTTAGTAATCCTACTCCTGGACTATATCTGGAAAAAATGAAAACCCTAATTTGAAAAGATATATGTACCCCACTCCAGTACTCTTGCCTGGAAAATGCCATGAACAGAGGAGCCTGGTAGGCTGCAGTCCATGGGGTCGCTAAGAGTCGGGCACGACAGAGCAACTTCACTTTCACTTTTCACTTTCATGCACTGGAGAAGGAAATGGCAACCCACTCCAGTGTTCTTGCCTGGAGAATCCCAGGGACGGGGGAGCCTGGTGGGCTGCCGTCTACGGGGTCACACAGAGTCGGACACGACTGATGCAACTTAGCAGCATGTACCCCCGTGTTCATACCAACACTATTTACAATAGCCAAGGCGTGGAAGCATGATTGTCCATCGATAGATGAATGAATAAAGATGTGGTGTATAAAGGCTTCCCCAGTGGCTCAGTAGTAAAGAATCTGCCTGCAATGCAGGAGAGGAAGGAGACGCAGGTTCGATCCCTGGATGGGGAAGAGCCCCTGGGGGAGGACACGGCAACCCACTCCTGTATTCCTGCCTAGAGAATCTTATGGACAGAGGAGCCTGGCGGGCTACAGTCCATGGGGTCTCAAAGAGTCAGACGCAAGTGAAACAACTGAACGCACACGGTGTGTAAATACACGATGGACTATTACTCAACCACAAAAAAAAGAAAGAAAGAAAGCCATTAACAGCAACATGGATGGACCTGGAGACAATCATACCAAGTGAGCTAAGGCAGAGAAAGACAGATGCCATATGGTATCACCTACATGCGGAGTCTTCAAAGATGATACACATGAAACTTATATACGAAACAGAAACAGACCCACAGATGCAGAAAACAAACTTAAAGTTACCAGAGGGGGAAGCAGGGGTAAATTAGGAGTTTGAGATTAACAGACGCACACTACTATATAAAAATTAGATAACTAACACAAACCTATTGTATAGCACAGGGAACTGTATTCAGTACCTTGTAATAACCTGTAATGGAAAAGAATCTGAAATAAATACATATGGATAACTGAATCACTTGGCTGTATACTTGAAGCTAACAAAACATTGTAAATCAACGATGTTGTTGTTCAGTTGCTATGTTGTGTCTGACTCTTGGCAACCCCATGGACTGCAGCACACTTCCCTGTCCTTCACCATCTCCTGGAGCTTGCTCAAACTCAAGTCCATCGAGTTGGTGATGCCATCCAACCATCTCATCCTCTGTTGTCCCCTTCTCCTCCTGCCCTCAATCTTTCCCAGCATCAAGGTCTCTTCCACGCCCCAAATCAACTATACTTCAATAAAAATAGAAATTAAAAATCCCAAAGCATCTCTACTATGAAAGAGCCAAGAACCAGTTTATGGACACCCTCCTCCCCCCCGCCAAAAAAAAATGCCAACAATAAACCTCATGAGTGGAATAACCAAGCTCAAAAACTAAGCACACTTTTCAGAGCCATGTGGAATTTGAAACTCATCCAGAGATTTACCTGCTGTCGGAATTCTACCAAAATGCCTACCTAAATAACAAGCCTGAGACTTAATTTTATTAATAATTGATCGAACAGAATGTTGGAACAGAAACAGTCCTCAGCAATCAAACCCAAGCTCCTCCATGAAGGAATGAAAAAAGGCCGGATGATAGAGCTGGACGGAGGAACCACGCTAAATTTCCTTACAATCCAGAGGTTCCACCCAGAGAAGCAAGTCGGTACCAGAGCCAAGACCAGGACCCAGGTCTGCCACTCCAGCCCTCCTTCCCTCTTCTATGCTTTTCGGCCCACAGCAATACTTGCATGTCCACCTCACGCACACCATGCCTTCAACACTGTTGGGAGTATCACAGGCCATGTCTACAGGCTTCTGAGACCAGTGTAATGGGTGCCCACGAACACCTAGCAGATTTAAGATTTAAACCGTGGGAGACACTGGGCCACTTCTATGACAGCTCAGCACAGAGACGTGCGTCATTCTACCCCCTGATAGGAGCACTGGTTCCCCGATTTCAAAGATGCCAACATTGAACTTGGGCAGAGAATAAAAGCAGAGCCAGCTACCCTCATCCTCACGAAAGCACCCAGATTATAACAGCACCAAAAAAGGCCTTCGGTAGCAGCACTATTTTTAGGAACACAATCCTGTTTCTCTTCTTCAAACTAATTAACGTTTGTAACCGGGACTAAAGTGTCTCTTCTGAATGCAGTGGAGAAGCAAATCATTCCCGTTGGAAGCAAGTAGCTGGATGGAGAAAGACTGTCAAAACCACATTTAGTGCGTGCACATACACTCCAGATGATAAACACAACTTCCAATTAAGCCACCCTCAAATATCTGGCACCTAATACCTAGTGGTTTAAAAGCAACTGGCAAAATGTGCAGTCTAAGGGTTTTTAAAGGATGAAATCTCCCTTTTTTTTAATCTCTCTCATTTTAAAGGGAATAAATCACATGCTCTTAGAGAAGTGCAGCATTTTTGCATCAGACAGACTCTAGAGATGAACAGACCATAGCCCAGAGAAGTGTGGGGACTTGCCCGAGGTCAAGCTCAGAGTGAGGCCCAGGACCTTGATTCCCCCACTTCCCGGCCCTAGTCCAGGTCACCTCCCACATCAGAGCTGCCCTTCCATAGGAAGACTCTTCTTATTTAAAGTTCCCAAACCCATGCACCAGAGAAGGCAATGGCACCCCACTCCAGTACTCTTGTCTGGCAAATCCCATGGACGGAGGAGCCTGGTAGGCTGCAGTCCATGGGGTCTTGAAGAGTTGGACATGACTGAGTGACTTCACTTTCACTTTTCACTTTCATGCATTGGAGAAGGAAATGGCAACCCACTCCAGTGTTCTTGCCTGGAGAATCCCAGGGATGGGGGAGCCTGGTGGGCTGCCGTGTATGGGGTCACATAGAGTTGGACACACCTGAAGTGACTTAGCAGGAGCAGTAGCAAACCCATGCACAGCAAAGAGGAATTCCTGAAAACCTGGGGGACCCATTTTTATTTTGAGGCACAAATTGAACAAATGTTTTGCATCAGGGATTATCTTAAACTATTTATATGAGCACCTTCGATTTACTTTAATCTTGCTGAATTGCATTTGGCTGTCCATTTATTTATATAAATTCCTGTTGGCTCAAATATCTTAAAAAATAAAACACGTATGCTTTGCATGGTGGAAGATTGTATTTTCAATCTATGTCCACCTGTGAGAATTATAATAATGGAGAAGGGGACGACAGAGGATGAGATGGCTGGATGGCATCACTGACTCGATGGACATGAGTCTGAGTGAACTCCGGGAGTTGGTGATGGACAGGGAGGCCTGGTGTGCTGCGATTCATGGGGTAGCAAAGAGTCGGACACGACTGAGCGACTGAACTGAACTGAATGCTAATAATGACCATTTATCAGCTTTCCCTGGTGGTCCAGTGGTTAAGAATCCACCTGCCAATGCAGGGAACATGGGTTCAACCCCTTTCTGTAGTCTGGGAAGATTCCACATGATGCGGAGCAGCTAAGCCTGTGTGAAACTGCCGCTAATGCCTGCAGGCCTAGAGCCTGCGCCCTGTAACAAGTGAGGCCACAGCAGCTGAGAAGTCCATGCATCGCAGCTAGAAAGTAGCCCCTGCTCGCTGCACCTAGAGAAAGCCCCAGTGCAGCAGTGAAGACCCAGCGCAGCCAATAAATAAATATTAATGTAAAAAAAAAAATGGCATTTACTGAGCACCTGCATGCTCAGTACTGCGATAGGCACTTCACAGAGTAACAACAAGGATAATTATAAAGTAACTATCACTTACCGAATACATAAATGTCCAGTCATTATTCTACGTATTTAAGTACTTTAATTCATGTAACAATCAAAATCATCCTGTTAAGTAGTTATTATCATTCACATTTTACAGATGAAGACATTGAGACCTGGAGAAGTAACTGCCCAAAATTTCACAGTGAGCAAAAGGAAAGTCAAGATTCAAACCCAGGCCCGCGAGATTCTGGAACCCTTTGTCTTCCATTCCTACCATGCAGTGCTACATCCGCGTACAGAAAGTATTGCTTCAGGTTCTATTTCCAGCAAGGACGTTTACAGATCCAAGGACAAACTAAATGACGCTCAGAAGACCTGTTCCCTATAAATGTCTCAGACTTCTTCTTGATTTGGAACAAAGTAACTCTGCTACCAAATTCCCTGAAGAAAAATCGAGCTCACAGCTTCAGGGCAATCGGATAAGGCTGAAATCTGCAGTGGTTCCAAAATACAATGAAATTTGGGCGTGAAAGACAATTTGTCTATTGTTCCACATTAAAATATTCATGAGGCAAGGAAGCATTCCCATTTTCAATAATTAAATGGCTAAAATCTGCAACCTGATATATTTACTGTTCACAAACAACGCATTCCTAGAAGGGCCTAAGTTCGAATTAGCAGCCCCACAAGCTGTCATGTTACAGAGCGAAACCAAACAAATGAGACAGAAATGTTGCTGTTGCCTAGAGAGGAAATTTTCCCCACCACTTGTTTGGCTGTAGAGAGAGCCTGAGTCAAAATTAAGAAATCATTGAGGACTTTGCCTGCAAACCAGCTGGAAGAGAAGAGACGGAAAAAAAGAAAAATAATAATAACACAACATTTTCCCTCATTAGAAGAACTGTTTTAAAAGGGTTTGATTGTGCCTTAAAGGTTAGATTTTACAATCATTTAATATTTCTTGTCTTCAGAAACCTGCACAGAAAGGCAGGGAAGGGAAATATATTAATAAAAACACGCATTTATGAAGTGGCCCTGTTTTGCTTTTTCGGTCCTGGGATCACATGCAATATATGTGACACCTATGAGCAGAGCTGGGGTGTCTTGTCTCCGTGTTATTGGCAAATTATCTCCAGTGGCTGTCTTCACCAGGGGCATCATCCATGTCTTCTGCATAAGGATGAGTCCTACTGGCTGCTCACCGTCTCCCCCATGGTGCCAAACCCCAGCAGGGGCGGACGGGCCACTGCCCTGAGTCCTCAAGCAGTTTGGGACAGACCCAGGACCTGGCGCTGGCAGGCAAGGGGTTCTCAAATTGTCCTGTTGTGCCTGGACTAACAGTGTTGACATTACCTGGGATCCTGCTAGAAATGCAAATGAATCGGAAACTCTGACGCTGGGACTCAGCCAACTGGGCCTTTTGGTTTGTGTTGTTGTTCTTTTTTGGCCATGCTGCAGCACGCAGGCTCTTCATTCCTGGACCAGGGATCAAAGGGACTTATGCCCCCTGCAGTGGAAGTGTGGAGTCCTACCGCTGGACTGCCAGGGAAGCCCCCAACTGGGCTGTAACAACCTCCCCACCTCTGGTGATTCAGGTGCCAGCGCAGCCTCACCCCTCTGCTCCTGCTCAGTTCTGAGGTCCCGCATCCAAGGACTCTGCCTCCAGACAGCCTCTCCGCCTGTGCTGGCCTCAGCAAGGAGGACAGATGCCAAAGCCCCAGAAGGGGATCTGGGGTGGTCTTGCTGACTCAAACCCAGGATCTGATGCCCAGTTGTGCCATCCCTGCCACCACGCTGGCTATTCTAATAGGGCTGCAGTCGTGTCTAAAACTCCAGGTGAGATGGCTGAGGCCTGTCCTTGGCACCCTCCCCCTGACCTCCAGCACCAGCCCCACTCCCAAGGGGAGGTACTCATGCTCTCACTTCTTCAAATGGGCTGATAGTCTAGAATCAGGGGGCTCCTCCCTGCCACTGCCTGGGAACTCCTATAGCGACCCCTTGCCCACAGATCCTTCCGTGATCATGGGAATGAAACCCTGACCCAGGTTACAGTTAGGGCTGCTGGCCCCATCCCGCACCTCCCCAGCCACCTGTCCACTCTCCCTGTTTCCTGACTTTGTCCCCTTCCTCTCAACCTGTCGCTGAGAACCCAGAATGGCTCATAGAACCAGCATATGCAAGATCACTAAGCACCACCTTAGGAATCTGGCAGAAAATACTGCACTCAGAAGACCTGGCTGCTGAGCCCCTGTCCCGGCTCTATGCTTGACAGGGTCCTGCTGCAGCCCAACTCAGGCAGACCCCTTCCCAGGGGGCACGGAGTCCTCAAGGCCAAGGAGACATGCTCACCTGGGACCCGTAGCCCAGCCCCTCTGGACACTGACTCTGGATACCAGGAAGTGCCCTCCTAAGTGGCTGGAGTCCACCCTCCCAAGGGCAAATGGTTTTCTGCTGTCCTGTTTCCTAGACAAGGAGACGTCAGGAGAGCCTTGTGGGGCAGGGCTGGTGTGGACAGAGCTTGCATGTGTGAACTGGAGGACCTGCCTAGCCCTTGCAGGGGGCAGTCAGGAGTGGGAAGAGGAGGAGGGCTGGCAGGGGGCTGAGACCACGGGGTGTTCTCTTTCTCAGGCCCCACAAATGTTAGGGGCAGGCCAGCACACAAACTGGTGATGATTAAGCCAGACAACAGACATCACACACAGTCCTACTTGCAGAATGAGTGCACCCAGAGGGCTGCTCTGGCCCCCACTGGACCCTCGCAGCCAGCCTGCACCATGACCCTGCCACGCAGATGAGGAAATTGGGATTCAGAGGGGTTGGGTGACCTGCCCAAGGTCACACCATCAGGCACTGAACCCATATCTGTGCTTCTTCCCTACACGTGGCCATTCAGTCTTGGCTTGAATATTTCCAGCTACATGGAGCTCACAACTCACTACTACTTTGAGTCAACCTTTATCATTTCAGGCAAAGTAAGGAGGTGGTGATTTTTACCCCCATTTCCTTAAAGAAAGCTTAAATCTCTCTGCTAATTTCCTTCCTGGTTCTGCCCACTGCGGCCCTCAGAGAGCTTATCCCCTCTCCACATAACCACTTTTCAAGCTACAAATGGTAAAACTGTCCCCTGGGCTGTTTTATTCTCCTTCACTCTCTGCTGCTGGCAGAGGAATTCGAGAACCACTTCCTAATCAGGCTGCTGAGGACAGATTCTGGTCACCACCCGTTATTGGCACTTAACGGGTCATGATGTGTAGAAATGCAACCTATCTGAGGCCTTGGCTGGTGGATCTGCATAAACATGCAAATGTTCCCATCACTGGTAACCTCCTGTCATGTGGAGCGTCCAAGAGACCCAGGCCTGTGGAATGTCCCATTGATTCTGTGAGTCTTGTTTTCCTTACCTGTAAAACGGGAAAATTAGAAAAGACCCTGATGCCGGGACAGACTGAAGGCAGGAGGAGAAGGGAACAACAGAGGATGAGATGGTTGGATGACATCACTGACTCGATGGACATGAGTTTGAGTGAGCTCCGGGAGATGGTGAAGGACAGGGGAGCCTGGCGGGCTGCAGTCCATGGGGTCAAAAAGAGTCAGACATGACTGAGCAAGTAAACAACAACAACAACAACAACAAAAATAGGATGATGGCTCATACTCTGCCTACTTTGCATGGATGACTGACTCTGAAACGACTCTGCAGAACACTGAACAGGTATGGGGGTGGGGAGGTGATGCTGGTGATGACAATGAGCAGAATAGGAGGAAGCTGATGGAAGCCCTGCAAAGCAGTGCTGCAGAGAGAGCCTCCTTGCCCACCCACCCCCAACCCCCAAGCTTACTTCCTCCACCACTCTCCCTACCAGGGCACAGGGCCCAGTGCTTGTGAGAGACACCAAGGCACCTGCAGCGCTCCAAAAGCCGAAAATTAAATTAAGACAGCATGATGGTTTGCAAAAGATGCCCTGAAGACAGGATGCTCCTATGCCCGGCAACTAAGCCAACAAGCAGGGCTGAGCTTTGTGAGCAGGATGCTGGGAACAGAATTATAGAGTGTCAGAAAGACCAGCAGAGTCAGGGTCCGAACCCAGACCTCCTGCCCCAGCTCAGCCCACTTTACCACAGTTGCCGCTGAAATCACTTGACAGGGTTGGGTGCACCCATATGGATGTCTGGGTCTACTCCAGGGAACAGCTATCCCCATAATGGGCCCTACCCCCTCAGAAGACCCCAGGCCCTGTACCCAGCTACCCAGCAAATAGTTTACTGGAGGTGCGGGAGGTCTCATGACCTGGTATCACTGCCCCCCAGATGCTGCATCCCCAGGGCTTCCTGCCACCAACAGCCACTCAGTTGCTCAACCAGCCCCCATTTTTGACTCCTCTTTCATCCTCACCTCTCACATCCAATGCATCCCCAAATCCCACCCACCCATTCTCCTAAAGTCCTCTTAAATACAATATTTCTCTCTGCCCCTTCCACTGCCACCCTAATCCACATAACCACCATCTCTCACACCTCTTAGCTACCCCCCCACATCCTCCCTAGCCCCACTCCAGTTTGGTGTTCACACCGCAGCCCAAGTGACCTTTTGAAAACACAAATCTCACCATGTCACCCTGCTGTTTAAAACCTGTCCATGGTTGAGATGAACAGATGCACACTACCGTGGATAAAACAGATAACAGAGGCTTCCCTGGTAGCTCAGTGGTAAAGAATCTGCCTGCCAGTGCAGAAGACAAGGGTTCGATCCCTGATCCGGGAAGATCCCACATACCTTGGAGCAACAAAGCCCGTGTGCCACAACTACTGAGCCTGTGCTCAAGAGCCCGGCAGCTGCAACTGCAAAGCCAGCGCCCTAGAGCCCGTGCTCCGCGACAAGAGAACCACTGCGACGAGAAGCCACTGCAACAAAGAGTAGCCCACACTCTCCACAACTAGAGAAAGCCAGAGCACAGCAATGAAGACCCAGCACAGCCAAAAAATAAATAAAATTATTTTTTAAAATAGATGAACAACGACGATGTGCTGTATAGCACAGGGAACTATATTCTGCATTCTGTAATAAACTCTAATGGAAAAGAATCAAATAAAGAATATACATACATACATATATATATATGTCCAAATCACTTTGCTGTATACCTGAAACTAACACATTATTTTAAATCAACTATACTTCAATCAAAAAATGAAAAGCTTTTCATTAGGATGAAAAGCAAAATGCCTGGTCTGCCCCATTAGACCCTGCAGCATCTGTCTCCTGACCCCGTCCCTGCTTACCCAACATAATCCTACCACACAGACTTCATCTGCATTAAGAGATTGAACACAGCCAGGATCTCAATGACACACCTGTATGTACCCCTCACAGGTCCCTCTCCCACCTATGCCCAGAAGCACCCATCTTAAACTCTCTGATCCTTCTTCCCTTGCTTTCCTTCATATTTTTGCCATGTAGGGTTACATCTCTATAAAATAAAGTTTATGCAACCAGGCAGACTACTATAACTCAGTTCAGTTCAGTTCAGTTCAGTCGCTCAGTCATGTCTGATTCTTTGCGACCCCATGAATTGCAGCACACCAGGCCTCCCTGTCCATCAACAATTCCCGGAGTTCACCCAAACTCATGTCCATTGAGTCAGTGATGCCATCCAACCATCTCATCCTCTGTCGTACCCTTCTCTTCCTGCCCTCAATCTTTCCCAGCACCAGGGTCTTTTCAAATGAGTCAGCTCTTCACATCAGGTGGCCAAAGTATTGGAGTTTCAGCTTCAACATCAATCCTACAATGAACACCCAGGACTGGTCTCCTTTAGGATGGACTGGTTGGATCTCCTTGCAGTCCAAGGGACTCTCAAGAGTCTTATCCAACACCACAGTTCAAAAGCATCAATTCTTTAGTGCTCAGCTTTCTTCACAATCCAACTCTCACATCCATACATGACTACTGGACAAACCATAGCCTTGACTAGACAGACCTTGTTGACAAAGTAATGTCTCTGCTTTTTAATATGCTATCTAGGTTGGTCATAACTTTCCTTCCAAGGAGTAAGCGTCTGTTAATTTCATGGCTGCAGTCACCATCTGCATTTGGAGCCCAAAAAACTAAAGTCAGCCACTGTTTCCCCATCTGTTTGCTATGAAGTGATGGGACCAGATGCCATGATCTTAGTTTTCTGAATGTTGAGATTTAAGCCAACTTTTTCACTCTCCTCTTTCACTTTCATCAAGAGGCTCTTTAGTTCTTCTTCGCTTTCTGCCATAAGGGTGGTGTCATCTGCATATCTGAGGTTATTGATATTTCTCCCAGCAATCTTGATTCCAGCTTGTGCTTCTTCCAGCCCAGCGTTTCTCATGATGTACTCTGCATATAAGTTAAATAAGCAGGGTGACCATACACAGCTTTGACGTACACCTTTTCCTATTTGGAACCAGTCTGTTGTTCCATGTCCAGTTCTAACTGTTGCTTCCTGACCCGCATACAGGTTTCTCAAGTGGCAGGTCAGGTGGCCTGGTATTCCCATCTCTTTCAGAATTTTCCACAGTTTATTGTGATCCACACAGTCAAAGGCTTTGGCATAATCAATAAAGCAGAAATAGATGTTTTTCTGCAACTCTCTTGCTTTTACATAGCATTTAATATTTTTCTGTTAAGAAAGTAGAATCTTTGGTTTTTATTAAAGTAGAATAAAAAATAATAAAGTTTAGTTTTTCCCATTTTGAGTTGGAACTATACTCTAGATATTCTTTGATGATTTGCTTCTTTTTCTCAGTGTGAATATCACCGAACTGGAAGTACATCCTTCATGCATTTCCATTGATGTATAGTATTCCAGTGAATGAATACCCATCATGCGGGTATTTTCCTGTTGGTGGATAGATTGTTTCCAGCTTAGAGCATTTTACAAACCCCATGGCTGGAGTTCTGGAGCTCTTCCTGTGCTTTGAGAGTCCAGTGCTCTGGCCTGCCTTCAAGCCCTCATGGGAACCATTTTCCCTGCCGAGGCCTCTCTTGCCAGCTCCATCCCGCCCACCTTGCGGAGCTCCTACTCCCAGGCATCCTGCATCTCACAGAGGCTCATCCTGACCCAGCCTCTAGCCGGGCCTGACGCTCATCCATCCACGCATGCGCGCACACATTCATTCACACAGGTCTCAGCAGCTTCTCCAGGCTGACCCCGGGTGCTGCCCAGGCCTGGACAGACTAGAGGAAGAAAGCGAGCCTCTCTGAGCAAATGAAGGCTCCCCGAACAAGCAGTCCCCAACCCTGACCTCGCCCCACAGGAAGCGCACACCCTGAACAGGCAGTCTCCCACTTCGCCCTGTTCAGCTAGGATGCCAGCGCAGCGCAGGATGAGCTGGGGGGCGGATGCCAGCTCTCCCCACTCCCTCTCGCAATAGCCTCTGTGATGAGAGTTTCAAGGGTCTCTTCTACTGCTTAAAAAGGGAAGGAAAAAAAAGGAAACTGAGTAAAAAGGAAAGGAAAGAAAGCAGCTGGAGAATGCTGCCCAGCATTTGGTGTAATAACCAGGGGCTTTCCAATAACAGCTAAAACTGGCTTTGATTTCAAGCTTTCCTTTCTTTTAATCTAGCAGATAATTAGAGGGAAATCAAATCCAGCCTGGCAGCCGAAGATCAACCTGTCACTGTTGGGATCAATTCCCACTTATTTTACCATCTTCTCCTTCACACATTTAAAAAAAAACAAAAAACAAAAAAAACCACTTCCCCAGGTTGTATATATCATTTGACTTAAATAATATACTTATTATTTAAATACTACATTTAGAATGGATATTTCCCATGATAAATACTCTCTTAAGAATAAGCAGCATCTTCTCTCCCTCCAAATAAAGAACTCCTTGCTTTGCAGATTTAAAAACATCCAACTGCAAACACCCTTAAATAGATGAGAAAGATCAAAGTGCAGAGAGGAGAAGAAACTCTGTACCATTTATGGCTGCAGATGGCAGTGACGGGATTCACCCCAAAGCACCGGCTCCAGGGCTCCGATTCTTACCACTCTGCTCTCCCACCAGGGCATTGAGAACAGCAGGGCCTCTCCAGTTCCGCTTCCTGAGGGGCTCTCTCTAGCCTAAGACGGACTTCTAAATAGCACACAGAGGATTTCCCTGGTGGTCCAGCGGTTGGGAATCTGCCCACCAATGCGGGGCACACGGTCTGCTGTGCACCGCAACTACCGAAGCCCTTGTGCCTTAGAGCCGGTGCTCTGCAATAAGAGAAGCCACCACGACGAGAAGCCCGTGTGTGACAGCTGAAGAACAGCCCCTACTTGCTGCAACTAGAGAAAGCCAGCGCGCAGCAGTGAAGAGTCAGCACAGCCAAAAACAAAATAAACAAATAAATAATTTTAAAAGTAAAATAAATTAGTAGCACACAGAGCTTTAAGCACAAGATGTTGGAAATAAACCAAACATTGCTCCATACGGAGGCAGACTCTGACCCAGCCACTGATGAAAATGATGTTTACCGAGCTCTTAATAAGAAGGGGAAATTACTGTTGCATAAAATGGAGAAAAATAAAAACAGTATACAAAAATTAGATAGAGAGTAGGGCCTCAGCTATAAAACAATATAGAAAGAAGAAAATGATACCATTTTTATGAACTAAAAAGTTAATCATGATTAGCTCTGGGTGGTTGAATTGGAGGGAGATTATTATTTCATGCTATGCACTTTGGTATTTTCCCTTTTTTTTCTATAATGAGCATGTATTACTTTTATAATAAGAAAAATTTCAAGAAGCATCTGTCACAGAAGCAAGATCTGTCCTCTCCAACCCCAAGTGCGATTTTGGAGGCCTGATGGATTGTCCTCCGGGACCCTGCCTAACTCCTACGCTCAGCTTCCTGCCTCCATCCTTCCCTCCCCCAAGCTTATTTATATCTTTCTCACCCAATCAAGGCCAAGAAAATGTAAGCCCCACCTCATTCACCATGGTTGCCTTGAGCACTCCAGGCCAGCTATTAGTTGAATCATAGGAAAGTGTCAGTAGTTGTGGGTCAGAGAAAAAAGATCTAATACCTGTAATTTCGTACGATCCCACCTCATCTGTGGCTCATCCTGCCCTCTTCTGAGCTTCTGGCATGTTCCCAGCCTGGGATGCCCTACTGTACACAGACAGTCCGGATCTGTTTCATTTGTTAGATGGTGCTTTAAGCTGGTCGTGCATTGGCTTACATTTCATTCATTGTGAATCTTCATTAATTGAAGCGTAGTGAATATGAAGCAGCCACCTGGCTGGCCACGGAGCTCCCGCACGTGGACCTGATCGATCTCTCAGGAGCACCTACTTACGTTCAGTGACTGAAGCTAAAGGGATGCGTCCCTGCCTTAAAGTCTGGGTGAAGACAAGCCCAGTCAGGTAAGGACAGTGCCGTGTGGGTGCACAGTCTCCTCAGTGCACTTAATACCTTCACATCCACTCTCTCGAGGCAAGATCTAGACACACTTGGCTTTGAATCTCAGGCTGTCGCTTTTAAGTGCTGTGGTCTTTGGCCTGTCACTCACCCTCCCCAGGCCTCAGTGTCTGTCCTCTTAAAACAGAAGCAGCTACAGCATATGGCCATTGGGAGGACGAAACAGGAATAAAGGTAAATACCACCGTGCCGTGCACCATAAGCCGTCTACAAACAGTCCCTTGTAACAGAGGCAGAGCTGCTACTATTACTCCCTTTTTTCCCCTTATTTTGTTTGTTGTTGTTTGCTTTTTTTGCTTGTTTTTGGTTTGGGTTTTTTTGTTTTGGTTTGTTTTAATGAGGAAACTGGGTTCAGGGGAGTCCAGTGACTTAACTGAGGCCAAGCGGACCTGGTATCTAAACCTCCATCCTCAGCCCAGACCGCAAGGCGTCCTTCCAAAAA
This sequence comes from Bison bison bison, assembly GCF_000754665.1. Classification (NCBI taxonomy): domain Eukaryota; kingdom Metazoa; phylum Chordata; class Mammalia; order Artiodactyla; family Bovidae; genus Bison; species Bison bison. The sequence continues at coordinate 453,645 of NW_011494879.1, read as the reverse complement.
GCCAACGACGCCTCATTTAAGAGCCCATGAACATTTAAAGCTCACTGGCACAGCTCATGAGGAAATTTCCAAATACATTTGCTCGCCCGTCACTACCTGGAATAACTCTGGAAGGGCCCACGCAGAATTCCACTCTGCCGTTTCCCCAGAAGTGCTGACTGACGGGCCATATGCTCAGCTCGGTGCCCATCTGCTCGGCGCCCGGGGGGACAGGGAGGAGCGGCCTGCCCACTGGCGGAGGGGCCCGGCTCCTGTCTAATGGTCCCCGAAACGGCTTTTCGGCCCAGGAAACCCGCCTTCCCCATAAGCCCCGAGAACGGTTCCTGCTCAACACGCTGCAGGCAAAAGAGGCTTTCTACTGGTTACTGCTGACTTAATGCTTAAACGTTTATGGATGGGAGAGAGCTGTCTGGTTTTATTTCTTGCACATAACGCACGTATCATTAGTCATTTCCTGTCCATCCTTACTTAAAAACACATGCGTGTTTTTCTAATTTGCTGAACGTGAAGCCTGGCCAGGTACGGTGGGCGTGACGGATCCTGAAGCCATGACACCCCGAACCCCGAGGGGGCAAATCCCTCCAGCTCCCTGGAGTCTCCAGTGGCAATAGGACTGATGGGTTCTTAGCTTTTTGAAAATATGATGAAAAGTTTCTGACCTTTTCTCCAGGAAAAAGAGACACGGACATGAAATTTTGTGTTTACGGGGATCATGGACCCTCCAGAGGCCTTCGTGTTTCTGAATCAGGTCGAAGACAAGCTTGGATTGGCTCAGCCTGTCACCTCAGGTCACCCACCTCTGGCCTCTGGATCTGCATCTACCTCCCCACCAGCCCCCCTCTCTACTCATCCGCCTCTGCCTCACCAGCTGACTTAACTTCTCACATTTTCCCCAACAGACTCCCGTGCCTTTGTTTCCTTCACCAGGGAGACTCTTCCATCCGTGTGTTCCAAATATTACTCATCCTTTAAACCTCAGTTTCCTCGCCACCTCTTCCTTGTCTTTTTTTTTTTTTTTTTTAACTCTTCTCATCAGGAAATTATCTTTCCTTACATTTTCTTCCCTCGTTACTTCATCTTTATATTTCGGGCACCTTGTAACTTTCCACCTCATAGATATTTGTGAATCTTGCCTCCCTTACTGACCTGTGAGCTAATTCACTTCCATAGTCTTCTCCCTGGGGCTTTCCCTGGTGGTTCAGATGGTAAAGAAATTACCTGCAGTGCGGGAGACCCAGGTTCGATCCCTGGGTCAGGAATATCCCCTGGAGGAGAGAATGGCAACCCACCCCAGTATTCCTGCCTGGGAAATCCTCTGGACAGGGGAACCTGGTGGGCTGTAGTCTGTGGGGTCTCAAAGAGTCGGACACTGTCACTTCACTTTCAGTCATCTCCCTGGCACACAGTGAGTACTCAATAAATGCTCTAAATAACCAATAGATGCTCTAAATAACCAGTATCTGTGTATGTGATCCTGATACAGGTTGTAAAATGAAACCCCAACAAGTGTGCAAATATTCATCTCTTTGTGACTCTGATTTATGTGAAATCTTCAGAGGTTCTTGCGGTCAGGGCATGCTTGTCTGTAGGGGCTTGCCACAAAGAAATCATTAGGGGGTCAACAAAGCCCCAGAATTTCAACAAATGTCAGCTATGTGCAAGTGGATGGGCCATTTGACAGGGTGGTTGGATGATTCTCCTGAAAGAATGCTTGCTTCCAGAAGACTACTCTGAAAAGTAAGAAAGATACTGTTCTACATTCACAAAGGCATGTTTAGTCCAAATAGTTTAGAAACCCTTCTTTTCTATCACTGAGGGGATTTCAGTTGGGATGTACTGCCAATTTAAGGGGTAGAGACCTGAGCTTGAGGGAATTTCTGGTTAATGTATTTTTGATATTGTTCCCCAGGACAGGACGGAGTTACATTCCTTGATCAGACTACAAGCCCTCAGCTGTGAAATCGAACCACTGGGAGATTCCTTGATCTCTGTTCTCTTAGAATGCGTGTGTGCTAAGTCACTTGAGTTGTGTCCGACTCTGTGTGACACTATGGACTGCAGCCTGCCAGGCTCCTCTGTCCATGGGATTCTCCAGGCAAGAATCCTGGAGTGGGTTGCCGTGCCCTCCTCCAGGGGATCTTCCGCACCGAAGTATTGAACCAGCATCTCTTTGTGTCTCCCGCATTGGCAGGTGGCTTCTTTACCGCTAGTGCCACCTGGGAAGCCCTAAGAAGAGAATGTTATGTTAGAATGTTTCACCTTTATTCTCGATTCTACATAGAACCAACCTAACTTGAGGATTCACCTAGTGTGTGGGTTCTAAACACGTCTAAACAAGATCCAAGGGATACACTTGAGAGTCAAGGTAAGAAGTGAAGCCTGATCTCCCAGTGAAGCCTTCAGAGGATGAACATCTCTGAATTGGGGACGAAGCTGTACTGGCAGGCTGACTCCACCCTTCATATAAACTTGGTTGTCATGGTGATAGGAGGTAAGTGAAGCTGGGAGAGGACCATGAAACACTGCTGTGGGAAAAGGGGCTTCTGTGACTTACATAGTCATGTTCCAAATGTACACTTTTGAATAAGAGACAAGTGGCTCACAGCTACCCCCGGCTCCCCGGCACTGAATGGCATCAACAAATCCCCTCAGAGTCCTCCAAGCCTGTCCCCGGCTTTATATTACTCGGGGGTCCTAAAGGGTAATGATCCCTAAGAAAGGAAAATGGCTACTAGAAACATCTACATCCAGGAAAAGGAGCAAAATGCTAGTAAAACGGTTCCACCAGGGGGTAAACCCATCTTCCAAAAATTAATCAGTTGATGGAATAATCACTTTGTTTATAAAATAGGAAAGCAATTTATCCTCTTCTGGTTCTGATAGAAGTGTTTCAAAAGAAAACCTTAGGCTCCCCAAATACCTTGAGAAAAGAGGATAGCTTCTGTTGTTTTTCCTGATTTCCTCCCCCTGGCAAGTGATGGATCTTCTTCATCTTAGTTTTGTTTTGTACAATTCAGACAGGCGGAATCATTACATACACAACTCCAACAGGCTGCTCCAGGAGCTGCAACTTACGTGTCACTATCAGCATAACTTTCAAACAAAGCCTGATTGACCACGTGGTGACCCTAAGAACTAGCATTTGTCCAGTACCCTCAGATGCCACGAAGGCCTCTCGTACGTGTCATTTCACATGATGCCAGTGACAGTCCAGGCAAGGAGAGCCCTTGAGCCCTTGATCATTTCAAAGATGAGATCAGAGAATAAAACGACTTGGCCAAGCTCATCGTGCACTGATCAGAGATTAAGGACTTTAATCCAGACTTGGCTGATGCCAAGTCCAGTGCCTCGTCGGGACACGAGCTGCTCCTCTGACATGGATGCTTATGAAGGACGTTCTTGAGCCCAGGAGCTGATGAGCATGCTGGTTTCTAAGGTCCCTGCAAGTTCTGTGCCTCTATCGATAAAATGATGGGGCTGGATTAAACCAGGGGCTTTAGAAACTTCTTGTAGCAGAAAAGATCCTTCCCGCTCAGAGGAAATCTAGAGAATGCCAAAGTATAAAATAGGTCATCCCAGCTCCCCTCTGGTTAAAAAAGAAATGACTCCCCCGGAAATGTCCATCAAGTGACGAATGGATAATGTGGTATATCCATAGAATGGAACATTATTGGGGCATAAGAAGGAATAAAGTACTGACACATATTATAACATGGGTGAACCAAAAACATGCTAAGTGAAAGAAGCCAGCCACAAGAAACTCCATTTACATGAGATAACCAGAAAAGGTAAATCCAGAGATAGAAAATAGGTTGGCAGAGGCGGGAATGGGGAGTGAGTGCTTAATGGATAATGGATTACCTTTTGGAGTGACAAAATATTTTGGAGCTAGAAAGGGGTGCTGGTTGTACAACATTATGAATGTGCTAAATGTCACTGAACTGTATACTTTTGTAAGGCTAGTTTTATATTGTGTGGATTTTACCTCCATATGTGTGTGCAGAGATGTATGAGAGTTCTAGAATCCTATCCCATCAATCGCCCTTCCCCCGCCCCTGCAGTGCCTCCAAGGACGCCTAGTAAGTAAATCAATAGAGTCATCAGATATTACAAAAAGTCATCATAGTTCAAAACAGCTCTCATATGACAGCTATTTTGTTCCTTCAGGGGCCAAAGGTATATTTTCTCCTAACCCAACAAATAAATTTGTCTGGGCGAGTGACATCATACTACATGGAAACAAAATTTTCCATTGCAGTCAGCTCCAATGTCAAGTCTAGTTGCAGTGGCCCAACAGCTTTGGTTTTAGGATATGTCATTGGTTTTAAACTCGAAAGTCTATTTAAGTATACCAGAAAAGAGCATGGTAAGCACTTTCTGTTTGTTGGTTCAAATTATAGTAGATAATTTTATTGGTGAATCGTAAACTAAGCATTATTAAGTGCCTACTATATAGTAAGGTGGCTCAGCAGTAAAGAATACGCCTGCAATGCAGGAGACCATGCAGGAGACTCAGGTTCAATCCCTGGGTGGGAAAGATTCCCTGGAGAAGGGAAAGGCAACCCACACCAGTAGTCTTGCCTGGAGAATTCCATGGACAGAGGAGCCTGGTGAGCTACAGTCCATGGGGTCACAAAGACTCGGACATGACTGAGCATACACACACTATATAGTAAGTCTTGCATGTTGCTTCACTTAAACATCATTATCTCCATTTTATAGAAAAGGATACTGAGGCTCAGAATAGCTCTCCACATCTTCACCATCAAGATTTGAATCTCAGTCTCTTCAGCTCAGGAGAAAGTTCTATCTACTATACCCACTCAGTAGGGTCACAGGTCCTTCTCCCCGTGGAAGGCATGAGGATTGCTCTCTGCCCCATCAATATATGGACCCCAGCCTATATGACCCCCTACTTCTGGGGTGTGTGAAGATGCAGGACACACAGACACAGGTGTCTGATACCCTTCCAAGGCCTCCTCTGCACCTTTCTAGAGCAGTTTAGAGCAGTTTAAACCTTTTTGCTTCAGTCTGTGCAGGAAAAGTGAAAACTATCTTCAACAGTCTTGCTGGCAAAGTGTATTCAATGAACTGATGAGGGACACATCAAACTGCCTCTTGAGAAATCTGTATGCAGGTCAGGAAGCAACAGTTAGAACTGGACATGGAACAACAGACTGGTTCCAAATAGGAAAAGGTGTACGTTAAGGCT
>NW_011494879.1:440787-447980 GCF_000754665.1 Bison bison bison | reverse complement strand
GATGCTTTTGAACTGTGGTGTTGGAGAAGACTCTTGAGAGTCCCTTGGACTGCAAGGAGATCCAACCAGTCCATTCTGAAGGAGATCAGCCCTGGGATTTCTTTGGAAGGAATGATGCTAAAGCTGAAACTCCAGTACTGTGGCCACCTCATGCGAAGAGTTGACTCACTGGAAAAGACTCTGATGCTGGGAGGGATTGGAGGCAGGAGGAGAGGGGACGACAGAGGATGAGATGACTGGATGGCATCACTGACTTGATGGACGTGAGTCTGAGTGAACTCCGGGAGATGGTGATGGACAGGGAGGCCTGGCGTGCTGGGATTCATGGGGTCGCAAAGAGTCGAACGTGACTGAACTGAACTGAACTGAACTGAAGAGAAAGGCAAGGAAACTATTTGTTTTTTAAATATTTAGGTTGGATCCTATTCAAACACAAGAAACCCCAGCTTCAAAAGTTAACTGCTGGCCTAGAAGTCCTTGTGACATCACTTCCTGCAGTTGGCGTGACCTGGTCCCAGATTTGAACACACAGTTCAACCCTACAACACTGTGCCTTATCTATGGGCACAAATGCGATGCTTTTCCAAGTTATTCTTAAACATTTAGAATTGAGAATAATTTCAGCCTTTTGGTTTGTATGAAAGTGTTAGTCGCTCAATCGTGTCCAACTCTGTGATCCTATGGACTGTAGCCCGCCGGGCTCCTAAGTCCATGAAATTCTTCAGACAAGAATACTGGAGTGGGTTGCCATTTCCTTCTCCAAGGGATCTTCCCTACCCAGGGATCGAACCCCGGTCTCCCTCATTGCAGGCAGATTCTTTACAGTCTGAGCCACCAGAAAAACCATTGGTCTGTATAGTAAAGTTATCAAAATGCTGATAATAATTCCTTACATATAACGCACTTTACAGATTACAAAATGCTTTCATGGACAATCGTTGCTTGTTTTTGTTTTTTTAAAAAAAGGTATAATTAAGGAAAAATATCAGTAAATGCCATTTAGGTATTAACATACACCCTTATATTGTAGGTGGGGAAAGGGTGAGATGAAAGCATTTTTCTATTAAGATTGAAGTCAGGTTCTTGAAGCTCTAACTGTTCTTGGTTATCAGTTAGAAAAAAAAAAGAAAAGTCAATGCTTTTTAAATTAAAAATGAGGTGATGCTACTTATGACTTGATAAGTCGTAAAATGCCTTTCCCATCCCTCCCAATGGTCCTGGGCCCATTTAAATTGCTTTTAACTTTTAGATCTGCAGCTCATATGGATCACATCGAATGCCAGGTGCCAGTAAAAAGGAAAAAAAAAAAAAAAAACAACTAGAACCAGAAAATGAAAGCTGATCATGTTTTGAGGCCATCTAATGTGAAATACAGCAGTCCCCTTTCCTCTCTTCCTGGTTTTGGTGGCAGAGGTTAAGAAGGCTTAGGCCACACAATAGCCTTTGAACTTGTTCCCACCAAAGGAATCAGAGGGTTAACGTGTCAAGGTCCTCTTTAAAAATCTATCCCCCTGAGCCATCCTGGCATGATAGCCACCAAAATCTCCCTGCAGTGCCCCCCAGTCACTCAAGACCTAATCTCTACCAGTGAGATCAATAACCATTAGAAAGTAGATTTTTGAGAAATGAATTACATTGCAATGAATCTGACCAAACTGCAATTAATCCACTGCTTTTCCTCAAGGATGGCTAAAAAAGGCAGCTGCATGTGGGTACGAGTAGATCCATTATCCAGCTGCCATGAGCTGCTACCGGGAGGGGTTCCGCAGACCTGACCCGCCACCACTTTGATGCCCCCGTCAGTGGAGGCCATGCCTGGCGGGATCGGCCCACGTGAACCACAGGTGAGCGTTCTCAGTGAGCCTTGCTGGCCTTGGATCTGTGCCTCACACAGCAAAGAATGCTCTGGAGAACTCAACCAAGCAGGCACCATCCAGCCTGACTCAGAATATGACAAATGCTCCTTCAGAGTGACATTTCCTGCAGGGCAGCGGTGCCCAGCCTTGGCTGTGAGATAGACTTACCTGGGGAACCTACACTGTTTCCATGGTCAGGTCTCCAGCCCAGGCTGATTAAAAGCAGCATCTCTAGAAGTGGGGGCACTTGCACTGGTATTTACGAGAGCTCTCCAGATGGTTCTGATGTGCAGCCAAGAGGAGAAGCTCTATCGGAGGGTGATTCTGACAATATCTGGGCTTGAGCCCAGTTGGTGAGGGGCAGCAGTAAGAGGAGCCTGCGAAGCACTACTTGCTCAGGCAAGTCAGGGTCCTCATGTTCCTAAACCACAGCTGACACATGCTTTACTTGTCTAGCGGGGTGTCGGGGTCCAACTGATGCGTCAGGGGTACCAGGAGTGCTGTTTGAAATGCTTGTCTTTGGTTTTTCTGCCTAAAACAGGCACCATGATATTTACTCAGTCCTCACTTTGCAAAAGCCAGGAATTTGGTGAAAACAAAACCAACAAAATACTCAAGTGACATTCCATGATTCATGACATCATGGAATCAGGGGTGATTCCATGGAGGGAGGGGCGGGCACATACTCCCATCAATATTCCAGTTAGATGTTAACTGGGTGGGTGGGATGAACAGGTATTATAAGGTTGTAAATATTATAGAACTGCCACAGGTTCGACAATTGGTTCTGCAGATTTTGAAGCAAAAAGTTTACGTTGCAAGAGAGTTAACATCATGAAGAAAATTAAAAGAAAGCGATCCTTACTACACACGTCCAAGTTACCTGTGGCCCCATTCTCCAGCATTTTGTACTCTTTGCCTATGTTTGAGTGTCACAGAGAAGCACCACGTGGGCAATGGTGAGGAGGGGAGATTCTGTCACTGGGGGAGAGTGGGTTTTCAGAAAGACTTTCCAGACTCAGGTAAGGATTGGATAAAAATTCACCTGCTGAACTGCAAGTGTCTCCATCTCTTGACTCTGAGTCACTATATCTAGAGGGTGATACTCATAGGTGAAAATACAATTTATTAGATTGTTAAAGGTATAAATCTCACTCACGATGCTAACATGTTTTGAGAACTTGGCTTACCTGCTTAGGACATGGGAAGCAGAATTGATAGAAACAAATGATATAAAAAATACTTACTGGCTCTCTCTTTTCTTTTTAAGTGGGTCCATGAGACGCAGTGTGTCTCTGATCACGGCCACTTTCACTTCTTCATCGACAAGACTGGGGACATTCTCAAATACCCCTGGAGAGAGCTTGAAGGGTAAGGATTCCATGTTATGGTAGAGACAGTGATTCGGCACCAACTGACCACAAGCACCAGCCCCAGTGGTTGTACTGTCAGAATTGTTTAAAGGCTCCCTTCAGTCTACCTTTAAAATGTCAGTTTCCTTTTACAAATCAAAATACACGAAGGGGGAAGAATAGCACTGGGTTTTTCTCATTATCAAAATGATATATGCTCATTGTAGAATATTTGAATATATGGAAGAGGTGAAGAAAAGAACCTTCATAATCCACCCCCACCCAAAACCCAGGATTAATAGTCGGTGTATTTCCTTCCAGTCTTTTTTAATGTATTCTTAAGAGGGGGGTGGAGGGGCAGGTGGGGGGAGATAAGCACTGCTCAATGTACTATTTGTCTTAGGGACTCAAGCATGTCGACATGGCTAAATCATATTCATAGAATTTCAATTAGTTCATCTCCTGAGGCTAACTAATTAGTTCATGTCAAAACTGATGGAAAGGCTCAGCTGCTTCTCCGTTTGCAGATCTTCAGAACTGGAGAAGGGCACGCGGGGAAGTCACCATAGGTCAGATAGGTCTTATATTAATAGACGATGTTCTGAGCTCAACAAAACTGAAGTTATTTAGGCAGGAACAGAACTTGGCCGGGCAAATCTGGCAATGTCGAATCTTGTTTAGCCAAGGGAGCAGTGAGAAGAGTGGGACCATTCAGTTTGCCTGGTACTATATTCAGTGAGATACTCAAAATACTTACTTCTTGCTCGTGTTCGATTCTCATGCTGGGATTTGCATTTACTTCAAGTAGTATAGGCTTCAGATTTTTCATGAGAAGAATGTCAAAGCCTAAAATCTGGATAAACATAATTCAGAATTAGTTGCAGTGTCTTTTCAGGAATTAGGTACTATATTAGGGGTATTAAGGTGAAAGTAAATTCCACCTCCGCCCCCAACCTGGGCCTTGACCCTGGCTTCTCTCATCCATAGCCCCTCTTCCTCCGGATGGACTTGTCAGGCCAAATGGACAGCAGAAAATTTTATAGGGGTCTTGGTAATGGGATGAGGTCCCATGGTTCATTTCAGCACCATCGGTGTTGTCTGAAGGGCTGTAAGATGATGACCTAGCTCTTCTTTAACAGGTTTTTTATTATGTTAAGGATCAGTAATTGTCCATCAGTTTCTCCCTCTCCTGTTCTCCTCTTTTAAGTTGCCTCTTAGCTGGATCTCTAAAAAACCCGAGACTATGTTTCTTAACCTCGGGTATATATCAGAATCACTTAGGGACCCCTTTCAAAACCACTGCTCACCCCTAACCCACACCTGTGAGTCAGAGTCTTTCAGAGTGGAACGCAGCCAGTGTATTTTCAGTAGCAAATCCCCTGGATAATTCTGATGGACCCTCCTACCCAAGAAGAAGGGAATATTTATTAGGTGCCCACTAGGCACCAATTATGATACAATGCACCAATTATTCACAATCTTGATTCATTCTCAAGACAGCATATTTGAAGTAGGGATTGTGCTCTGCATTTCACAGAAGCAGAAAGTGAGTCTTGGAAAGGCCAGTGGGTTTCCCTGAGACTGCTCCTCTCATAAAGGACAGAGCTGGATTTCAGAACTGCAGAACTGCTATGCAGTTTGTGGGACCTGGTGCAAGATAGAAATGCAGTGTTCAAAAAGTATTAACAAGTTTCATGATGCTGAAACAAGAGCATTAAACCAAGCATGGAACCCTTTGGAGTGTGGGGCCCTCTGTGACAGCCCAGCCCATATGCCCCTGGAGCCAGCCTGCACCCATGGCCAGCTTTAGCACCCTTGCCAACCAGCCAACCTCCTGCTCTTGAACCCGGCATTCTGCCTCAGGTGTGGCTTTGTCTTGTGGACTGTTTCAATTCCTCAGGAGTCCCCTGCTTGGGATAAGTCACCCTGTGCATTTCATTCCCTAGGCCTGAAATAGCCCTTTATCTAGATAACATCTCCTCACCCTTGAGATCGCAGTTTCTAATTGGATTCAGACGTGGACTATGAGGATGCAAGATTCTCGGGAGGACTGTCATTATCTCTCTAGGAGGTGATAAGGTAGAAGAAAACTTCTAATATGAGTGATATCATTCCAAAGCTTCCAAAAGTAACATGGAGAATAAAGGAGGGGAGAGAACAAAGACACAGCTGCATCGCCTCCTCTGTGGACTCAAGAAGAAAATATGAGGGGAAATCCATTTACCTGTCTATCTAGAATATGCATTAGTTAAATGATAATTATTAAAGTGTAGCTTCATCCTTATTAATGAACTCAGAGCCGGAATGACCATTTGGGGGTGGGGGGCAGGGTGTGTAATTCAAGATGAGGCTATTCTTCAAGAAAAGACAATAAGGATGAAAAGTTGGGAAAAGTCATCCTCACTCTATTTTTCTTTTCCTGGTCATAAGAAGAAAGGAATGGAAATTCAGTAGAAAATGTTACATGTATTATAGATCCGCTTAATAATATATGACAAGTGGATATGAGTAATGAGGCCTGTAAGAGACTCTGGTGACATCATCAGTCTAACTTCAGACCTGGTCTGACACCTGATGTTGATGAGCCTACAGAGAACAATGGGAGGCAGTGTCAACGTTTATCATCCTGAGTCACGGACGCTTACTTTTTGCTACATCTTAGAAGCTTGGACTTGTCCTTTCTCGGCCTGGTGGATTCATCTCAGCTCAGTGCACAGGGATTTCATGAATCCACAGCTATGGGAAAGCTGCAGAAGAGGAGTAGCACAGCTTCGCCAACCGTACAGACCCGCACCCAGCAGCAGCACAGAGCTTTCCAGGACCTAAACTTTGGTGCATGGAGTTGACTGTGTTGAGTCTTGTGTACGAGTGCTTTGGAGCCAGACTTGGGCTTCAATCCAGTTCAGTCTCTCATATTTGCTACACAACTCTAGGCCTCTGTGAGCCTCACATAACTCATCTGGAAAAAAATGGGCCTAACAACAGCTACCTTGCAGGGTAGTTGACAATGGAAGCAAAAATGTCCCTAGAGTTGCCCATCTTAAAGAAAGCACTCAATATACACTGGCTCCCTTTCCGGTTTCCTACTGATCCCATCAACAAGAAATGACATTGTTAGCTTTGGAGTCCAGGAGAACTCATTTCAAATCTTAGTTCTGCCTTCAACTTGTGTAACTACCGGCAAGTGACTTAGCAGCTCCAAGCCCCAGTTTCCTCATCTGTAAAATGGGCATAAGAATAGTGCCTACCTTAGTCCATTCATTCATTAAGTACTGAATGCCTCCTGTGCCCTAGAGGCTCTTCCAGCTTCTGGAAATACAGGAGTGGACTAGACAAAGTCCTTACCCTCATGGAGCTTACACTCGAGTTGGGGAGATAGGAGGAAGTAAAGATAATGGGATGTAAAATGTTTTGCATGGTACTTGACACATAGTATTTAATGAAAGTCATCTTTATAGTTCTTCACGAGTTCAAGGAAAGATGAATTTCCCCCCAAAGTTTAATGAAAAATGCAGCAGCAGTGGATCTCAAGAAACAGAATCACAAAACTTGGAGGAGCCAAAAGTTGGTCTTTTCATAAGATCCCAGAATGTCAGATCTGGCAGAAAATCAGGAATTTATTTGGTTCAGTGCTTTTCAATATGAGATTATTTTGAGGGGGAAGCACTGGGGAGACCAGATCAGATCAACTTTTATCTTTTTTACATCCTGGGGTTCCCATGGGAAAAGTATATATTTATATCTACACATCTATCTATACTAGGTTCAGTTCAGTTCAGTTCAGTCGCTCCGTCGTGTCCAACTCTTTGCGACCCCATGAATCGCAGCACGCCAGGCCTCCCTGTCCATCACCAACTCCAGGAGTTCACTCAGACTCATGTCCATTGAGTCCGTGATGCCATCCAGCCATCTCATCCTCTGTCGTCCCCTTCTCCTCCTGCCCCCAATCCCTCCCAGCATCAGAGTCTTTTCCAATGAGTCAACT
>NW_011494879.1:424578-440687 GCF_000754665.1 Bison bison bison | reverse complement strand
TCCCTCCCAGCATCAGAGTCTTTTCCAATGAGTCAACTCTTCGCATGAGGTGACCAAAGTACTGGAGTTTCAGCTTTAGCATCATTCCTTCCAAAGAAATCCCAGGGCTGATCTCCTTCAGAATGGACTGGTTGGATCTCCTTGCAGTCCAAGGGACTCTCAAGAGTCTTCTCCAACACCACAGTTCAAAAGCATCAATTCTTCAACACTCAGCTTTCTTCACAGTCCAACTCTCACATCCATACATGACCACTGGAAAAACTATAGCCTTGACTAGATGGACGTTTGTTGGCAAAGTAATGTCTCTGCTTTTCAATACGCTATCTAGGTTGGTCATAACTTTTCTTCCAAGGAGTAAGCGTCTTTTAATTTCATGGCTGCTGTCACCATCTGCAGTGATTTTGGAGCCCAAAAAAATAAAGTCTGACACTGTTTCTACTGTTTCCCCATCTATTTCCCATGAAGTGATGGGACCAGATGCCTTGATCTTCGTTTTCTGAATGTTGAGTTTTAAGCCAACTTTTTCAGTCTCCTCTTTCACCTTCATCAAGAGGCTTTTTAGTTCCTCTTCACTTTCTGCCATAAGGGTGGTGTCATCTGCTTATCTGAGGTGATTGATATTTCTCCTGGCAATCTTGATTCCAGCTTGTGCTTCTTCCAGCCCAGCGTTTCTCATGATGTACTCTGCATAGAAGTTAAATAAGCAGGATGACAGAATACAGCCTTGACGTACTCCTTTTCCTATTTGGAACCAGTCTGTTGTTCCATGTCCAGTTCTAACTGTTGCTTCCTGACCTGCATACAAATTTCTCAAGAGGCAGGTCAGGTGGTCTGGTATTCCCATGTCTTTCAGAATTTTCCACAGTTCATTGTGATCCAAGTATATATACATATATATACTACTAATCCTGGCTTCCCTTGTGGCTTAGTGGTAAAGAATCTGCCTGAAATACAAGAGACCTGAGTTCAATCCCTGGGTTGGGAAGATCTCCTGGAGAAGGAAATGGCACCCCACTCCAGTATTCTTGCCTGGCGAATTCTATGGACAGAGGAGCCTGGTGGGCTACAGTCCATGGAATTGCAGAGTCAGACTGAACAACAACACTACTAATCTAATCTAACATCCACTTTGCACATTAGAAACTTGCAGCTTAGAAACAGGAAAACCTCCCTCTAGTTTGGTGGCAGAGAAGGAAATGTCAAATGGAAAGAGAGAAAAAACTTTTCAATTATGTGATACTCTCCACCCTCCAAGTCATTCAATCAGCAATGATGTGTTGCTACTTACAGGGTGCCCTGGGGACTCAAAGATATCTTGTCCTTCATCCCTCACTTCCGGAAGCTTCCAAAGCAAGCTGGAGAGAAAAGGGCCCTGAGCCATTCATTGTAAACTCAGGTAAAGCCTCCAACCTACATTCCAATGAGGGAATTACCTCCTGAGCCCCAGAACTACACATCCATCTGCATCCAGAATATTCCCAACTTGGAGACCCCACACCCCTCACATTCAACATAACCAAACTCACTATCTGTGATCAGCAGACTAAGATAGTCCCAATGATACCACCTCCTGTATTCACACCCTTTTGTAAGCCCGTTTCCCTGAGAGTGGGCTGCACCTAATAATGTTTTTCTAACAAACAAAACAAGGCAGAAATTATGGGATATCATTTCAAATATGGAGAAGGGAATGGCACCCCACTCCAGTACTCTTGCCTGGAAAATCCCATGGGTGGAGGAGCCTGGTAGGCTGCAGTCCATGGGGTCGCTAAGAGTCGGACATGACTGAGCGACTTCCCTTTCACTTTTCACTTTCATGCATTGGAGAAGGAAATGGCAACCCACTCCAGTGTTCTTGCCTGGAGAATACCAGGGACGGGGGAGCCTGGTGGGCTGCCATCTATGGGGTCGTACAGAGTCAGACACGACTGAAGTGACTTAGCTTAGCATTTCAAATATTAGGTTATATAAAAAGACTGTGGCTTGCATCTTGAGACGCATTCTCTTACTCTCTTGTTCCCTCAACATTAAGGGAAGCCAGCTTCCACGTTGTGAGCTGCTGGATGGAGAGGCTGAGATGGCCTCTGGAACTGATGTCCCAGCCGATAGCAAGGGGGACGTGAGGCCTGCCAATAGCCATGTGAGTGAGCTGGGGAGGGGATCTTTCCCCTGTAGCCTCAAGATGACTGCAGTCCTAGACAGTATGTTAACTGTAGCCTGTGAGGGACTTTGAGCCAGCAGCAGTCAGCCAGAAATCTCTCCTTCCTTCACATCTAGCTGTTCACAGGCTCTGTACATTCTACCTCCAAAACAGCTTTCTAGACCTGGCCCAATCTCCCTGTTCTTAGTCTAGATCAAACCCACACCATCTTTCACCTGGACTACTTTAATACCTTCCCCCATTCATTTCCCTGCTCTCAAAATCACCTCGCACAAAGGGCTACCAGAGTAATTTTTCTAAAATGCAAATAAAATGTTAGGACCCCCTCCACCTAAAATCCTGGCTTACAGGAGGAAGCCCAAGTTCCAGAGCATGTCCAATAAGTTCTTCTATGACCAGCATCTCTGTCAAACTCTAGCTTTATTTCCTCCAACTCAACGCTGCATGTCTTGGGCTCTAATTGTGCTGAACTGTTAGTAATTCTGGGCTTCCCAAGTGGTGAAGAATCTGTCTGCCAACGCAGGAGACCCGAGTTCAATCCCTGGGTCGGGAAGATGCCCTGGAGAAGGAAATGGTAACCCACTCCAGTATTCTTACCTGGGAAATCCCTTGACAAAGGAGCTTGGCAGGTACAGTTCACAGGATTGCGAAAGAGCTGGACGTGACTTAGCAACTAAACAACATTAGTCGTTCTAGAATGCTTTCCTACTCTCTGCTGTCTTCTACTTGGAAGACAACTTTATTTATCAAATATTTATTGAGCAGCACTACGTAGTATTCCAGCCACTGGGGATAAAGCAGTGAAGAAGACAAGGTTCATTTTAACTCCCGCCCTCTTGGAGCTTACATTCTAGAAGAGAGACCACAAGCAAGTAAATACCTACGACCAGGTAAGAACACAGAGTGTGTGCAGTGGATGGAGGGAAGGGCTTGGTGGTCAGGAAAGGCCTGGGATTTGTGAGATTTGTCATCCTGCTGTCTTCTGGTTTGCACTGTTTCTGATGAAAGGTTTTCAATTATCCTTCATTTCTCTGAACATAATGTGTCTTTTCTCTCTAGCTGCTTTTAAGATTTTCTTATTGTCACTGATCTGACTTTGATAAGCCTTGGTGTGTGTGTGTACACATTATTGTATGTGTGGCCATTTCTTCAAATATTTTTCTGTATCTTCCTTGTCTCCTCTGCTCAGGAAACTCCAATTACACAGATGTTAGACCATCTGATATTGTACCATAGGTAACTGAGGGTCTGTTCACTTATTTTTCCTGTCACTTTCCTCTCTGTGTTTCATTTTGAATAAATTCTATTGCTATGTCTTCAAGTTTGTTGATCATTTCTTCTACAGTATCTAATTTGCTGTTAATCCTAATCCAGTGAAATTTTCAATATAGATATTGCGTTTTCTTCCATTTGGTTCCTAGAAGTTCCATTTGGTTCTTTTTCATAGCTTCATTTCTCTCTACAGTAAACTATTTTCCTTTAAACTTTTGTACACAGTTGTAGTAGCTGTTTTAACATCCTTTTTCTATCAGTTTCATTATTTCTAATATTTATGGGACTGTTCCTATTGATTTTCCCCCTAGGTATAGGTTACCTTTTCTTGCCTTGGGGAATATCTAGTGGCTTTTTATTGGATACTGGACATTTAATGCTCAGTATCTGGATTTGTCTTCTTTTTAAAAAGTGTGAAGTTTTTAGGCCAGACCACCTTACCCGCCTCCTGAGAAACCTGTATGCAGGTCAAGAAGCAACAGCGGGAACCAGACATGGACCAACAGACTGGTTCCAAATTGGGAAAGGAATGTGTCAAGGCTGTATATCGTCACCCTGCTTATTTAACTTATATGCATAGTACATCATGTGAAATGCCAGGCTGGATGAAGCACAAGCTGGAATCAAGATTGCTGGGAGAAATATCAATAACATCTCAGATATGCAGATGACACCACTCTTATGGCAGAAAGTGAAGAAGAACTAAAGAGCCTCTTGATGAAAGTGAAAGAGGAGAGTGAAAAAGTTGGCTTAAAACTCAACATTCACAAAACTAAGATCCTGGCATCTGGTCCCATCACTTCATGGCAAATAGATGGAGAAACAGTTGAAACAGTGACAGACTTTATTTTCTTGGGCTCCAAAATCACTGCAGATAGTGACTGCAGCCATGAAATTAAAAGATGCTTGCTCCTTGGGAGAAAAGCTATGACCAACCTAGGCAGCATATTAAAAAGCAGAGACATTACTTTGCCGACAAAGGTCCATCTAGTCAAAGTGATGGTTTTTCCAGTAGTCATGTATGGATGTGAGAACTGGACCATAAAGAAAGCTGAGTACCAAAGAACTGATGCTTTTGAACTGCAGTGTTGGAGAAGACTCTTAAGAATTCCTTGGACTGCAAGGAATCAAACCAGTCAAACCTAAAGGAAATCAGTCCTGAATATTCATTGGAAGGACTGATGCTGAAGCTGAAACTCTAATACTTTGGCCACCTGATGTGAAGAATTGACTCATTTGAAAAGACCCTGATGCTGGGAAAGATCGAAGGCAGGAGGAGAAGGGGACAACAGAGGATGAGATGGTTGGATGACATCACCAACTCAATGAACATGAGTCTGACTAAGCTCTGGGAGTTGGTGATGGACAGGGAAGCCTGGCATGCTGCAGTCCAGGGGGTCACAAAGAGTCTGACACAACTGAGCGACTGAACTGAACTGAAATTTTTAGGTACTCAGTTATTTACAGATTATGCTGATACCTTCCAGGCCTATTATTTAAGCTTTACTAGGAACCTGGAAGGCTGCTGTCTATGGGGTCGCACAGAGTTGGACACGACTGAAGTGACTTAGCAGCAGCAGCAGCAGCAGATTGAGTCTAGAGTAACTTTCATCCCAGGGAAGATTCAATCCATTAGGACAGAACTTCTCTGCAGTCTCCCTTGAATGTGTCCAGTAACCACCAAGCACTCTCCACACTGACTCTTTGGAGCTTGGACATCTCCCTGCTCTGTGTGAGCTCTGGTTCATCTTCTCAGTTCCCTGGTCATTCTTGCCCAACTCTATGGATTAACCCTCTACATATGAATAGCCCAGCACTCAGCAAAGGTGTACAGGGATTCCCATGCAGGTTCCTGTAGCTCTTTTCCTGCTTGGGTCCCTCCTTTAAAGAATTCTGCCCACAGAATTCCAGCCACCTTGGCATCACTAAAATGCTTATCTCCATCTCCTCAACTCACTGAGGTCACAGGACTCTGTTTAGGTGCACCCTCACCCCCGCCCGTGTCTTAGAGAGTGCCCCCAGACAGAAAGCTGAGGCAACCGTAGACACATCTCGGCTTTTGTTCCCCACTTTCCTTTGGGATTATGATGCCGAGCTGTCTGTGGTACAAAATCTGAAAACACTTCTTTCGTGTATTTTGTCTGGTATTCTAGTTGTTTTCAAAAGAAGGTTAAGTCCAGTCTTTGTTACTCCATCACGACCAGAAGCCAAAGACTCAGGAGGTGATGTATGAACAGGGACTGAGTGAAGTGAGCAAATAAGTCATTTGAAGAGCTGAAGAAGAGCGTCCCAAGCAGAAGGAACGGCAAGAACACAGGCCACTTCTGATGAACAGCAAGGAGTGAGAGGGAGGGAGACAGGAGATGAGGTCAGACAGAATGGCAAGGGATAGATCATGTAGCATCTTGCAAGCCATGGTAAGGAGCCAGGATTTTAAGTGCAATGAGAAAGCCATTGGAGACTTTACACGGGGAAGTAATTTAATCTGACATGTTTTAAAAGAATCACTTTAGCTACAGTGAGAAAAATAGGCTACAAGCAGCAAGGGTGGGAAAACGAACATCAATTAGGAGGCAATTGCAGTGATACAAGTACAAGATGACGGCTGTCTGGACTGGGATGGAGGCAGCGGTGTTGGTTAGAAGTGGTCACACTGGGATTTCCCTGGTGGTCCGGTGGTTAAGACTCCGCACTTCCAATGCAGGGGGTGCAGACAAGCTGCCTTGTCTGTGTTCTCCGATAATCCTGCACATGTCCCTCCATGGTGCTCACGACTCCCACGTGGCAGTGCTCCCCAGCACACCGCGCACCTCTTAGGAGCAGGACTGCAACCTCGCCCATACCACACGCCCACAGCTAGCTCAGGGCTTGTGTCAGTGGGTGGCCAGCATATGTGTCTTAAAGAAGGAAAAAAAAAAAAGCTTACATGTCAAAAGTGGTCGAGGAAGGCTTTATGGAGAAGGTGGGATTCAAGCTGTACTTTGCCAGCACTAGATTTTACAAGAGAGGGAGAAGATGAGAGAGCGTGGCAGAAGAGAGAGTGTGGCAGAAGGGGCCAAGTCAGGAGAGAACAAAAGGGCAGAAGTGGGGAAACATGGAGGATGTCCAAGAGACAGGAGTCAGCTGTGTTTGGCAGACTCGCATGGATCTGGGAGGAACGGGGAAGCGAGGCTGGGGCCAGGCTGGGAGGCAGCGGGGGTCAGGACCTGTTTCTCAAACTGTGCTCCTTGGAACACCAGTGTTCCATTAAGTTGGAAATGTGACTTGCTTCCTGGTTTCCCCCTAAGTTCAAGGCACTTCTTCGTAGACTAGTTTGAGAACAACTGTCGTGACCGATAGCAAACGATATGACCTTATTTATTAAGTGATTGCCTGCTGGGTACTCTTCAACACAGTTTTCTCTCACTCAGTCTCACAACAACTCTGTGAGGCAGGGACCAATATTCTATTTGCAGATAAGGAAACTGAGTCAGAGAAAGGTTAGCTTGCCAAGCTCTCCAGCTGGAGCTGCTGGAAGCAGGAGCTGGGGTTAGCTCAAATCCAGGGCGTCTGAG
Organism: Bison bison bison; assembly: GCF_000754665.1. Classification (NCBI taxonomy): domain Eukaryota; kingdom Metazoa; phylum Chordata; class Mammalia; order Artiodactyla; family Bovidae; genus Bison; species Bison bison. Next base: position 433,700 of record NW_011494879.1, on the reverse strand, counting down.
AACTAAACTCAAGCCCATGTGTGAGCGCTGGGCTGTTCCTTCCCCTCCTTCCTGTGGGGTGTTTGGGGCTGATGGTGGGGGAGATCAGAAGAGCAAAGAAGGGAGAGAAGAAGCACCTTAGCACTCACGGAAGGTGCCTCTTCCAGACACTGAAGGGAAAGGATCACAGCCAAGGAGAGAAGTGGACCCAGAGCGAGAGGACGACAGAAACCCAGCTGCAGAACTGAGATAGAAAAGTTCACGAGAGCTGAACTCTGCTGGAAAGCTCTCCGCTGCGTGTGCCTTTCTGCCACATGAGTCGTCTACACCCAGACGGGCCTGACTCTCTGAGCCGGGGTCACAGAGCTGCCCTCCAGAAGACTGACAGGGGGAAATGTTGCTGAGGGCTGTCTGGGCAATGACAGGGGGACAGACCAGAATGACAGGGCAGCCACGTTCCTAGGCAACAGATTACAGGAAACCTGCCCACAGCCCAGCCACGCCAGCCCCTGCTCCGGGCCATCACAGTTTCCCAAGTAGTTATTGTGGCTGTGATTGGAAAGGGGTCACAGTCACATGTTTAGGATAAATGTAATTTTGTTGGCTTAGAGTGTATGTTCTGGAATGCTGCAGTCTGGGCCAGGCCTGGCTACAAGCAAAAGGGGCGTCCATGACAAAGAAAAAATGCATTATATATGCACAAAACATTATAGTTTGCAAAGCCCTTTATCATCTTGATCTCATGTGAGTTGGACGACAACCCTGTGATGTAGGTGAGGAAACGGAGGCACAGAAAAGTCAAGCGGCTTATAGAACGTCACACGGCAAGTCCATGTCAGAACCATGTGCTGTCCCCAAATCTTTGGGTTCCAACTTAGTTCAGGTGTTTGAGACCTAAACTAACAAGTGTTTCAACAAGTGATAAGGATAAAGAAAGCAAGAGAGGACTCCAAGGAGAACAAAACACTGTTTTCTCAATCACTGTGAATCTGAAATGTACTTTAAAACAGATTTCAAGTATCTAATGCTTTGTGGGCTTCCCTGGTGGCTCAGTCGGTAACAAACCCTCATGCAGTTCAGGAGATGTGGGTTCGATCCCTGGATCAGGAAGATCCCCTGGAGAAGGAAATGGCAATCCACCCCAGTATTCTTGCCTGGAGAATCCCATGGACAGAGGAGCCTGATGGGCTACAGTCCCTGGGGTTGTAAGAGTTGGACACGACTGAGCAACTAAACCACCACGTGCTTTATACCACATCAAATGATTTCACCCTCATTACTTCACACTGCTCCCAAGATGGCAGGTAAGGAGGTGAGTGTAGGTGATTCACAGAGAAAGAAACAGAGGCTCGGGGTGGTGAGGAAACATGCCCACGGGACCCCCAGCCGGGAAGAGGATGAACTCCTCCCGGAGGGTTGCTTCCGGCGCTGTGCTCCTCTCCCGACCCCAAGCCTGGCAGCACTCAGCGTGGTCGAGCAATGGAAAACGCTTACGGGCCTGTGGTTCATGTGCCAGCTGTGCTCTGTCCAAACCAGCGGCTCCCTCTCTGTCTGCCCTGCAGCTGGGGCCCTGGTTCCAGCCCATGGCCTCACCATGCCACTGGTCCACAGCAAGACAGGCAGAAAAACCACGGCCTGGCCCTCCACCCTGCACCCTCGCTGTGCCAGGGCTCTGCGGCTTGGCCACGCACGAGGGCCCACATGATGCTCCCGGAATAGCTGTCACTGTCGAACAGATGTGACCACGCAGTCCCCTGGGATGACCCCTGGATGCCTCCACGTTGCAACTCTCTCCTTCGCCCTCACCTTCCTGTGGCTCAAGCCAGGATTTGTTTTCTCTGGTCCTGCCTCTAAGTTGTGCCCACCTCCCCTTTCTAATGCCCTAAGCCTGATGGCTGAGCTGGACATCCTGCCTGGGGTCCAAGTGTCTAAGGACAGATTTTGGATGACAATTACCTCCACCACCACGACCCCCCACCCCACGCCCCAAACTGACCACTGCCTGAATGCCCCGTCAAAGGCTTCCACCGGCCTTCCCAGAAAGCCCACTGACTGGTGCCCACTACTAGGGTAGCCTCTCTGGATCTGGGGCTGTATCCTGGGGCCAGCCTCCTCTCCTGCTGCCGAACGAGCATCCTCTCCGTCAGAGATGCCGCCCTGCTGCCTCCCCCTCCCCCTTCCTGTTCCACGCTACCTGCGTCTCTCCTGCCACAGCCTTTAAAGGACTAGAAACAACTCAAACGTTCAATGATAGAAGAACCGATGAACAAAGCGTGCGTATTTACAACGGGATGTACAACCGTGCAAATGAAAGCGAACCAACGACCTACCTCCACATAGAGCCGAAAAGAGAGTGGCAGAAGATTATGTGCGTGATTGCAGTGTTTTTATGATGCTCGGAAACAAGCAAAACCATATATTCCTCAGGGATATATTCGCATATAATAAAAGGTTTTTTTTTAAGCAAGGAAACGATAACGAGAACATTCGGGACGATGGTTACCTCGGGGTGAGGAACAGGATCAGGGAGCAGCACTATAATTGGGGACCTTGGATTGGGAGGTAGGTTGGAGATGATGGTTTCGTGCTTCTGCTTCATAGGTTACACACATGTTCCACGTATTCTTTCTTATATACTAACTGCTTCAAGATTAGATCACGGGGGTCCCAGAGGTGGTGTTTCGTATCATCTGCTCCCTACTCCAATTTATCTGCAGGAAACTGTGTCCCCACCAAGGACCTAGACTCCAGGTCTCCCCCCACCACCTTCATGGCCAAATGACCTGGAAGGATGCACCACCCCCGTGTCCATCTCCTCCCTGCCCACTGGCTGACCCAGTGCTCCACACATCACCCTGTCCCTTACTAAATGGCGGTGCCCAAGGGGGTCTTCTCTGGCCTCTGCTCACCCTGCAGCGTCTCACGGCCCCATGACCATCTGAACACTGATGCTCCCCATCTCTGTCCCGCCCAGCCCTCCCGCTCCTGTACTCCAGGATCAGATGCCCAATGTCCACCTAACCTCCCCACTTGGATGTCACACAGGCCGTTCAGAGGCATGTTCAAGTCCAACTCCTGACTCCTGCCCACAAGCCTGGCCCCCTTCCGGCGGCTTCTCTTCATCCATCCAAGCACCTAAGCCAGCCAGGAGTTGGTCTGGGTTCCCTGCATCTTCCCTGCCACGGTCTCTCCACTGTCCCCCAGCCGCAGCCAATCACCAAGTCTGGTTGTTTGACCCCTTTCATAGTTCTCACATGGGCTTCCTGCAAAGCTCAGTCAGTAAAGAATCTGCCTGCAATGCAGGAGACCCGGGTTCAATTCCTAGGTTGGGAAGATCCCCTGGAGAAGGAAAGGGCAACCCACTCCAGCATTCTTGCCTGGAGAATCCCACGGACAGAGGAGCCTGGCGGGCTGCAGTCTGTGGGGTTGCAAGAGTCAGACATGACTGAGCGACTATACCACCACCACCACCATGGTTCTCACATCTGTTCTTTCCAACGCCACCAAGCCCTTCACAACCCAAGCTGGCATCCTCTCTTGGTCATAGGAAAGCACTCAGCTCACCAGTTCTCCCCACAACCCTGCTCCTAGCCTCCCCTCAATCTGGTCTTCACCCTGTGGCCAGTTTGATCCTTGTCACATGCAAACCTGAGTGCATCTGTGTCCGTTGGGCACCCTCCCGTGGACCCCATTGCCCTCAGCTTTCCATGACTTACCCCACCGACCTCTCCCACCTCAACTTCCTCATCTCCCTCCATGTCTCTGCTTCAAACCCCACCCTCCATCCAGACTCACATCTGGGGCTGCAAGCATGTCCCCCCCAGGATTCTTTGTCTCCCCAGCCCTCTCCAGTCTAGCCTGCTCCATCTAACTCTTACTCCAGGTCCTAGTTTAACTGCTGCTACTTCTGGGAAGTCTTCCCAGACCACCCTTGTTCCCACTCAGAAAATGTTAGATGGCCCCACAATCTCACAGCACCTGGTATGTTTCCTGGTGTGTTTCCTCTATTCCAGCACTCGTGACACTTCATACTAATGGCTTTTTTTCCGTTTTCTGGCCATTCTACACAGCATGTTGGATCCTAGTTCCCCCACTGGGTAATGAACCCAGGCCCCGTGCACTGGAAGTGTGGAGTCCTAACCACTGGACCACCAGGGAAGTCCCTATACAAATTGCTCTTTAACTTATTCATCTTCCACAAGAGCACAGATTCTCTGCATCAGCCAGCAGGGACCTGACTTCCTGTCTCACTAGTACCTCGAACAGTGCCTGGCCCCTGCTAAGCAGCTGGTGAAAACTACAGGAAGAAAGAATGAATGGGAGGCACTGGGGCTTTCCACACTGCTCATTTGACTGTTACAAGCATCCTTTAAGGGAGGTTTACTCTTAGTCTCATTTTACAGGTGAGAAAATGGAAGTAACTTGCCCCAAGTCACACAGCCAGCGAATAGAAAGCAGAAAGTTGGACCCTGCTTTCACACCAAAGCCCATTCGGGCAACCATCCCTCCACCCCTCTGACCACCCCGCCCCCATCCCTCACCCCACAGGAGACCAGGGAGAGCCCGGCCAAGGCCAAGAACCGGCTGGGAACTGGCGCTGGTTACCTGGAAGCAGGTGGGGCCCGGCCTCCCCGCGGGTATATCTGACTGGTGGAACACTTTGAGTTGTGGAGTCAGGGCAATGACGGTCTTGATCACCAAGGAGATGATATCGGACCAGACCTTCTTGATGTCAACACCCTTGGAGGACAACCTATAGAGAATGCTAGAAAAAGTCCTTTTGCTGCCCGTGCTAGTACTGTCCGAATGGACAAAGTTCCCACTGTGGACGTTCAGGGAGTAGTTGGTCAAATGCATGAAGACGTGGTGCAGGTTTTTGGGGTTGGGCTCCTGGTACGGCTCCGTACAAAACCGAGAGAGTCCGTCCTTGGCTATGTAGATCTCTAAGGGCTCTAGAGACTTTAGCAGGACGTACAGACGGATGTCGAACTTGAGTTTGTCGATGAGGAGGGGCTTGCAGATGTACTCCTGGACCACCGCCGGCCTGCTCTGGAGCGTCCCTGACAGGCGGATGTCACTGGGGTCTTTGATGAGGTAGATTCCGTCACCCTGACAACCACTGTCAGGTTTCACAATAAAAGTGGGCTTCCAGGAGGGGTCCCCATCTTTCACCATTCGAACCTGGAGGGAGAAAAAGGATGGTTAGCACCATATTCCTGTCCCCTCTGGTCCCCGAGACACAGCAGGACCTTGGCAAATGGTGAATGAGTGCAGAATGACCCCACCTATGTAAGGACTCACTCAGCACCTGCCAGAGGTAACTCTGTGCCAGGCACTGAGACAGTGACCCCCAAATGGCCCCCGATCTTGTTCCTTTCAATGCGGCCAGTTTGCAATCATGAGACCGGGGTTCCAACCCCAGGTATTGGCTGGTTATTAGCTATCACCCTGCGCAAGTCCTGATAGCTCAGTTGGTAAAGAATCCACCTGCAATGCAGGGGATCTGGGTTCGATCCCTGGGTTGGGAGGATCTGCTAGAGAAGGGATAGGCTACCCATTCCAGTATTCTCGGGCTTCCCTAGTGGCTCAGCTAGTAAAGAACCCACCTGAAATGCAGGGGACCTGGGTTCGATCCCTAGGTTGGGAGGATCTGCTGGAGAAGGGATAGGCTACCCATTACAGTATTCTGGCCTGGAGAATTCCATGGACTGTATAGTCCATGAGGTCGCAAAGAGTCGGACGTGACTGAGTGACCTTCACTTCACTTATGTGTGGGGACTATTTGAGGCACTTTACAGAAGTTATTTCATCCAGCCCTCGCAGAACATATGGTTGTTCCCTTTTCGTAATATAGGAAACAGGGAACGCAGGCCTGGAAGTCAGACTGTCTGGGCTCAGATCCCCGCCCTGCTACTTCCTGTGTGACCCCATGCAAGTTATATAAATTATCTGTGTCTTTTCCGTCTGTAAAATAGGAGCAAGATTGTTCTGAGGATTAAATGAGAACACATGCAAAAGCTGAAGCCCACTGAAGCTGACACATAAGAGGCAGCCATAAAGCCTGGGTGTTGCTGGTTGTGTTTGTTTGGTTGGTTTTTTTTTTTGAAACTTTATAAGAAACTCCAAAGTCTTTATTTAAAGCGATTATAGTGTTGCTGTTTTTTTTTAAAGATGAAGTAACTTTCTGGCAGACTGAAGGGCAGAACCGGGATTGAAACCAGATCCAGGGCTCTGAGGTGTGTGCACCGTCCTCTGTACTTCCACGTCTCAGTCTCCTCGTTCTAAAAACGGGGATATAAAACCTTCCCCCTCCCCGGATCACTGTAAAGAGGAAATAAACTGAAATGTGCACAGGGCAGAACGCGCCACTACAGTGAGCTCGCGCACGGGAACCATTGGTTTCAGCTTCTGTGTCTCTCATTAGGTTCATCTGGTAGACTCACTCAATCCTTTGATCTGTTGAGACCTTTTGAAACTAGATTCCGTCATCCTAAGATGTGCTCTCCTCCCAGCTCCAGGTCAGCAGGACACCCACATAATTACCTGGGGCGCTTGACCAGCTCAGACACTCAGCCTGACTCTGCACCACTCACACACACCCAGTTTCCCCCAGACACTTGTCTGATCCTTGAGAGGTTTTCTCTAGGGCAGGGGAGCTGGAGGAAATTTAAAGGTGGATCTGGTTTTCCCTTGTTGCTGTTGTTTTTAAGTTTTTAATGCCTAAAAAAAATTTTTTTTTTAATGTGGACCAATTTTAGTCTTTATTGAAATTGTCACACTATTGCCTCTGGGTTTTTATTTATTTGTGGCTTTGCTGGGTCTTCGTTGCTGCACGGGCTTTTCTCTAGTTGTGGTGATCGGGGACTACTCTGTTGAAGTGTGGGCTTCTCACTGTGGTGGCTTCTCTCGCTGTGGAGCACTGGCTCGAGCATGAGGGCTTCAGTAGTTGCTGTGTGTGGGCTCAGCAGTCGTGGTTCTTGGGCTCTAGAGCTCAAAGTCAGAAGTTGTGGCGCACGGGCTTAGTTGTTCTGAGGTATGTGGAATCTTCCCAGACCAGATTCAAACTGGTATCCCCTGCATTGGAAGGCGAAGTCTTAACCACTGGACCACCAGAGAAGCCCCTTACTCTCTGCAGCTTCTGCCTTGAAAGAGCCCGAGAGAGAGCTTTCCTTCCTTGCTGAACCTTAACAGAGCTGAGCCGGCATGCCCCAGCGCTGGACTTGCCTGGCCGCACACCTTTGCTGCGTAAGCCCAACCCAAGACATCTGTGCTCTGGGTTTTACTTATCTCTCTGACCAGCCTATATTTCTAAGTGAAGCTTTTGCCAATTCCTTGGGCACTATCAGTTACCCCAGGCTTGTAAAAGATCGTTAACAATGGAGGAAACACTTAAAGCCTTAATAATGGTCCACATCCATTGTTTCCCCTCGTCAGCAGGATTCGAGGATAGAACTTCACGGGAGATCAATGCCGGCCTCCCAGGGCCCTCCACCTAGCCTCCCTCGCAACAGTGACCTTGACGCTTATGTAGTTATTTAATATTCATCTGAAGCATTCATACGTTTGGCCCTTTACAGTAAATATAAGCGTACGGGAGAAATGGCAGTTATGGATCAAGAAGTGAAAAATGTCAGGTTTGCACTGATGGGTAATTTTTCCCTCTGGAAAGCTTTTGCTATGCTGAAGATACTAACAGTTCAATATATTATTGGCCACAATATTTTCTCCTTTGAATTCACTGTATATGCCTTAAATAAATTAAACTACATGGTCAATAGTCTCTGTCATTCACTGCATTACTGAATATTTCTTCTGCTCTTTGCCAGGGTAGTACCATACAAATCAAGACTATTAATACCAACAGGATCATGGAACCTTTAGAACTGGAACGATCCTCGGAGATCAATGGCACACAATCCTCTCATAATTCAAACGGAGCAGTGGAGGCTCAGAGAGGTGACATGAGTGGCCTTGGGTCCCCTAACTGGCTATGGGGACGGTTAGGATGAGAACTGGGGCACCCCAGGTGGTGCAAGTGCTAAAGAACACCCCAGCCAATGCAGAAGAACTAAGAGACGCGGGTTCTATTCCTGGGTCGGAAAGATCCCCTGGAGTAGGAAATGGCAACCCACTCCAGTATTCTTGCCTGCAGAATCCCATGGACAGAGAAGCCTGGCGGGATGCAATCCATGGGGTCGCACAGAGTCGGATACCACTGATGCCACTTAGCACACACACACGGGATGAGAACTGAAGCCTTCTGACCTCACAGCAAGTTCTCTGTGCCGTCTTTATCTCTGACAAAATAAAAAAGGTCTCTTTTTCCCTGAATGCTATTGGAAAGATTCTCTTAATACGGCCACACACTGAAGAGTTTGGCCTCTGAGCTTGTCCTTCTTGGAACTGTCATCATAGATCCTGAGTTTGCCAGGCCTGCCTCAGTCCCAGATCTTCTGTCTGGGCTCCTGGCTTGCTCCAATATAGGCACTATTTATGGGAAAGCTTCATAGCTGTTCTGAATGTCATTCCCCAAGCCACCAGACCCCTTCAGTAACTTCTATTTTAAAAAGAGAAAAAAATTCTAGAAGTCACATTCACTTTCCTCAGAGGTTTTACTCAAAGGTGACCTCTTCCCCCCAGTTATTAAAGTTATTAAAGAACGAACGCATTGGTTCTTAGCAAGAAGTCACGGACCAGAATCTAAAGATAGTCTATATAACTAGGCCCCAGGCCCAGAAATTCTGACTTAACAGATCTGGGATGAGACCTGAGCATATACATATTTGAGAAAAAGCATGACGGGTAATTCTGGTGTTCACTCCGTTTGAGAATCACTGAGCTAACATGAATTAAATAAAAATGCAATCTGGACCCCACATACTGAATGAAGTTTTACGCATTAATGCTAGCCAGAATATGAGAAAAACTTGCACTTGGGCTACAGCTGACGGTATCACCAGTTTCACCCACACATGCCCTTGCATGTGAAATTCATTATCTTGTAACTGTGCACAGAGAACCGAGAGAGCTGTGCAGAGGACCGGGAGACCAGATTGCCCAGGCACTCGCTGGCGCTATTGAAAATTGTTATGTCTTTTACTGCCCCCTAGTGGATATTTAAGAAATGTGACCGGGAAAGACTC
>NW_011494879.1:422685-424428 GCF_000754665.1 Bison bison bison | reverse complement strand
GAGAAAGATTGAGGGCAGGAGGAGAAGGGGACAACAGAGGATGAGATGGTTGGATGGCATCACCAACTCAACGGACATGAATTTGAGTAAATTCCAGGAGGTGGAGATGGACAGGGTGCTGCAGTCCATGGGGTCACAAAGAATTGGACACAACTTAGCTACTGAATAACAACAACAAAAGCACTCTACAAAATGCTAAGGGTTGATCCCTGGGTCGTGAAGATCCCCTGGAGAAGGAAATGGCAACCAGTATTCTTGCCTGGAGAATCCCATGGACAGAGGAGCCTGGTGGGTTATGGTCTACAGGATCACACAGAGTCAGACACGACTGGAGCAACTTAGGATCCACGCACACAGTCTTAAAGAAGCACCACAAAAATCTCTCTCTGCAGTACTGTCAAGGTAAGCTCATACTTTGAATGAATAGAATCTCGAGAATGCCATGGTTAGCCAAGGTCATGCTCAGTTCTCACGCTGTCTGTCCCTTACAAACACTTCAGGTGTTCTCCTTAATACACAGATTGTTAAAAAGTCTCCCTCAATTAAAATCCTCTGTCTGTATAAAACTTAGAATTATGGGCAACATGAGTATGAAATACAGGAGATACATACCAGGTAAAATTAGTGACGTTTGTATTCTTCAAGGTGGTTTTTTGTTGCTGTTGTTCTTTTCCAAACTTACCATTAAAAAAAAATACCAGTAGCAGCAAGTGTCTCTGAATATATTTTCATAAAGGATAGCTCTTGGCAAACAGATGTTTGTACGCCCATGTCCATAGCAGCTTTATTGTCACTAGCCAAAACGTGGGAGAAACCTGAGTGTCCATCAACAGATGAATGGATAAACAAAATGTGGTATGTACATACCATCAAGTATTATTCAGCTATAAACAGGAAGGAAATTCTGACATACACTACAATGAAACTTGAAGACAGTGTGCTAAGTGAAATAAGCCATCACACTAAAGGAAAAAATACTATATGGTTCCACTTGTATGAGGTACCTGTATGCTATGCATGATAAATGGCTTCAGTCGTGTCCAACCCTTCGTGACCCCATGGACTGTAGCCCGCCAGGCTCCTCTGTCCATGGGATTCTCCAGGCAAGAATACTGGAGTGGGTTGCCATGCCCTCCTCCAGGGGATCTTCCCGACTCAGGGATGGAACCTGAGTCTCTTATGTCTCCTGCGATGGCAGGCGGGTTCTTTACCACTAGGGCCACCTGAATCAGGTATCTAGAGCAATCAAATTCAGAGAGACAGAAAGTTGAAAGGTGGTTACCAAAGACTGGGAAGGGGGAGGACTGGGGAGTGACTGTGTGATGTATACAGTTTCAGTTTGGGAAGACGACAAAAGTTCTGTAGATAGATGATGGTTACAGCTATACAATAATATGAATATATTTAACACCACTGAACTGCACACTTTAAACTGGCTAAGATGGTAAATTTTATGTTACACGTGTCTTACCACTTTGAGTTAAAATTTTTTCATTGAAAAAAAAAAAAGGGAATAGTTTTCAGTGAGTTAGAAAGAGTACTGAAGTGAAAAACAGAAAATCTGGATTCCAGTCCCAGTTTAGTTAGGAAACATCTGACTGCGTGACCGTAAGAAAGTCACCTGACCTCCTAGACTCTGTTGTACTCACCTATACAATAAAGGGGGTCACACTGAGGTCCCTGGCTCCCGCCAGCTAACGGGTTCTGAACAATGATTTATCTTGACATCACCCAGCGGAAGGC
>NW_011494879.1:393356-422585 GCF_000754665.1 Bison bison bison | reverse complement strand
GGAAGGCTGTGTTACAAACACGCGAGTGATGTGAATCAGAGGAGGAGGGCTGAGGCAGGGCTGTGGTGATCAGCGCACAGGGATGATCTACGGGATCATGAGCCCCCCCACCCCACCCCGGATGGGAGATTTGTGATGCACTTGAAGGAGTCGGCAGGGCAGCGGGGGCACTCAGGCTAAACTATTTCGAGAGAGAAATTCAGCCACCGGAATCCCAAGCCACAAAACATTATTAGCAGTGAGGGGGCAGGTAAGGGGACAACTGCCGAAGAAATACTGTGTCTGCGATAGCGGGGACGTCAAAGCCAGTGACAGTGGTCCTCTGTCACTCGGGTGGATTTGCATCCAATCTTAGCAACCGAGACCCCTGGTGTCGCAGGCACAGGGAGCAGCTTGGCAGCGAAAAACAAGACTCTGGTAGACAAGCAGATGTTATACAGTACATGTCGGGCAGGGGCAGGGAGCAGCCCCTCCCGGTCTCAGCCAATCCATCCTCACGTGGCCAGGGGCAGGGATGGGGGGTGAGGGGGGAAGGAGGGGTGCAAATTCCTCCTCCCAGTGTACCATGTACCAGGCAATTTCTGAGTCAGGAGAGGAGGCGGCGGTCTGCAGCTAAGTTACTGAGGGCCAGGCAGGAAGGGGCATGGTGGAAGGCAGCCAGGTAAGGCCCAGGGGAAGAACAGGCAGAGTGCTGTAGCAGTGGAGTTTTGAGAAGGCAGGAGACAGCAGGATTCATTCCAGACTCCAAACACCTTGTGTTTCTACATGATCTGTAGGCAACCAGTGGGTTTTAAACTGCTGGGTGACCTAGAACACACATCACTCTGGCATCTGAGGGGGGATGCTTTGATGGGGACAAGATTAGATGCAGGAAGATATGGGGCTATCCAAGGCCCAAGGGGCTGAGCTGGGCAGTGGCGATGGGATTGGGATGCAGAAATGGGACAGAGGTGGATTCAGGGGCAGCTGGTGGCTGGATGGAGGTGAAGGGGTGGAGGGCTGGTGCCACTTACAGATTTACGGGGAACTCAGGAACAGGAGTGGGTCCTGGTGGGGAGGGGGGTGAGGAGTTCACCTCATTGACTGACTTATCCATTGAGCACCTGCAGCCACAAAGCCAATTTAAGATTTTCTATCACCTCCTCCATAAGCCCCTCACTATTCATCAGAACAGGACCACATTGTTCAATATTTCATGCAGATGATTAATATTGATATAGCAACTCTCCTGGCATTAGCAAAAATAAGAACTGCTGGATGGCTGGCCTGAGACACCAATTTTAAACTCAGATGGGGAACATCTTGAACTGGAGGAAGAGAATCCAAAGAAACTGCTCAGCCTAGCAGTTACTGGGAGCAGGGGTACTCTTACTACACCTGTCAAACATCTTCCCACTCCCTCGCTTTTGAAGAGATATAATCAACAAACTGTGGAACATTCTTAAAGAGATGGGAATACCAGACCACCTTACCTGCCTCCTGAGAAATCTGTATGCAGGTCAAGAAGCAACAGTTAGAACTGGACATGGAACAGGCTGGTTCCAAATTGGGAAAGGAGTACGTCAAGGCTGTATATTGTCACCCTGATTATTTAACTTATATGCAGAGTACATTATGCAAAATGCCAGGCTGGATGTAGCACAAACTGGAATCAAGATTGCCGGGAGAAATATCAATAACCTCAGATACACAGATGACACCACCCTTATGGCAGAAAGTGAAGAGGAACTAAAAAGCCTCTTGATGAAAGTAAAAGAGGAAAGTGAAAAAGTTGGCTTAAAACTTAACATTCAGAAAACTAAGATCATGACACCTGGTCCCATCACTTCATGGGAAATAGATGGGGAAACAATGGAAACAGTGACAGGCTTTATTTTTGGAGGGGCTCCAAAATCACTTCAGATGGTGACTGCAGCCATGAAATTAAAAGATGCTTGCTCCTTGGAAGAAAAGCTATGACCACCCTAGGCAGAATATTAAAACGCAGAGACATTACTTTGCTGGCAAAAGTCCATCTGGTCAAAGCTATGGTTTTTCCAGTAGTCATGTATGGATGTGAGAGTTGGGCCATAAAGAAAGCTGAGTGCCAAAGAATTGATGCTTTTGAACTGTGGTGTTGGAGAAGACTCTTGAGAGTCCTTTGGAGCGCAAGGAGATCCAACCAGTCAATCCTAAAAGAAATCAGTCCTGAATATTCATTGAAGGACTGATATTGAAGCTGAAACTCCAATACTTTGGCCACCTGATGCGAATAACTGACTCATTGGGAAAGACCCTGATGCTGGGCAAGATTGAAGGCAGGAGGAGAAGGTGACAACAGAGGATGAGATGGTTGGGTGGCATCACCGACTCGATGGACATGAGTTTGAGCAAGCTCCAGGAGTTGGTGATGGACAGGGAAGCCTGGCATGCTGTAGTGCATGGGATCGCAAAATGTTGGACACGACTGAGCAACTGAACTGACTGACTGAATTGAGAAAAACCTAAATGGTAAGACAAAACAAACAACAACAACCAAAAAAAGAAAAGCCTGTTGGTTTTGATCACTGATGAGTGTTTTGGGTTTACTTGAACAGCTTAAAAGGAATAACACAAATTATTCCCAAGGATGTACAGCTGACCACTCCCATGCAACTCCTTAAAATGGAGTGGCTTAAAAGACCCTCCTCCCCGGGCAGAACTGCTCCTGGCATCTGAGCAGCCTCACTTCCTGCCCCTCCTGCTCTGCCCATCCCTCTTCCACACCTCTAATCCTTACCTCTAAGTCTTCCTCCCCCTTCTTCGATGGCAGGGCTCCTGCTCAGCACCAAAGGCCCAGCTCAAAGGATCCCTCTGAGAATCCTTTCCTGCCCTAGGAGCCTCCACGCAGAATGTCCCTTGCGTCTGTCCTCTGTGCTCCTATGGTTGTGACCTCTAACCCGTCTCCAGCACGTCTCCATCACACTGTAACGCAACTGCCTGTGTGCCTTTTAAGTCTAGAGCTATGGTGTTCGATAGTTGCATCTTTAAGTCTATCGTGGGAGCTAAGAACACAGACTCTGCCTGCAGTGCTCCAAAGCCCAGCGCGCTGCCCTTTCCTAGCTGTGGAACCCTTGACAGTTTTTTGACCGCTCTGTGCCTCAGTTTGCTCAGCTGGCAAATGGGAGTAACAGCAGTGCCTCCGCCATGGGGCAGTTGAGGGGATTCCACAAGTTAAAGCGTGTGATTTACCCGGGCTAACATATGGTGGGTTATTATTGTTATTTATCGTGTTCTCTCTCCCACGAGCTCATTGAGGATCAAGACCACGTCTTATTTTCCTCACTAATCCCAGAATGTAGCACCATGGGTGCTCAAGAAACATTTTCTGAAGTGAAATTATTAGGAAGCTTGATTTCAATGGCATTTATGAGCCCCAGGGACATTAGTTAATAGGTATCTAGTTGACAGATTGCCAGATAAACCAGCTTCTCTGGAAAGAAACAAGATTATTCTAGTAAGAAAGAAAGAAAATAAAGGGGAAACAGCTATTTGTAGAACCCATGCCCTGTGCTCTCTGCTTTATAGCCATGATCTCCTGAATCCTTATAACCCACAAGGAAACTGAGGTTCAGAGAGGTGGAGACCCAGGGCTGCCGCCACACAGCCAAGTCTAAAGTCTGAGATCTTTCCGTGACAACCACGTCCTTTGGGAAAACTCCAAGCAGTTGAATGTTTGGTTTAATAGGTAAAGTGAGGAAAGAGAGAGGTTGTGGGAATGGAAAGTGACATTGTGTGATAATTGACAAAGTGTCAGCCCAGCTGACAGGGCCTTGCTGGAGCCCCCATGGTAAGAAGAGGCCTTTTCCACAGCCCAGAGCCCCCTTGAGCCTTCATGGCCTGCCTCCACCCCCAGAGAGGAACCATCACACACACACACACACACACACACACACACACACACACATATACTTTACAAACAAGAAACCAGGGACTTGCCCAGGGCCATACAGCCAGTGCTTGAGGCAGAACTAAAACAGAAAGCCTCCAGATTTCAACCCAAAGTTCTTTCTACCCTAATGGATTCAGCACCTGAAGAGGTCTTTGGGAAGGGACCTTGGGTGTATGTACGGCTGAGTCCCTTCGCTGTTCACCTGAAACCATACCAAGGTTATCTGTTAATAGGCCATATTCCAAAACAAAATAAAAAGTCAAAAAAAAGAAAAAGAAAAAGAGAGAGAGAGACCTTAGGAGTAAGTCCTCTCTCTTCGCTCTGAATAGTAACATCACGTTTGTTTGGTATTAATAATAAATTTCACTGATTTCCAGGCAGACCACCTTATTGAAGCCTTGAATCTCCATCCTGGGGAGAACGAGAAAATTGAGGACCAGAGACTCAAGCCTGAAGCCAGCAGTCACCCAGCAAGAAGGCAGAGGCAGCAGCCCTGGCTCCCCTGCCCTTTCTTCTGAGGATGGTGTCCCATTTACCTGGGAGGCAGACACAGCATCCCCGGACTGCAAAGGAGGATAGAGCACTTCTGCTCACAAGACAGGATCCTCTCCATCAGCTTTCCCCCAAACCCAGCTTGTTGTCAACGCAATTTAACGGATCCCACTTTTAGTGAACAGCAACTTTATGTGGGCCGTAATCTATCCATCATTAGCAAGCAATCAGAAAGCCACTCTGGATAGAACACACCTGGGACTATAAAACCTGCTTAATAGAAAGGAACCAGTCATTTCGTGAAACAGCCCATTTTCCTCTCGGGTCCACCCACAGCATCCGTCTCTTTACTGCTGGAGCTAAGTGCGGGGCAGTGGGGGACGAACACAGGGACAGCCAGCTCGCTGCCTGGCCTCCCCACCCGCTCCCCGCCACTCTCATCCCCCTGGCACGGGGGGCTCTAACCAGGCTGGCTGAGGATGAGCCTATGGGACTTGGGGGTCCCTGAGCCCACGGGGGCCCCCAGGCTGCCTGACCTTCACCTCCGCTGGGTCCCTGGGGCTTGAGTGTCTGTGGGGAGCGGCAGAGCCCAGGTCATGGGCTCGCGTCTCCGAGCCACTGCTGAGCTGGACGGCCCTGGCCAAGCTCCTCAACCTGTCTGCATCCAGCGTCCTTACCCGTAAATCTGGAAGAACAGGGCCTGCTTCCTACAACCACTGTGAGGATTAAACAGTGTCTTGCCTTCGTACTTAACACAGTATCATTTTTTGTTATTTCACTTGACTTCAATGTTATTATTCTGCCTCCATATTCTGATCACCCTTCTGATTCCCAACTCATCCCTGACCTTCTGGGCTGGAGTCTGAACGATTGTGGGCGCTGTGCACCGCGCTGCCCCTGGTGACCTGTCTCTGACCCTCAGCTGTTAGCTGTTCCCCTTGGATGGCAGCCTCACATTCCCATGCTCCTGTGTGGGTCACCCCTGGCCTCACTGGCCTTACCCCTCCCCATTTCCTCTCTTCCCCACAGTTTCCGACTGAGATTCCAGAAGCATTCCAGCTGGTCGGTCCCACCTGGAACGTACCACCCTGGGTTGCTGAGTAAGCGCCCCCTGCCAGCTAAACACTTTTCTCCAGTACTGAGGGTTTCCTGCTTAAGAATGGACTGAATAATCTTGAGCTTACTTCCAGATACGGACAGGACAAGGTTATCATCAGAAGGGCCTCAGGCCACCAGCCCTAGCTTTTCCTCCTTCCCAGCACCATAGTCCTGATGTCTGCCCCTGGCGTTCTTGCCACACTTTACACTGAACTTTAAAAAAATACAAGAAGATCAATGACACATTTTACAACACTGAGACCATGCCCTCCCTCCGATGTTTCAGCTCTTCAGGCTAAAACAGCACTGCTGTTTGCAGGACTGATTAGCGCCAAGCTTCAGGCTAGACTCATCGGGATGTATCCATGAGATCCAATCCTACAAATGGGCAATGGTATTTTCACTTTTATATTTTGTAACCAGAGGTCTCCCCTACATACTCCAAGACCCTCAAAAAAAAAGGCTGAGTTAACTCAACCGCTCATTCCTCCAGGGCAGAGAACGTGACTCCTGCCTCTCTAGGTTCTCCTGCCCCATCCTGTCCCCACCCAGAAGGGAACCTCTTTGGAACCCGACTCACCCTCTCACTTTGTTCAGTGCAGTTCTGTTTGGTCCGGGATCACAGGAAACAGGACTTTAAATGCTCACGCTGGGTGATCTCTGCTGTGCCCAGGACTTCCGTTCCATACGCCCTGGATGCGGGTGACTCCTGGCTTTCTGTCCGTAGGCTCCAGCCCCATAGAATTAGACATCTCCACGGGCATCACAAATTCCACGTGGCCAAATACTAACCCTTTGTCTCTCTCCTCACATCTACGCCTGCCGTGCTTCCTGCATCAGTAAGTGGTACCGTGTCCCCTATCTGGAAACCTGGGAGTCACCCTAGCACCTACCTTCCTCCACATTCCCCATCCCATGTAGTCCCCCAACTCTGACTCCTTTACACATCATTCAGACCTCAGCGCCTCTTGAATTCCTCACCTGTAATACTGGAAGAGCTTCCTAAGTCACCTGAGGCCCGGCAATACAGGCTCCGTCCTGAGTGGTCCCGTGTATGCTCTTCAGTCCTTACAAGCAACCCCATGAGTCAGGCATTAAGGGGTAAGGAAATCGCTACTTTTATAGGTCAAAAACAGCCATATGGATTATCAGCAATTTCATACGGTCCAAACTAATATTAATGCAATTATTGCCCCCCTATTACAGGTGAGGAAACTGGGACTTAAAGGGTAAGTTATTTCCCCAAGGTCAAAGAGGTTGTACCCTGGGGGGCTCAGGATCTGAACCCAGGTGTGGGTTCACATCCCCAAAGGCTATACTTCTCTCTGCTAAACTGTACCATCTTGCAGGATTCATATATCAGTTCCTAGAGGAAAGCTCACCACTTCACATTTTAAAATATAATTAATAATAATATATTAATGACTACCATATTGGGCTTTCCAGGTGGCTCAGTGGTAAGGAATCTGCCTGCAATGCAGGAGACAAGGTTTCAATCCCTGGGTTGGGAAGATCCCCTGGAGAAGGAAGTGGCAACCCACTCCAGTATTCTTGCCTGGAGAATCCCATGGACAGAGAAGCCTGGCGGGCTACAGTCCATGGGGTTGCAAAGAGTTGGACATGACTTAGCAACTAAAGAAAAACAACAACAAACGATCATTTATGAGCACTTACTATATGCCTTATGTTAATTATTTTACCTAATTTCACAACCATGCTATGAGAAATCTATGGATATTGAATTTTCTGTTTGGTTTATTTTTTTATCTTTTTGTGTTCTTGGGCAAAACATCTACGTTCTCTGCCTCATTTTCCTCAAGAATGTGATGGGGATAATATATTTACCCCATCCATATGATGGGGATGTTTTGAGGACTGAATGAGTTCATGCATGTGAAGGTGTCTTAAAATATGGTGCTGGACATATACTGAATGTCACATGCATGGGCATGCTCAATTGTGTCTGACTTTTTGTGACTCCATGGACTCTACACTGCCAGGCTCCTCTGTCTATGGGACTTTCCTGGCAAGAATACGGAGGGGGTTGCCATTTCCTCCTCCAGGGGATCTTCCTGGATCAAACTCACATCTCCTGAGTCTCCAGCATTGCAGGCAGATTCTTTACCACTATGCTACCAACGAAGCCCTAAGTGCTATGCAAGTATTCGTTATTACTATTTTTAAGAGGGTAGGACGATCAAATTTTCAGTTTATGAGCTATTGCTTCTTCACTTCAGTTCAGTCGCTCATTAGTGTCTGACTCTTTGTGACCCCATGGACTGCAGCACACCAGGCCTCCCTGTCCATCACCAACTCCTGGAGCTTACTCAAACTCACGTCCATCATGTTGGTGATGCCATCCAACAATCTCATCCTCTGTCATCCCCTTCTCCTCCCACTTTCAATCTTTCCCAGCATGAGGGTCTTTTCCAATGAGTCGGTTCTTCACATTGGGTGGCCAGAGTATTAGAGCTTCAGCTTCAGCATCAGTCCTTCCAGTGAATATTCAGGACTGATTTCCTTTAGGATGGACTGGTTGGATCTCTTGCAGTCCAAGGACTCTCAAGAGTCTTCTCCAACACCACAGTTCAAAAGTATCAATTCTTTGGCACTCAGCCTTCTTTACAGTCCAACTGTTACATCCATACATGACTACTGGAAACACTATAGGCTTATAAGCTTTTTAAAAATTAAAACACAATCACATGCAACATTATATTGGGCTTCCCAGGTGGCTCTAGTGGTAATGAACTCGCCTGCCAGTGCAAGAGACGGAGGAGACGCAGTTTCCATCCCTGGGTCGGGAAGATCCCCTGGAGGAGGGCACGGCAACCCACTCCAGTATTCTTACCTAGAGAATCCCATGGGCAAAGGAGCCTGGCGGGCTACAGTCCATTGGGTCTCAAAGAGTCAGACATGACTGAAGCGACTTAGCATGCACGCACAACAGTGTATTAGCTTCCAGGTAGTACAGCATAAGTTAAGTCTTTGTCATTCAGTCGTGTCCGACACTTTGCCACCCCATGGACTATAACTTACCAGGCTCCTCTGTCCATGAGACTCTCCAAGCAAGAATACTGGAGTGGGCTGCCATGCCCTCCTCTAGGGGATCTTCCCAACCCAGCGATTGAGCCCAGGTCTCCTGCATTTCAGGCAGATTCTTTTACTGTCTGAGCCACCACATAATGACTTGATATTTGCATATATTGCAAGATGATCACCACAATAAGTCTAGCCAACACCTTCCACCTTACATAATTAAAAAAAGTTTTCCCCTTGGGATGAAACTTTTAAGATATACTCTCTCAGCAACTTCTAAATATACAATACATGGCTGAATCCCTTCACCATTCATCTGAAACTGTCACAACATTGTTTGTTAATCAGCTACATGCCAATACAAAATAAAAAGTTTAAAAAATAAAATAAAAAATAAATATACCATACAGTTTACTCACTACAGTCACCACGCTGTACATTATATCCCTGGGACTTACTTATTTTATAATTGGAAGCTTATACTTTTGACCACCTTCACCCATTTCACCCCAAATATTTTTATTCTTTTGTTTGTTTTAGTCTTTTTAGTATCTTTTGTGTACGTACATGATTGTGTATTGTTAAATAAAAGGTCTACGGTTCAGAGAAGTCAAGATTCCTGTGAATCACAGTCAGGAAGTGACGTCAAAACATCAGGAGGGAAAAACAGTGAACAGCAAGGGTGGGAGGCAGGGAAGCCTGAGCTGACTGCAGGGACCCGGGCCGTGAGCCTGGGCGCTTGCTTCCCAAAGTCCCGATGGCACAGTCTGTCGCTGGGCCCACCGGGCTCGGGGTGGCTGGTTGGCCGTGGACAGCAGTGAGGTGCTGATGCTGCTGGGTGACGGTGCTGACTCCACCGGAAGCGTGCCGAATGGAAACCGACCAAAAAGCCACTCTCCTCTGAGAACCTGGCCTGGCAGCCAAGTGCCTGCCCAGTAAGGCCTGATCATTCACACCAGGAGAGTGAGAAGGAGACCTCCTGCAAGCCCCAGGATTTCAGCCACAGGTTTAAATTTCAAAAAGTGTGATGGTGTTGACATGTAAGGAATTACTTTTACACACCTTTGATCACTCTGCAGCGCTGTGGCATTCTAAGTGAGCCTGATGGTTGGAAGGCAAGCTGGGCAGAGTTTTACAAAGAAACTCCTACTGTGCCCCTAGAGGTCAGCTCCACAAGCCACTTTTCCTTAAATAAATACCATTTCCCTCCCTGCTTTACTTCAGTGGTATACCAGGTGGCCTGGACAACGGGACCTTTGGTTAAGTTCTTGGATGGGCTTCTGGTACTGTTGGCCCAGTGCCCCCTTCCTGACCTTGGTGGGAAACTTCTCTGCTTCCTTCGTGAACCATAGAGGGGTGGTGGAGGTGGGAACAAGCTCCCCTAACTGTTCCCCCAAATCCACCTTCCCCTTGGGGATATCTCACAAGTCACTGTCCCCACCACGGACAGGAGGGGACAGTTTGATCCCCCTTAGTGCTCTGAACCAAGTGTGGGCTCTAACCCTCCTCAGCTCCCCCAAAGCCCAGATGCCACCAGCCTCTCAAAGACTTTATTAATGAGTCAGGGAGAGGAGGAGGGAAATAAACACAAAGACGAGCTAACAGATCATTCTGTTTACAGACACTCTCATCCCAGCATGACAGGGCTCTTCCATGGGCTCTCAGCTGGCAGAAGACAGTGTCTTCTCATGACCTAGGAGCACAGCCAGGTTCCTCGGAGGCTCGGCCAACAGATCCCCTGACGTTGAGGGGGAGAAGACTGCCCTCTCCAGGGGAGGCCTCACCTATGACCCATGAAGTCAGGACAGCTACCCTGCAACCTCAACACGACAGCTTTTCAGGATCTCAGGATACAATCCCATAAACTAAACAGCCCAGAGATTTATGTCTAAGAAATAGTAGGGTTTCTAACACTAGAGCATAAATATCTTCACCCATCAAATGGGGGTTAGAATAAACCTCTCTGGTCCAGGATTTCCCAGACTCCAGTGACCAGGGAACACTTTAAAAATTATAGCGTACTTGGAGAACACCGGAGCAACTCACATATATTCAGGTTAATAATGTGGACTGACTGTAATTTTTTTTTTTATTTGGCTGCACCAGGTCCTAGCTGTGGCATATGGGAACTAGTTCCCTGACCAGGGATGGAAACCCAGTCTCCTACATTGGAAGTGTGGAGTCTTAGCCACTGGACCACCAGGGAAGTCCCCCGACTATAATTTCAGTGTATAAGATATGGTGATATGGTGACATTAATTAAGGGTGACAGGAATCAATATGTATTATAACATTAAACATACTACAGTTAATCTGAGAGTCCATCTACTTTTTTGCCTTCGACTTGAATCCAAATAGGCATCATCTCTTGGTCAGTGTTTTGCCTGTATCATTCTGGAAGTACCCCATGGTTATCTAATAAAGGTCAGGAGCAGCAGAGACAAGTCTGAGTGGCTTTACTCTGATAAATCATTTTATTCCAAGCGTTAAGCCCTGTCTAAAGATCTAGAAGTCGCTTCAAGCATGTCACACAGTGGGAAGGGAAAGAATAAGAGAAAGATGTGACCATTTCTTGAGCATCTGCTGCCAGGTGCTATGCGGCGTTCTTATTTAACCCTCCATCTCGTGTTCATCGACCAATAGCCCTACAGGGCAGTCCTTGTCTGACTTTCATGGAAATAATTCAAGGCCACACGTGTAGCTGTGAACGGCACCACTGCAGGTGTGGCCGGCTCCAGGATGCAAGCTCTTCCACGAGACCACTTTGGAAAGGGGAGCGGGGGTATTCAGCCTCAGCCCTCCGTCCCTACTGGTGTAGATACCTGCCTTCCTACTACAGTAAAAGTGACGTGAGGACAAGAACTACGCCCAGCATGTTCACCACAATAATCTCAGTGCTGAGTACAATGCCAGAGACTGAGAGCTCAGGAGACATGGGTACCATTTTGAAATTTCGGAAAGGCTGTCATAGGGTCTATGGGGAACATACATGTTCCACGGGACCACGAGGGGAAAACTTTATCCAGTGGGGGCAGGGACGTAGAAAAGTTTCAACTCACGAGACTTCTCTGGTGGTCCAGTGGTTAAGAACCCACCTGCTGATGCAGGGGACATGAGTTTGATCCCTGATCCTGGAAGATCCCACCTGCCACGGGGCAACTAAGCCCGTGCACCACAACAACTGAGTCTGTGTCCCATCAAAGATCCTACATGCTGCAACTAAGGCCTGACGCAGCCAAAGAAAGAAAGACGCTCCAGAATCAAAACAAAATAAAACTGGAAATAATCCTCTAGTACTTATTAAAAAGAAAATCCACTCCAGTACTCTCGCCTGGAAAATCCCATGGACGGAGGAGCCTGGTGGGCTGCAGTCCATGGGGTCGCTAAGAGTCGGACATGACTGAAGCGACTTAGCAGCAGCAGCAGCAGGAGTGTTTTAAAACCTAGAACAGTCACAAGGTGGCATGAACCGCCTAGAAAAATATCAAATTGCCCATTTCTGAAGATGATAACCTGCCCAGGCACAGAGGGGATTCACCCAGAAGGGTGCAGCGGGAAAGTTCTCTCAAGTCCTTTCCGATCCCTATGGTTCTTTGGAACCAGTTTCTTCAGCTCTAGGCCTAATCAGTATCTCTGATGTGCTGTGTGACTTGGCCAAGTCACCCTCCCTCTCTGGGCCTCAATTTCCTCACCTGTGCAATGGAGGTCTCTGTCTGCTTGGGGCTACCAGCATTCTCCCTCCACACTCTGATGAACAAGGTTTATGACAAGACTGCCAGCACGATGGGGCTGTGCCCTCAGAGGGCACAAACCCTCCTCCCTCCCACCGACACCCTCCTGCAAGGCAGTGAACTAAGGCTGCTTCCCCACCCAGGCACAGGATCCGATCAGGGTCAAACTGTAATGTGTAATGTAGACATAATTCTGGAAACTGTTCGAAAAACTAAACACCTTCAAGCAATATAACAGGATTTGTGTTTGAAGGAAGAGGGATCAAAGTGTTTCTGTTCCATAGAGATGGATCCACGGTTCTCAACGAGGCTGGTGCTGCCACCTAGGGAGGGTTTGGGGAATTTCCAGGAGCGTGTTTGCTGATCACAGTGAGTGCAGTGCACCGGGCAGCTGGGAAGGGAAAGATCTATTTACAGCAAACATGAAAAGAGCTGAGACCCCAGCTCCAGGTCACATCAAACCCAGAGAATTTTCCACACAATTTAAATGGAGCATCAGAATTTTCCAGGGATACAACGTTCATGTAAACAGATGGAAAATTATACTTTGCCCTCT
This sequence comes from Bison bison bison, assembly GCF_000754665.1. Classification (NCBI taxonomy): domain Eukaryota; kingdom Metazoa; phylum Chordata; class Mammalia; order Artiodactyla; family Bovidae; genus Bison; species Bison bison. The sequence continues at coordinate 409,759 of NW_011494879.1, read as the reverse complement.
TTTTTGTTTTTTTCTCCTGGGATTTTTGTCAAGAGTTGTTCATTATTTACTGATGACTTGGTGGCTTATGGTATCTGAGTCACCCACACAATGTGCAGTGTTTCCTTATGAAAAATAGCTTGAAATGTCAAAAATTAGGAAATCTCAAATATATATATATGCGTGTTTGTGTGCTTGGTCACTCAGTCGTGTCCGACTCTTTGTGACCCTATGGATTGTAGCGCACCAGGTTTCTCTGTCCGTGGGATTCTCCAGGCAAGAATACTGGAAACACTGGAGTGGGTTGCCATTTACTACTCCAGGGGATCTTCCTGACTCAGGAATCGAACCTAAGTCTCCTGTGTGCCCTGCATTGGCAGGCAGATTCTTTATCACTGTGCCATCTGGGAAGTCCCATATATACGTATATATACATTTTATATATATAGTCCATGGGGTTGCAAAGAGTCAGACACGACTGAGTGACTGAACTGAACTGATATATATGTGTGTGTGTGTGTGTGCGTGTGTGTATACGCATACATACACAGAGGGAGAGCAGGGGAGACAGCGGGTATGTTTAATCAAATTGTCTTATTTTCTTATATCCAAATGTATTCATTGTAGGTAGATCCAAGCATTTGATTACTTCATTGTGTTGTTCAGTGTAATGGTGCCAAGGTATTTACTTATTAAAATGTATGACATATAGAACTTTTCCTTATTTTCTGTTTTAGAGAATTATTTAGGGGGAGTTTGATTGTTTTTTCTATGTGTGTAGGTTGATTGTATTTCATTTCGGGATAGTAAAGGGGATGTCACAAAATATTTTTTATAAAAGGAAAAGGGTGCTATTAGCAGCAAGCACGCTTAGCACTCACCAGAAGAAACCAGGGCTGGCTCCTTGGAGATTTGGATGATTTCAAGGCTGCTGTGGCAGAAACAGAAGAAAAGCCTGCAGGAACATCTTTTTGGGGCAAAAGTAAAAAAAAATTGCCCAAAAGAGTCACAGGGAGGGACTTCCCTGGTGGGGCAGTGGTAAAGAATCTGCCTTCCAATGCAGGGGATGCAGGTTCAATCCCTGGACAGGGAACTAAGATTCGACATGCTGCAGGGCAACTAAGCCTGTGCGCTGCAACTAGAGAAGCCCATGTGCTGCAATAAAGACCCAGCACAACCCCCCCAAAAAAAGAGAGAGAGAGAGAATCACAGGAACTGCTAAAAGGACACAGGAGTCTACTGGCCAAATCTTGGATAATTTGACCATCGAAATAAATAACAATAGTAAAGGATTGCAATCCATTCAATAAAATAAAATTTCACAAGTCCACACTAATATGCTGCTGCTGCTGCTAAGTCGCTTCAGTCATGTCCAATTCTGTGCGACCCTATCAACCGCAGCCCACCATGCTCCGCCATCCCTGGGATTCTCCAGGCAAAAACACTGGAGTGGGTTGCCATTTCTTTCTCCAATGCATGAAAGTGAAAAGTGAAAGTGAAGTCGCTCAGTCCTGTCCGACTCTTAGCAACCCCATGGACTGCAGCCTACCAGGCTCCTCCATCCATGGGATTTTCCAGGCGAGAGTACTGGAGTGGGTTGCCATTACCTTCTCCAATAGGCTCCATACATAGTTAAATAAATGAAAAGGTCAAGTTCTTCCCTACAGTAGGAACTCCACTAACAAGTGTTAAAGGAATGATGGAATTAGATAACCACCATCTGGCAACCATCACAATAACTGATTCAAGCAAGGATCATTAACAGAGGTTAAAACTAGATTTGAAAGTTTGAGGAGTAATAGCATAGTAGGTAGTCTTAAAGCATCTTCCCACAAGATACATTATTAGAAAGGGGGAAAAGAGTAAATTTTCAGTGGAAATCTGGCAGACACTGCCTTAACCAAACGACTGAAGTTAACATCACCAGTAATAAGACACGCTGACATCATGCACCCCCAGAGATGATACCCCTGCGAAAAACATAGCACTGCTTCTGCACTGGTCCTGCTGAACATGCATATCTCCAGTTTAACCACGAGGAAGCCCTAGACAAAGCCAGATGGAGGGGCAGCCTGCTTACTAACTAACCTGCACTCGTCAAAAATGCCTATGTCATGAAACACACAGAGAGACAAAGAAGCTCTTTCAGCTTCCAGGAGGCCAACCAGATATGACAAAGAGATGGAACGTGCGAAGAGGGAACTTTCTAGTGCTACACAACAGTGGGACGATGGTCCAAACCCGCGTAAATTCTGGATGTGATTAGACTAGCTGATAGTGTCGGTTTAATATTCATTTCACAATGTTGATCATTACACTGTGGTCATGTAAGAAAACACTCTTTTATTGAGGAAAGTCATGCAGAAGAGTTTAGGGATAAAGGGACATCAGATATGCAACTTCTTCTCAAAGAGGAGAGGGAGAGAGAGGGAACGTAAATGTGGAAAAATGTTAATATTTGGGATCGAGTGAAGGATGTATGAAAATTCTTTATATCGTTCTTACAATTTTCCAGTAAGCCTGAAATTCATCAAAATAAGACACTGAACAAAAATAGAAAGGTGCCATTAGGTCCAAGAGGGTAGAGAAACACTGTTGTTAGATCCATCTCAGCCAAAGAAATGCTTGTATCTTACTCTTCTGACGCTTCTAGAAAATGTAGGGGGTAGTTTCAGAAGGAGGGGGGAAGCAGGGGGCCATGTCTGGGTGACAGGAAAGGACAAGAGAGTGATTTTATTAACGAGGCCAGAGAATTCGATTACAGCCCCTTTCTAAACACGAATCTCTCCTTTGCCTCTCCTTTCATTAGGCCTCCTCCAAGAAGCAATTACACAGAAAGGAAGTGGAGCGAAAGAGCAGGAGAGATTTTTTTTTTTTTTTTCGTTTCTTTGGCGATGAGGAAAGAAGGTACAGGCAAGAGCAATTTTCATAATTTCCCTTTGAAACAGGCTCTGAAGTCAAGACTGACTCCACCATTTTCTTGTAGAAAATTAGACATCTCGACTCAAGTGATGAAGGGGACATCACCCAGAACTTTTGCAGAAAGAAATGAAAGGACAGAAATTGAAGGGTGAGAGATGACCTTTTACTCGCTTTGGGAAGCAGGGTTTTCTTGACCTTTAAAATGGACTCCCAGAAAAATGTTTACCTCTTTCACTTTTTTTTTTTTTTTTTCTGTAAAGCTTGCCATTAGAGGGGAAAAAAAAAACACATTAAGGCAATGGCGCTCTAATGATCACATGCATCGCAAAATTTCACATAACGGATCAGTATTGCAAAGCAGCAAGATTATAACAGTTGTGATTTAAAACACTAAATGCACCGGGGGGCCGATTGAAGTTTAGAAAATTAAACAATAGAGCTTCCACTCTTAAACAGCATGAATGCGCAGGGCTGTCTTGGGAGGGGGAGGGGTGGTGGGGAAGCTAAAGGGAAAAAGAAAGTTAAGCCAAGCTGGGATGCCATTCTGTCAAAGAGAAATCTTAGCTCTTTTCCTCTCCTAAATGATCTATCATTGAATAATGAGATAATTAGTCTCAAGACTAGATTTTTCATTAAAAATTAAAACAAGACCATTTCCACAGTTCCCATAAGCCAGAAACACCCAAAATGCTTTATCTAACTAAGCATTCCTGGTTCCAGCTTAAATTTCCATCTGAAGACTGCAAAACCTTTTTCAGCGTTCATTTATTTCAAATGCCTGTGGATCCTCTTTGTGCTGGATTTGGGGGAGATGGAGATGAACGTAACCAGGTTCCAGCTCCCCGGGGTCCCTAGTCTAACAGGGGCAGCAGATAAGTTGAGGTCCATTCACCAAGGGGTACAGGGTTCTCATAGCATTCCTCTGGTCTACTGAGGCGAGGAAACCGAGGCTCAGAGGGACTGACTTACCCAAGGTACATACGGAGAAAGTGATGAAAGAAGAGTTTTAAGCTAGTTCCATACTGACCCCAAACCTTTGCCTCATTCTCAACCAGGAACACTGAAAGAAAACGCTGAGTTTGGGGGGTCCTATCACTGAGGTAGAATTGAGGCTCAGAGGAACGGTCCCTGGGTCAAGGCAGCAGGCGAGGGGGCAGGGAAGGGGAAAAGACTTAGCAGAAAAAGTCTTCATAGGTTTGTTGACATCACCTCCGACACAAGGAAACTTAGTAAGAATTTGTCGAGTAGACAAGCTTAAGAAGGGAATCCCCAGCCAAAGAAATACAAGGGGCGAGAGCCTGGGCAGGTGTGAATCTTTCTGAATGGGCATTGGAGGGAACCAACAGGAAGGATGTCTTGGCTTAGCCAATATTTGCCCAGACCACAGGATGACTCTGGAAGGAAGGTGCAGACAGGGCTTTAGTCACTATCCTTGGAGGGGGCGGGTGCAGGTAAGGGGACTGTCGCTGCCCTGGGGGCCGGGGGCGGGGCTCAGCCAGCATTGAAGGGCAGGTCCAGAAGCAACTGTAGGTCCACCTTCATCAGCTGCACTTCACACCCCAGGCTACAATGAGCTGGCATTAGCAAGAAGATGATTGGCTACATAAGGCCGACTGAGACCCGGGCAGCAAAAATTTGTGCAGAACGTTAACCCCAGCGGGGATTTTCATGGATGTCCAGAAAAGCCACACTCACGGAATCATAGAAGATTCAAACTGGAAGGGACCCAGAGATGCTGTACAATCATCTCCTCTTGCAGAGGAAGCACAGAAGCCTCGGGGATGAGGAGACAGATGATTTGGCCAGATTCCCAGAACCAGTTAAGGGGTGGCACCAGGATATGACACCAAAAGCACAAGTAACAGAAGCAGTAATCAACAAGTGAAAAGATAGCACGCTAAAAAGCTTCTGCACAGCAGAAAAAATAATAATAAAATGAAAAGGCAGCCTAGGAAATGGGAGAAGACATTTGCATACCATATATCAGATGAGGGGTGAATATCCAAATTATATAAGGAACTCATAGAACTCAATAGCAAAAAAAAAAAAAAAAAAACAACCCAAATAATCCAACTTTAAAATGGACAGAGGATTTGAACAGACATTTTCCCAAACAAATGATATACACATGGCCAAGAGAAATATGAGAAGCTGCTCAGCATCACTAATCATCAAGGAAATACAAATCGAAACCACAATGAGAGGCCACCTCACACTTCTGGGTGAGAATGTAAGTTGAGAGTCACTACGGAAAATAGTATAGAGGTTCCTCAAAAAATTTAAAAAAGAACTACCATATGATTCAGCTATCCCACTCCTGAGTATATATCTGAATGAATTAGAATCAGTATCTCAAAAGGTTATATGCATCACCATGCTCACTGTAGCATTATTCACAATAACCAACACATGAAAACAGCCTTAAAGGTCATTCAATGAGTGAACAGAGAAAGAAAATCTGATATACAGGTATAGATATGTATCCTTGTTTGAGTTTTGTATGTATTCACACACCCCCCAAACACATAGAGGAATACTGTTCAGCCACGAAAAAGAAGGTAATCCTTCTATTTGCAACAAACCTGGATGGACCTTGAGGGCATTATGCTAAGTGAGATAATACAAATATTGTGTTATCTCATTTAGATAGTGAGAAAGACAAATATTGGATGATGTCACTTAAATGTGGAATATTTTAAAAAGTCAAATTTACAGAAACAGAGAATAAAATAATGGTTGCCAAGGGCTGGGGGATGAGGAAAATGGGCAGATGTTGGTCAAAAGGAGCAAACTTCCAGTTATAAGATGAGTCAGTTCTGGGGAGCGAATGTACAGAGTGGTGACTATAGTTAACAGTACTGTATTATATACCTGAAAATTACTAGGAGAGTAGATATTAAATACTCTCACCACAAAAAAAAAATCGTAATTATGGGAGATGATGGATATGCTAACTAACATTGTGGCCATCATTTCACAATATATATGTGGACCAAATCATCGTGTCATACATCTTAAACTTACACAATGTTATATGTCAATTACATCTCAATAAAGCTGGAGGGGGGAAGAAAAATAAAGAGGGGAGCCAGGAATTGAGCCCAGGTGTCGTGACTCTGGTCCAACATCTCATCCCACATTAAGGGATCACATAGGAGCGTTTCCTGATGTCCTCCATTTCCCCAAGCCATTACTCTGGCTCCCATAACACCTTGCACTTAATTCCATCACAGTCTTTATCAGCTTGGACCATCTATCTCCTCTATTAAGCAGAACCCTCCCTTTTAAGCAGAGACCCTCAACTTTCAGCTTTGACTCTCCAGTCGACCAGTGCTGGACCCATAAAAGAGAATCAGTAAAAATTTGTTCATTAAAGGAAGCTGGGACAGTCAGAAGACATAGGTCTCAGTCATGGCTACACATACCTGTAAGCCATGTGACTCTGAGCAAGTTACTTACCTCTCTGATTTTCAGCTCCCTCATCAATAAGATGATGAATAAGAACATGATGCAGTGGAAAGAAAATGAGATCTGGACCCCAAAAAACGTCTGAATGAATGAATGAGTGATCACTCTTCTATACCAGAAATCACAAAGGCAAGGATACATCTAACTTGTTTTGTATCCCCAGCATACTTGGCTGGTCTCAGAAAATGTTTGAAGTAAACCAAGTCAGAGATCTGAGGGCACTAAACAGTTGTAGAGTCAGGGTACAACCATGACCAAGTACCTTCAATTCTGAATCTCTATTTTCTCATCTGTAAATTGGAGGTAGTGATACCTCCCCAAATTGAGTGAGGAGGAAGAAAGATCAGGTCTATAAAAGGCACTTGGTAAACAGCAAAGCCCTGCACAGACACCAGCTTTCTCCTGGGCTATTCACAAGGACTTCCTAGTGAGCACGACCTAAGGATGTTCATCCAGAGAGGAGCAGCATCTTGAGTTTCGGATGATACTATTTCTCCAATAAACAAACTGAGCTGTTAAGTGAGGGGGCACAAGAACAGCAGGACAGATCTAAGCAGGAGGTGAAGTTCTATTCTGGGCAACAAAGAAAATAAAACTTGAAGCAGATGGGGAGGTGAAGACAAGGCTCCTACAGAGTCTCTGCCAGCAGCCCTGAATCATCTGCCTTCTTCTGACAGCTGGAGTCCCCTGGCTTCCATCTCTCATCTCACTAGTTACACACGACCCTGGGCCACTGCTTCAGCCTCCCAGGATGCCATGCTGCACCAGCAGAAGGCATTCTGATCCCTGTGTCAGCTCTCAAGGTTGCTGAGGATGCATGAGACCTCTGGATGTGAGTGGGGGTTGGGACATCACAGGGGCATCACCGACCACCTGACGCCCTCACTGGCTGGCATCACTTTGGTGAGTTCTTCATGGCTCAAGTCAGGCCTGCCCTCCTGTGAAGCTGACAGGCTGGGTCATGCTGATACCCTTGGCTGCAGGGAAGCTAACTTTTGATGACTAAAGTCACAAGAGATGAAACTTTTAAACCAGAGTGTCTGCACATTAATCTGAAGTTCAATTTAGCAAATATACTTGAGTTCCAGCTGTGTGCAGGCCCCGGGATAGGCAACAGGCACACAAAGGTAAATAAGATGAATCCAGTTACTCACTGCTCTTGTGGTCCTTAGAGCAGGAGAGAAAAATAATTAGACGGGTGGTCACTAAGCAGTGTGACAGGCGTAAGGACCATGAAAAGGAGGAAAACAAAAGTACACCCACAGCTGTGGGGGCACAGAGCAGGCTTTATAGAGAAGGTAAAAGATGAGCAGGGGTCTGAAGAACTAGCAAAACATGTCAGGTGAAAGAAGGCAGCCTTGGAGGTGAGAGCAAGTGTTCCAGGCGCAGGGAGAACAGAGGAAGCAGAGGCTACGGTGCTGCTGAGGGCATACAAAAGTTGAATATGGGACTTTCCTGATGGTCCAGTGGTTAAGAATCTGCCTGCCAATGCAGGAGACACAGGTTCCACATCTGATCCAGGAAGATTCCACATGCCGCAGGGCAATTAAGCCGGTGCACAACTACTTAAGTCAGCCTGTCCTGAGCCCAAGCTCTGCAACAACAGAAGCCACCTCAATGAGAAGCCCACACACCACAACTAGAGAGCAGCCGCTGCTCACCGCATCTAGAGAAAGCCTGCGTGCAGCCACAAAGACCCAGCGCAGCCAAAAATAAACGAGTCATTTTTGTTTTAAAGTCAAATACAGAGGAGACCGGGGAAGAGGTCAGAAATGGTGCGAGCTAAGGCTGCAGAGGTGGGAGGGGCTCTACATGGCAGGTGCAGGAGTTCAAGCTTCATCCTCTGGGTAAACCATCAGGTCGCCCAAAGTCAGCCATATCAGCATCTCGTGTGTATGAAGGGAAATGATTCAAGTCATCAACTCGCCAGAAGGTTCTTTGATAAGCGTGGAATCAGGACAAGGAATATAAGCTCCACATTGCAGGTTTTCTTTCCGCCTTGACTCTGACCCACTTACAACTCCACATTTTCAGAGTTCCTAAACCCAGCGGAGAACATTGTTCTCTGGGGGATTTTTTTGCAAAGAATGCATTTCATTCAGCCTCAAGGAGCTGAATCAATAAAAACTAACTGAGGATGGAGCCAGAGAGGAAAATGGAAGGACCCCATATTCTCTGGCTCCCTCCAAGAAACTGCAAAACATTATTGAACAGGTTTGGGGGCTTGATTTGCTGAAAAATTCTTCTGCGACGAAATGCAAACTCCTTTGCCATAATAAATGCTGTTGTGATAACAAAACTGTACTTTTCTCAAATACCCAGATGGAAGACCATATGCAAAATAAACTCCAAGGATTTTTTTTTTTTATTGGCCATCTGCGCAAATTGGAAAGAAAGCCAGCATCCTCCTCTAGACATCCCAAAAATTTCCACTGAGAATCCTACTTTCTTCTGTCTACTGCCGCCTGCTGATGGTATTTGGGTACCACTTTTGCAAACGGATTGCAGGGCGGGGCTGGGCAGGGGGAGGTGTGGGTCTCCCCTCCCTCTTGAACAAAGTTAATTTAATCCTAATTAGTGGGATAAATAAAATACCCACAAATTGCCAGGTTTTAGAAGGCTTTACAACTACTCATACCTCTTCCTGTTGTTGGCAGGAATTCCAAAGCAACACCCCACACACACTCACACCTCTCAGGACTCACTTCCAAGGCTCTGCGAAGACACTGTGAGACAGCCTCACAATTAAGTGTGCAGTTAATGAAGCCTCATGTTTGACTCTACATGTCACAAATGTAAGTGTGCGTGCATGCATGCTAAGTCACTTCAGTCATGTCCCACTCTCTGTGACCCTGTAGATTGTAGCCCGCCAGGCTCCTCTGTCCATGGGATTCTCCAGGCAAGAATACTGAGTGGGTTGCCATGCCCTCCTCCAGGGGATCTTCCTGACCAAGGGATTGAACATAGGTCTCCTGCATTGGTAGCCGGGTCCTTGACCATAGAGCCACCTGGGAAGCCCCAAATGTAAGTGTACATACCCTTTAACACAGCAATACCATGTTGAGATTTCTATTTGAAGGAAATGCTGGTGCAGGTGTCTAAAAATACCTGTAGGAGGGTGTTTCCCTCAGGTTGAACCAAAAAATATGAGAATTACATCATAGTCATCAACAGGGGAGTGCTTTTAAAAGTTAGGGTGTATTCGTACAATGGTATACTATGTGGTAGGGACATGGAAAGATGCCTCAAACATATTCAGTGGGGAAAAGGCGGGCTAGAGAAGAGAATAATCCTGTGTGTTAAAGAAACAAGGCTGTGCGTGTTACAGTGTATGTTTATACACAGGAAAAGCTGGAAGGTTACATACTACTTATCCAGTAATTTCTGAGGGTAGGGACATTTTTCCACTTTTAATTTATATATCTTATATTATTTGAATTCTTAATATGAATACATTGCTTTGTGTTAAAACAGATATTAAAATAAGAATGCTAGGAGTTTTATCAGGTTTGCAACCAAAAAAGCATTTCATCATCAAATATTCATTGAATGCCAACATCATTCTGAAGTTATAGAGGCACTTCCCCACACAGCAGCAGATGGAGAAATGGGACTGAAAAGAGGAGGGACTTGCCTGGGACCATGTAAGGAATAAGTGACCACGAGGCCAGGGCTTTGCAGTAAACAGCAATTGGCGGGGGGTGGGGCAGGAGGCGGTTATAGTCTTACTCTGCCTGTGCCAGACCCTGATTCAGCAGATTCTAAATCTGTGCTATTTTAGAAGACAAAGAAATCCTTCTTTATATTAGACAACAATCCTCGTCTAAACACCTTTAACTTCTCCCACCTGAAACAACCAAAAAAATGGAGAAAATACATTAAACAGTGATTTTCAAGGCACTGGGACACCAAGCAACAAAGAACAGTGATTCCTGAGAGACGGGCATCAAACGACATGATTGTCTCCATTTATTATCTTGTGAGAGATTCTGAGCTGTAGCACAGAAAGAGAGAGAGAACTCCAGTGGAGTCCAGTGGACAATCTGAGTCGAGGAAATGAAACTATGAGTCAGGGAAATTAAGGCAGCCAGAGTTCTCAGGGAAGAGTACTAGAGAGACTTCTGCACAAAGAGAGATCCACCGAGATCTGGGGGTCCACCGAGGGTCTCCCTTGTATATTTAGCTGAGTACAGATCAGTGCGTGCAAGACTGGGGACCACCTGAGACTGAGGGAAGAGGATTCGAGGCAACAGTGCCTGGAACCACACAGAATCTGCAATAGTGTCTGTTTTTACCTACCAGACTGGAAAACACCATGATGCACAGAGTACTGAGTGGAGTCCACATAGGATTCTTGCCTCAGTGGTGAGGAATAACTAGCCTGAGACAGAGCACTACTCCAGTCCTGCCTAGCAGACTTTGAAAACAAGACTCCAAACCTATTTCCATCTAACTTACTTGGATCCCACAACAAAGTTCAAGAATATTTATGAGAATACAAAAGTATTCAACATCCCAATAAGTTAAGATTCACCACATCTGGTATCCAGCTAAAAGTTATCAGGCACAAAAAGAGGCAAGGAAATATGAGTCATAATGCGAAGAAAACCAAAGGAAACAGGAGAAAAAGGACACATTATATACAGAAGATCAAAGATAAAAATGAAAAAAGAGTTCTTGTCAGAAGCAATACAAGCAAGAAGACAGAGTAATATACTAAAAGCACTGAAAGAAAAAAATGTCAACCAAGAATTCTATACCTAGAGAAAATCTTTCAAAGTCAAAAGCAAAATAAACTTTAACATTTAAGGATTCATCACCAAAAGATTCCTTAACACAAAAAGTACTAAGGGAAACTCTTTAGTATAATTAGACTAAAGAAGAATTATACAAACAGAAATGTGAATCAACAAACTCCGATACTTTGGCCACCTGATGCGAAGAACTGACTCATTTGAACAGACCCTGATGCTGGGAAAAATTGAAGGCAGGAGGAGAAGGGGATGACAGAGGACGAGATGGTTGGATGGCATCACCGACTCAACGGACATGAATTTGAGTAAACTCCAGGAATTGGCAATGGACAGGGAGCCCTGGCGTGCTGCAGTCCATGGGGTCACAAAGAGTTGGACACAACTGAGTGACTGAACTGAACTGAGTATAAAGGAATAAAAACCACTTGAAATGGTAACCATATGAATACATATATTATTTTCTTGTTGTTATTTAAATCTCTCTAAAATAAAATAGATTGTTTAAACAAAAATAATAATAATTTATTGTTGGGTCTATAATATATGTATAAAAGTAAAATATATGACATTAAAGCATAAAAGCCAGGAATAGGAAGATGGGAGCATGGTATTGTTCTTATACTATAAGTAAAATGACATAGTAGCATTTAAAAAATAGATTGTCATAAGTTAAAGGTACATATCATAAATCCTAAAGGAACCACCAAAAAAAAAAAAAAAAACCAATTAAAACTACAAAGCTAACAAAGGAAGTAAATAAAACTGATAAATTTCTACCCACACTGATGAGGAAAAAGAAAGAACATAGATTACAAATGTTAGGAATTGGAAAACTGACATCAGTAAAAATTCTGCAGATAGTTAAAGGATAAAAGGTAATATTATGATGACTTTATGACAATAAAAGCAAAAACAGGAAAAAAAGGACAAATTCCTTGAAAGATACAAACTGTCAATGCTTATTCAAGAGTAGATAATATGAATAGCCTATGTCTGTTAAAGAAATTGATTTTAAAAGGTTAAACAAAGCATGCATTCCTAAGGCAAATTCTACTTCATCATGACATATTATCCTTTTTATATATGATTGGCTTTGACTTATTGAAATTTCATTTGGTATGTCTGAATCTATATTCATGAGGAATATTGGTCTGTCGTTTTAGTTTTTCTTTTTAGCAACATCTTTGTTTGACAGTGAGGTATTGGCTTAAAGACTGAGACATACATTGATAGAATAGAATAGAGAATTCAGAAATACACCCACACATACTTGAGCAACTATTTTCAACGTGAGTGCAAAAGCAATGGGGGGAAAGGTTAGCATTCTCATCAAATGTTTCTGAAGCTGTTGGATATCTCATGTTAGAAAAAAGTGAACCCATATCTCACATCATATTAAAAAAAAAAACTAACTCAAAACAAATCATAGACCTAAACTTAAAACTACAAACTTGGAGACAGAAACATAAGAGAATATCTTTGTGAACTTAGGTTAGGTAAAGATTCCTGCTACATGACACCAAAAGTATGATCCATAAAGGAAAAAGTCAATCAATTGATTCATCAGATTTTAGAACTCGCTCTTCAAAAGATACTGTTACAAGGATGAAAAGACAAGGCACAAACCGAGAGAAAATATTTGTAATTGGTATAGCTGATAAACACACGTGTTCAAAATACACAAAGAACTTTCAAAATGCAATAGCAAAAATAACTCAGTTCTTAAAATGAGTGAAAGATGTGAATAGATATTTCATCAAAGTATACATTTGGATGACAAATAAGCACACAAACAGATGCACAGAATCATTAATAATTAGGGAAATACAAATTAAAACTAATGAGAAACCACTGCACACCTGTCAGGATGGCTGAAATTAAAAAGAATGACTATTACCAAGTGTTTGCAAGGATGTGGAAGAATTAGAATTATCATATGTTGCTCTTGGGAATACAAAATGGCACAACCTTCTTTGGAAAACAATTGGTAATTTCTTTAAAATTAAATGGACACCTACTCTGTGATCCAGACATTCTATTTCTAACCTTTTATTCAAAAGAAATCATATGTCTACACAAACACTTATACAGGAATGTTCATAGAATATTTATTTGTAACATTCTGTAACATCCAAAACCTGGAATCAATAAAAATATTCAGCAGCAATTGAAGGTATAAACAAACTGTGGTAAATACATTTAATAGAATACTCGTTACTAACAAGAGGGCTTCCCTGGTGGCTCAGATGGTAAAGAATCTGCCTGCATTGCAGGGGAGCCAGGTTTGATCCCTGGGTCAGGAAGACCTCCTGGAGAAGGAAATGGCTACCCACTCCAGTATTCTTGCCTGGAGAATTCCATGGACAGAGCAGCCTGGTGGGCTACCATTCATGGGGTTGCAAAGAGTCAGACATGACTGAGGACCTAACACTTTAACTAATAAGGAATTAATTACTGATGAAACTACAACATGATGAATCTCAAAATAATTAGGTTGAGTGAAAAAAAGCCAGACTCTCCCACCCCCAAAACACATACAGAAAAGTATCTCTGTATGATTCCATTTACAGAAAATTCTAGAAAGTACAAACTAATCCTGACTGAAAATACATCCACGGTTGCCTGGCGATGGGAGGTAGAGAGCAGGGAGGAGAAGAACGAAAGGATTACAGTGGAACATGACAAAACAGTTTGGGGTGATGGATATGTTCATTAGCTTGGTTGTGATGATGGTTTTACACATTTTTACATATATCAAAACATATCAAACTGTACACTTTAAATATTTGCAGCTTAACTGTACCTTAATTAGGGCTGTTGTTTCTGTTTTTAAAGTATGAGACAAATAGGCTATCTGCACAGTCTCAAAATATCTCCCCACAAGATACTTAATGATTACAAAGGAAAAATCGTATCTGTACAGGAGAGAAACTTAGTAGATACTACCTTAACTAAGTGATCAAAATTAACATCACCAGAATTAAGACATCTTGACATCCTGTGTCTGCTAACAGACTGTATTGAGAAGGTCATAACATTACAAAGATGCCAAGGTAATTCAACGTGGAAAATGAAAATCCTTTCAGCAAAGAATGATGAAGCAACTGAATATCCATATGGGAAAAGTAAACTTCAATTTTAATATCATGCTGTACATAAAAACTAACTTGAAATGGATCACAGGCATAAATGTAAGACTAAAAGTATAAAGCTTCTAGAAAAAACAACAAAGTTTTCACAACCTTTAGTTAGGCAAGAGTGTCTTAGGCATCACACAAGAAGCACAAACTATAAAAGAAAAGAACTGATACATTCAATGTTATAAAAATTAAAAACAGGGAGCTCAAGCCCGGTGCTCTGGGACAACCGAGAGGGACGGAATGGAGTGGGAGTTGGGAGGGAGGTTCAGGAGGGAGGGGACATATGCAACTGCGTGTGTGTTCAGTCATGCCTGACTCCTTGTGATCGCATGGACTGCAGCCTGCCAGGCTCCTCAGTCCGTGCGACTCTCCAGACAAGGATATTGGAGAGGGTTGCCACTTCCTCCTCCAGGGGATCTTCTCCACCCAGGGATTGAACCCACAACTCCTGCATCTCCTGCATTGACAGGTAGATTCTTTACCACTGAGCCACCTGGGAAACCTGGACATGTGTATACCTATGGTTGATTCGTGTTGATGTTTGGCAGAAACCAATACAATATTGTAAAGTGATTATCCCCCAATTAAAAACAAATAAATTTTAAAAATTAAAAATATTTGCTCTTCCAAAGACAGAATTAAAAAGTGAAAATTCAAGGTTAAGACTGAAAAGCCAAGTGTGAGAAAATATTCACAATATATTAATACACATCACAATACATATACAAAAGAGTTGTATAGAAAGAACCTACAACTTAAAAATAAAATGCTAACAAAACGAGCAGAAGTTTGAATACGCACTTAACCAAGGAAGATATTCACATGGCCCAAAAGCACAGTGCAAAGGGGAGGTGTAAATTAAAACCATAAGGAGATACAATTATACAATTGTATTAATATAATTATACAATTATACCTGAGTGTATAAAATTCAAAAGACTAACTATACCAAGTACTGGCAATGATGCAGAACAAAGGGAATTCACGCACTGCTGGAGAGAGTGTAGAGTGGTCCAGCCACTTTGGAAAACAATTTTGCGATTTCTCACAAAGTTAAACACACATATGCCATATGATCCTGCAATTCCACTCTTAGGTTTTACCCATGGGAAATGAAAACCTAGATCCACAAAATGACTTGTACATGATTAGTCATGGCAGCTTTATTTATAATATCTCCAAACTGGAAAAAACCCAGATGAACATCCATTGGTGAGTAGATAAACAAGTTGGGGTATATTCATCATGTAACTCTATTCAGCAATAAAAAATACTAACTACTGATTCAACAAACATGGACGAATCTCAAAACCATAATTCTCAAAAAAAAAAAAAGAGTACATACTGTGTGATCCCATTTATATAAATTTCTTGAACAGGCAATACTAATCTATAATGAGAATGCAGATCAGCAGTTACCTGGACTAGGGGTTGTGGGGACTGACAGAAAAAAGGCACAGAGGGACTTCTGGGGATGACAGCAATGCTCCTCTCACTTATCTGGTTTGGAAGACATAGTTGGTATCCCATTTAAACTCAGCCTTGCAGAATACTTAAATAATGAGTTGTAGAAATGGGACAGAAAGGTATTCCACATACTGACAATTGTCTGAGCAGATCAACATAAGTGGGAAGTTGAGGGGTAAGGATAGGGACCAGCCAAAATTTATTTTTTTAATTAACTGCAATTTGCGTACAACAACTGCTCCCATTTTAAGTTAATAATTTGAAGAATTTTAAGAAATGTCTACAAACCCATGTAACCACCATTCCAGAGAAAGGTGCTTTTTCAAAATTACCATTTCAAGTTTTTTTTTTAAGTGTTTGGATACGGAATGGGTCACTGGAAAATTGATTCTGGAACAAGTTCAAAACAGGACACTTAAAAGGTTTCCCCCTCCATTGGTCAGACCTACTCACTGACCTTGAAACAGAGCCTGACCTCCAATGTTTCACA
Organism: Bison bison bison; assembly: GCF_000754665.1. NCBI lineage: Eukaryota > Metazoa > Chordata > Mammalia > Artiodactyla > Bovidae > Bison > Bison bison. The sequence goes on along the minus strand of NW_011494879.1, from coordinate 393,539 downwards.
TCACGAGATGCCGGGGAGACCACACCTTTGGGATTCACCCGAACAGCCCCAGTCCGCTTGTGGGCTCAGCCGCCTGCTTCCGCTGTGTCTCCGTGGCTCTTCAAATGCCCTGACTCCATGATTTAGCTCCTGATAACCATCCTCAGGCCTGTCTCCTGGTGTCAGGACCCACTTCCTCAGTTT
>NW_011494879.1:353144-393256 GCF_000754665.1 Bison bison bison | reverse complement strand
GTTTACCTGTCATCCCATCTGTTCATTTCTGCAAGCTGCCCTGATTGCTGCAATATCTGCTATGTCCTGTTAAGACACACCCCGGGCCGGTCTGAGCTTCCTAGGGACCCCTTGCCCCAGCTCCCAGCACACGTGACCCAGGATCCAGTTGCAGCCTTCATAGAATTCACGGGTCACGGGGATGGGGTGCTACCTACCTGAGCCACAAAGAGCTGGAACTCATCAGGCAGAATCCATGAGCGAGGGTAGAAGTTGTACTCCTCTGGAAAGAGATTCTGCATGATTCTCACGGCTCTGCTCAGTGTAATTTTCCGCACCATCTCCGTCATGCCTGGGGAGAAGAGAAGTTGTGGGGTTTCAACAACAGTGGGCCACTAGCTATAAAACAGCCATTACTGGGGACTTTTAAAACCACCCACCCGACACATTCACTTTTTCAGAAGGGATTTTTAAAAAAGGTATGAGTAGTTTTCCGCAGCGGTGATTCATGGTTTGGAAAGACCTGCCAAATTAATGAAAAACTTGAGGGAATAGACAGATCTTTTTCTTCTCCTTGTAAAAATGAAGCATCAATTTGAAGGAATGAGTTTCCACCTAGTTTATTATTCCATTCTTTGTCAGCCCCCTAGATAACGAATAAAGAGAAGAATTTATATCTTGCACTTAAAACTTAATATCCTCTTTAATTTTGGGCCACCACACATACCTCTGGGATTCTTTCCATCTTATACCCTGGAGAATATTATCTAGTGGACTCTGGCTACATTATGAGAAGCTTAATTAAGTTGCTTTGTTTTAATCTTTCATAAGTATTAAAGGCATAAAGTAGAAAAATATATACACCTTTCAGCAGAAAATCTGTCTCCTTGAAATCAGGACAGGAAGTAGAGAGGATATTACAGTATAATTTAAGGGGAAAAAATGGAAACTGTAGGAGTTCTTCAGTTATTTAAGTACTGACACTGACATTGATCAGATCTCATTAATTTGCCCAGAGGGAATAGAAGAGTCTCACTTATAAAACATTTTCAAAGATTGGTAGATTTTTTTCCTTGTAACATCTTTAGAAATGCTGACAAGAAAAGGAACTTAGTATATATCTTAGCAAATTTTAGGCAAATAGGTAAAAATTAAACTTTAGCATGCTTACTTCCCAAGGCAAATGTCACTGCTCAAAAAAAAAATAAAGGACACTAAAAATGGCCTTCACCCCAAAAGAGGTTACACAATTCCATCAATGACTTGAAATTTGCCAGCAAAGTAATTTTTACTAGAAAGTACAAAGTTCCACATCAGCTTGGCATATACAAATTACCACATTCCAATGGGCAAAGTCTGAATGCATGAGGTTTCTCTAAACTCCCATGTTTAAGAAGCCAAGGGTGTTTGAGATGAAGGTTTTAATAATCTACTTCTTGCTTCCCCCAGAATATTAAAAAGAGCCATAAAAATCTAAAAGATCACAGCTTGAAGATGTCAGGTTCTTACTTCTTGTTTAGAAGGAGCTAGGGAAGGATTGGAGAAGGGAATGGCAACCCACTCCAGTACTCTTGCCTGGGAAATCCCATGGACAGAGGAGCCTAGTAGGCTACAATCCATGGGGTCTCGAAGAGTCGGACACGACTGAGCGACTTCACTTTCACTTTTCACTTTCATGCACTGGAGAGGGAAATGGCAACCCACTCCAGTATTCTTGCCATGAGAATCCCAGAGACAGAAGCCTGGCGGGCTGCCGTCTATGGGGTCGCACAGAGTCGGACACGACTGATGTGACTTAGCAGGGAAGGATTAAGTAAGAAATAAAGGAGCTTTACGGAGAAGGCAATGGCACCCCACTCCAGTACTCTTGCCTGGAAAATCCCAGGGACGGAGGAGCCTAGTGGGCTGCCGTCTATGGGGTCGCACAGCGTCGGACACGACTGAAGCGACTTAGCAGCAGCAGCAGCAAAGGAGCTTTAAAGGTGCTAATAAACTGTGTCCTAACATGGATTCTCTGATATTAGAGAAAACACTGAGGACACTTTGGGAACTTCTAAGAAATTGGTATGAGTTCAGGAAATTAGAGCTATTTCCTTTTATTCCCCCACAAAATTAGAAGTTTTGAGTTATAAACATGGGAGCTGAATATAAAGTACACAAAATTCCAACTTCTTTGGAGATTTCTTAGTTGAATTTCAAGTTTTAGTTTTAGTATTAAACTAAAAACCTTCATAGTGAAGTGACAAGTGAAGTCGCTCAGTCATGTCCGACTCTTTGCGACCCCATGGACGAGCCCACCAGGCTCCTCAGTCCGTGGGATTCCCCAGGCAAGAGTACTGGAGTGGGTTGCCGTGCCCTGATCCACCAGATCTTCCCCACCCAGGTATCAAACCCATGTCTCTTACGTCTCCTGCATTGGCAGGTGGGTTCCCCACCTGGGAAGCTCCCTATAATATAGCATCTTACAGCAAATACATGATGGGCCAAATAGTGCCGGGGTGTTTTCCCCATTTTAATGGCCATGTGACAGCAGGGAATGTTTGCTTGCAGAAATCCCTCGGCCTGTGGAAGGACTTGCACAACACAAACAGGAATGCTGTGAGTACAGGAGTGTGGTTCAAATGCTCCAGAGAAGTTCCACGGAAATCAGTGTCCAGCAAATTGAACAAACACTCATTTGAAATCTGTGATGGCTCCTTCTGTCATGTGGATCGCTTATCCCCCACACCGGCTAACAGATCCGTTTTCTGAGTTTACACTTGAATCTGTCTCCAGGTAGTTCTCTACAAACAACAGCCAACTTAAGAAGCCATCCCGACAAGCCATGGCTACTCTTCCCAGATGCTCCTGACCCGCAGGCTAGACAGCTCACCCCTAACCCTGCCTGAATGCCTGTCTCCAGAAGGCAGCAGTGTAGACCTCCCTCAGTCCAGTTACAGCTGACACCTTGTGTCCTCCGCCATCTCTAAGCTGCTACCCAGTTCCTACCCAGTGCTTTGGGACAGTATCTCTGAGCCCCCGCTAGGCCCCAGGAGGAAGCTCCTAGCTAGCCCTGCCTGGGGCCACAGCTCAAAGTCAGATGTGGGCTGTGCCATCGCTCAGAAAGACGCTGATAAGAGTAGCTGGGTTTCTAGCTGGGCCAGAGCGTACATTCCCGGAGTAAACATGTACAGAGGCAGGTCATTGCCAGACCCTGCTGGCTGCAGACTCTGCCTCCCTTCTCTAGGGTTGCTGTAATACCTGACCCCTATCTGTGACCCCTGCCCAAGGCTCTGGGACCCATTCTGACCTGAGGTAGAAGCTCTGGGTCCCACCACCAGCTCCCCTTTGCTAACACTGTGACCCTTCCTTTGTACTCCAGCTAGATAAGGAGGATATTTTTTAATTAATGAATTTACTTATTCATTCATTTTGCTTGTGCTGGGTCTTTGTTGCTGCTCACGGGCTTTCTCTAGTTGTGGCAAGTGGGGGCTGCTCTTGGTTGTGGTCCCTGGGCTTCTCATTACAGGGACTTCTCTTGTGGAGCATGGGTTCTAGGTGCACGGGCTTCAGGAGTTGTGGTGCACTGGCTTAGTTGCTCAAGGCATGTGGAATCTCCCCAGACCAGGAATAGAACCCGTGTCCCCTGCATTGGCAGGCGGATTCTTAACCACTGTACCACCAGGGAGGGCCAGATAAGGAGGATTTTAGCTATTTCTCTGAGGTGCCATTGCTTGTCCTCAAATGTTGGTCACCTGTTCTTGGCTCCTGGTGCCTAAGTGGCTGCCTCAGCAATGCCTTTGCCCAATGTCTCCCATGTTCCTCCTCCCATGTTGCCCCTAAGCCTCCGCTGCAAGGGCTGGAGTCCTCCTGTGGCTTTTGCCCAGGGGCTGGGCTCCTGCTGTCCTAACAGGTTCTCTTGAGGCTGACTGTCTACCTGGGCTTCTCAGGAAGGTCTGTTCTTAGATGTCCTTGTTGTAGCCGTTCCCCTACCGGGTGGGAAATACCCCTCACTCAGGCTAAAGCTTCTCATCCAAAAGCTTGCCTCCTGCCATTGCTTCTGAGCCTGGGTTTTGCTGTCTGCCTCACTGCAGTCTCACAGCCTGGGGCGGTAGAGGCGGAAGGTGGGGGGGTCTCAGCCCACTGGAGTTACACAGAAGTGTAACAGTCTGATCCTCTGGCCTGTCTACACAGACCTAGTTAACCCAAATTAAAAACAAAACATAATGTGAGCTATGTTGGGAGTACTACTCAATCCAAGTATCGCTTATAACAATAATTCTTGGCAAAAACACATAATAACCATCAAGCAGCAAACAATACTTTCAGATTCTGAAAAATACAGTAGCCTCTTAGCTGTTTCCTCTCTCAGCCTCTCTACGCCCCAACTCCCCCACCTCCACGTCCAGTGCATCCCCTCTGGAATATCTTTCCATCTGCACACCGGCCCGTGTCACTCTCTAGCTTGGAAATTTCTCAGTGACTCCCTGTGACCTTGGTCCCTGCCTCTCACCTCCCCACTGTCCCATCACACACGACCCTTTCTAACGACCACAGGCCGCTTGCCTTTCACTGCATGTGCGACCCCATAGACGGCAGCCCACCAGGCTCCCCCATCCCTGGGATTCTCCAGAGGCAAGAACACTGGAGTGGGTTGCCATTTCCTTCTCCAATGCATGAAAGTGAAAAGTGAAAGTGAAGTCGCTCAGTCGTGTCCGACTCCTAGTGACCCCATGGACTGCAGCCTACCAGGCTCCCCCGTCCATGGGATTTTCTAGGCAAGAGTACTGGAGTGGGGTGCCATTGCAACATGCAAATCACTCTACACCTCTGCACCACCTCTGCGCCCTTGTCTAGCGTGGGGGTCAGGCCCATCCAGCCCTGGAGGCTCAGTTCACACTTGCAATCCTCTTCTCCAGGATCTCTTGCCCCACCTTCCCCCCAGGCAAATCTGGGTCAGGTCACATGCTCTTGCTCCTTATTCTCACAGCACCCCAAGCTTCCTCTGGCATAGTGCTTATCTTGTATTTAACTTCTCTCTTTAAGCGCTTTTCTCCTCATCTTTATATCCCTAGCCCAGACCAGAGATTAGCAGACAGCCGCCCCCAGAGATCCCTCCCTGGGGCCCCCTCCTCCTCTGACAAAGTCCCCTTCTCATGGTGGGCTCTCAAGTGCCACCTGCCACGTGCTGTCATATATTCCAGAGCCGGCAACTCAGCAAAAGAAAAAACAAAACCCCGTTGTTTGTAAAGTCGAGAACTGACAGTTCTGGGCTTTCTTAAAGTAAAGACCTATCTAAATCAGATTATTTTTAGTGAAAGTTTTAATTCATCAGTTAAGATATAATAACATATCTTGAAGGCAATTGCCCATAGAAAAGTGGCTAAAATCTAACATGCTGACATGAACAAAATAAATTACTTCCATATGTTTATCCAAAAGTTTTCAGCTTATTCAGCATGTGCAGTGCTTATCCTTGCCTGGCACATCCTCTGGAACTTGCTCTAAGTAATACATGATGCATACGAAATGCAGCTTTGGAATAATGGGATGTATCAGAGACGGAAGATAAGCGTGGACACCAACCCGAGCACAGTTCTGGGATCGTCGCTAAGCACGTTGTCTTTCACAGGGCAGAGGGTGTGGCAGCACTGGTCTGCTGCCTAGAGGTTCCAGAGCCTTCTTTGTCATTAAAGCTAATAAGTGTTCTTGCCTGGAGAATCCCAGGGACGGGAGAGCCTGGTTGGCTTCCGTCTATGGGGTCGCACAGAGTCGGACACGACTGAAGCGACTTAGCAGCAGCAGCAGCTGGTGTTAGTAAAGAGGATAATTGTATGTTCCTATCACTGGCACTTGGAATATGAGATGGGGCGAGCGTTCTTCTTTAGAATGAATGTTCTTATATCACCTTTAATGAAACTAGTCCTCTGAAGGTAATTTTTCCTGTATTTCTACCTGCATCCCAAATGTCAAGCTATAGCGACTCCTTCCTTCCTGCTCTCAGCCGTCAGATGAAACGAGAAAATGGGCAAAATGTCAGTGAAGCCCATTTGATGATTCATGTCTTGGGAACTCTGCCCTCATTCAAAGAGTTTCTTTCTTCCAAATTGTGCTCCCCCAATATCACAGTAAGTCCTGTTAGTGGCATTAAAATGTCATCTTTTTTCTCAAAAAGATATTTATCTATGTATTTATTTTATTCGGCTGCATCGGGTGCAGCAGGTAGCCTCTTTATCGCAGCTCATGGGCTTCTCTCTTGTGCGACATGGGCTCTACACTGCACAGGCCTAGTTACCCCATGGCATGTGGGATCTTAGTTCCCCAACCAGGGATCAAACTTTTATCCCCCAAATTGGAAGGATTCTTCCACTGGACCACCAGGGAAGTCCCCCAAAAGTCATCTTTTATGAGCAGCCAGACAGAGAAAATGATAGCTATCCCATTAAAACCATGCAAGAACCCTGGCTGCAAGAGTTCTCCTCGTCCTCAGACAAAAACCTGCCTCCTCCAAGAACCTATCTGATCTTGAGTTAATTTTCTAGCTCTGTTCCCCAGGAAACCGATAAAGGGGGAAAGTTAGCTCTGTGACTAGACAACAGAGCATATGGTTAAAATGATCATTTACTGGCATCTCACATAAATACCTTGTCAGGAGCCATAGCTCTGGGCTTTCCTGAGTGTAATGAATCTTGTAACTTAGCATGACCCTGGCGGGGACGTTGGAAGCTATGCTACGGAGGAGCTGCGTGGGCTATTGGCTCCTACCGGATTTCTGAGTCAAGGCCGATCCACAGCCACCAATATGGATCGTGTCTCCTTGCACCTGAGCTTTCCCTGGAGGAGCCAAAGACTTAGCTCTGGAACCCTTGTAAAGACTCAACTAAAAAGAAACGCATGACATTGACTGGCTGGCAAGCTGTGCTTCCTGTCCTGTGTCCTTCCAAGTGAATCTGAGCCAAGGGGCCTATGATAGTCTGTTGGCTTAGTTGAAACCCCCCCCTAGTGGACATAGTATAACTTGCCACTGTATAATGTATGGATATTGGGTTTTCTAAGAGGTATTTTCTTAACCATATGGCACGGACTGCCAAAGAAAAAGACCAGTTGATTCTCCTCTTAAAAATAAGCATAAATGAAACACTAGAGCAAACATCTTATAGTCAGGCAACTATGTAAAAATGATACACAAACATGATTAAGGTTTGGGAGGAAATAAATATAGAAAAGAGTCAGACACGATTTAGCAACTAAACAACAATAAATAGAAATATTCACATCATGGTTTCGTTCAATGAGGAATGGGATTTGGGTGATGTTCTCTCTCTCTCTCTTTTTAAAATATGAACCATTTTTAAAGTCTTTATTGAATTTGTTACAGTATTACTTATGTTTTTATGTTTTGGTTTTTTTGGCTGTGAGGCATGTGAGAATCTTAGCTCCTCAACCAGGGATCGTTAGAAGGCAAAGTCTTAATCACTGGACTGCCAGTCAAGTCCCTGTTCTTTTAAAAATTTATCTGTTATCGTATTCTAAATGGTTTGTGTCTTATGTAAAAATTTCTGAAAATGAGTGGCACCTCTTTCACTGAAATCATACCCTGATTAACCAAATGTTCATTTCTCCTTACACACTCCCACTCACCTTAACCCCTCCTCTCCACTTAACCAATGGAAATAATGAATAGTAATCAGGGCAGAAGAAGGTGGTAGAGACTAAAAGGAAAGGGAAAAGTTATACGATAGGGTGGCTGGGAACAGAATGGGGAGGTCTCCTAGAGTGTTGGCTGTGGCACTTATCTGGCACCAAGTCTCCCATGCAGTCTCACTAGATAATCATCTCACTAGATAATGCCCTCAGGGTATGAAGACAGACGCTGCCCAGACCTCCTGTTCCCAGGATGGAGATGCTGCCTTTTGATTTTAAAACAGCACCTCCAGACATGGCACTTAAAGGAAATGGCAACTGTGAATCCCATTTCTGGGACAAAGTCCTGGAATTTTAGTACCTCTGTCTCCTGCAAATTAATTAGAAATTTAAATGGTTTGTTTACTTATTTTAGTGCAACATGAAGCTTTTATTAATGTTAGACTAACTCTGTAGGGGAAATGGTTCATTTTATTGCTTTAATGTCAGGCTTTCTCGTTCCCTGCGATGAGCATAAAACTGGGGCTGCCTCTGAGTTTCAGTGAGTCAGTGAGAAAGCAGTTACAGAGCACCTCAGGTGTGTCCAGAAGGGTTGCAGGAGCCACAGGAATCTACAGAGGTGCGGGAGTCATGGCCCCTCCCAGGAGCTCATGATCTACTAGAGAAAGCCACACACATAGAGGCATTCAGAGTCCACACTCACTGAGTCATTGAAATGTTCCAGAAACTATGGTGAGTTTTTTTCATTTTGAAAATATCGTCCCTTCATGACACACCCATATTATATCAAAAACCCCAAAGTGAAAGTCATGTTCTTCCACCAGTGGAATTAGACCAGAAGAACCAATCTCTTCACACTTTGGAACTTCCAGTCTTTAAGCCCTTGGTGGGTTAAGTCCTGATCATCTTCCCTCCCAAGATCACAGCACGGTGGCAGCCATTCCCAATTAAGAGCCCTCCAGTTTGATCTCAAAACACTGGCATATTTTTGTCCAAGAGTGTACCCTGAGACTCAGCCCTAGACACATTTTTAAATGCCAGCAATAACAGTAGATACCTGGAAACTTGTTCACTTGACCGGAGAATATGTCATTGTCGTGAAATGAAACTCCGTGCCAGTAGATGTCACAGGGCAAGCGTCGGCCAAATGGGAACTGGAAGAAAGAGGGGAAATGTGATTAACTACCGCCCTGAGTGTCTCTTCTGTACTAATTCCCCACGCCCTGGCACACATCACGTGACTGGATGCTTGTAACAAGCCTGTGAAGTTGCTGACATTCTTTCCTGTGTTACAGAACAAATTCAGTCAGGCTAAGTAACTTTCTCAGGGTCATGACCACTGAGAGGCAGGGTTCTGATTCAGCATGGCTGGCACTCTACAAGTGATTTTATAGGCACCCATTCCTTAGAATCCCCATAACCATTCTAGAAAGGATGATATCCATTTCACTGATGAGAAAATCGGGGATGAGAGAGGTAAGGTAACACACCCAAGGCTGCACAGAGCTGGTAACAGGCGGATCTGAATCCAGGTCTATATGAATTCCAAACCATACTTCTCTTTCTCTTAAAACTGCAATGTGCAAACTGGTGCCCCTAAAACAAGTTCTCACAACGTCTCTCTCTCTCTGTTTCTCAACACACACACACACACATACACAGTCCCCAAGGGCAGGATGTATTCCCGGGAGCCTAAAACTGTTCCTGGCATTCAACAAAGACTTTTTGAATGAATAAATGAACAAACCAGGAATAGTCCTCTGACTCATGATGAGATAACCAGATTCTCTCTTCCAGGAATATGGAAATCAGAGATGCCCAGCAGCCTCTGCCGGCCCTTGAACTGAAAGGGATCAAACGCCAGAGCCGGGCAGCTGTGCTTGGCCATGTGCACAGAGAAGCAAAGGCAGCCAGTCTACTAAGAGAGGAGAAAGAAGCAGGTGCAAAGAGAAAAGCAGAGACGAGGCCATGTGGCCCTGGCGACACAGACCGAGTGACCTCAGTTCCCAGGGCTTCTAGACCCTGGGCCCAGGCCCTTCTGAGCCCCACTGTCCCTTCTGTCCTTGGATCCTGTGAGGCAGTCTCATACCCTTGGAATGCATCCCCTTTGCTCAAGCTAGAGGGTTTCAATTACTTGCGACCAGAAAATCCCTTGCTAAGACCAAGGGGCCTGCTCTTTCTACATCTTATTTCCTCTCCCAGTTATCAACAAGCTCTGCATTTACACAGTGTATTTTTTAAATGCATCACTCGACTCTCCTTAAGGGAAAAGAGCAAGGACATGTTAGTTCATATTTAGAACCTACTTGTTAGAAGTCCAAATGAAGAGAAATGTCAGCATATTAAGTAAAAGCATCCAATTTTCCCATCCTACGACTATAGTTAATCAGAATTTTTATCTGCTCCAAGCTAAGAGGGTGAAGTTCCAATGAAAGAACATGGCGTTACCAATGAAATGGCAGTGACTCAAAGCTTCCCAATGATTCCAAATTAAAATGAAGTCAAACAGACTCAAGCCCTTTACATCATTCACATTGTCTCAAAACTGTGCCAAAGTGAGGCATATGTTACACACTCTATTAGCATTAACAACTTCCATCTATAATTTATAGCACTTCACTCATTTTCTTTATATCCAGTGGATTGAAGTTATTAATTCGGCAGTCATAAATACAAGGAGATACAACATATGTTATTGTCTTCCAGCTGTTAAGTACTAATATAGAAGAGGGAAAAATAACTTTATGAGGAGGTTCCTCTATAAAGCATACTATCCAAGCAACATTTACTAGGATCCAAGTGGCTTTGCTGCCCACGCTGTGGGATCAACACCTGATCAATACACAAGACCCTTTAAGGTCTTAGCAAGGGATTTTCTGATTGCAAGTAATTGAAACCCTCAGTGGATAACCTAGGAATCCTTATCACCCTTAGGATCGCCTTTCAATCCTTGACACTTTCATGATTTCTAAGTTAACCTTTCATTCAGAGAGCCCCTAACTCTATTTGAGAAACTGTCTTTCTAAATCAATTTATTCAATAACCTATGTGCCAGGCACTTTGCTCAGTGCTGAGAAAACAGAGAAACATGATATTAAGTAGGTCCCAGCATCTCGTCTCTCAGGCTTCCCTGGTAGCTCAGTTGGTAAAGAATCTGCCTGCAGTGCAGGAGACCTGGGTTCAATCCCTAGGTCTGGAAGATACCCTGGAGAAGAAAATAGCAAACCACTCCAGTATTCTTGCCTGGAGAATCTCGTGTACAGAGGAGCCTGGCGGGCTACAGTCCATGAGGTTGCCAGAGTCCGACACAACTTAGCAACTAAACCACCAAACCAGCATCTCATAATCCCATGTCTTTTTAAGATCCTTTGAAAAACCGCTTAAACAGCTAACATCAAGCTCAATGGTGAAACTGAAAGCTTTTCTTCTGATATCAGGAAGGAGACCAGGAGACTCACTTTTGCCACTTTCTATTCAACATGGTATTGGAAGTTCTAACCAGAGCAATAGGCAAGAAAAAGAAACGAGACATCCAAATTGGAAAGGAAGAAGTAAAATTATCTGTTTTCAGAGGACATGATCTTATATATAGAAAATCCTAAAGATTACATACACACACACACACAATAAATGAACTCAACAAAGTTACTAGATACAAAATCAATACACAAAAAAATCAGTTGTTTTTCTATATACTGACCATGAACATCCAAAAAGAAAATTAAGAAAACAATTCAATTTACCACAGCATCAAAAAGAATAGAATAATTAGGTATTAACCAAGGGGACAAAGACTTGTACACTAAAAATTACAAAATGTTGCCAAAAGAAATGGCAGACACAGATAAGTGGAAAGATATCCCATGTTCAAGGATGAGAAGACTTCATATTATTAAAATGTCAACACTACTCAAAATGATCCTCAGATTCAATGAAATCCCAACCAAAATTCCAGTAACTTTTTTTTTTTTTGCAGAAATAGAAATATCCTTCTTAAAATTCACATGAAATATCAAGGAATCCCAAATAGCCAAAACAATTTTGGAGGTATCACACTTTCTGATGCCAAAACTTATAACAAAGCTATAGTAATCAAAACAGTGCATAAAACAATAATGAGATACCACTGCACACCTTAAAATGCCCAAAATCCAAAACACAACACCACCAAGTGCTGACGGGGGTGAGGAGCAACAGGAACACTCATCTACTGCTGATGGGAATGCGAAATGGTACAGCCACTTTCGAAGACAGTTTGGAAATTTCTTACAAACCTAAACATACTCTTATCAGATGATCCAGCAATTATGCTCCTCGGTATTATTCAAATTAATTAAAAACTTATGTCCACAAAAAAGCCCTCCATGTAAATGTTTATAGCAGCTTAATTCGTAATTGCTAAGGCCTGGAAACAACCAAGATGTCCTTCAGTGAGTGAGTGGATAAATAAGCCATGGTACAGCCAGGCAATGGACTTTTCTTCGGTGCTAAAAAGAAATGAGCTATTGAGCCATGAAAAGACATGGAGGACCCTTAAATGCATATTATTAAGCAAAAGAAGCCCATCTGAAAAGGCTACATACGGTATGATTCCAGTTATCTGACTCTGGAAAAGGCACGACTACGGAGACAGTAAAAGGATCAGTGGTTGCCAGGGGCTAGTCTTGGGAGGGATGAATAGGCAAAGCACAGAAGGTTTTTAGGGCAGTGAAACGACACTCTCTCATACCATAACGGTGAATTCACGCCACCATAACTTTGTCTAAAGCCACAGAATGTACATCACCAAAAGTGAACACTGATATAAACTATGGACTTCAGGTGATAATGATCTGCAACAAAGGTTCATTGATTTTAACAAACCTATCGCTTTGGTGTGGGATTTTGATAGTGTATATGTGAGGGCAGTGATTTTATGGGAAATCTCCATCCCTTCTGCTCAGTTTTGCTGTGAACCTAAAACATCTCGAAATTAAAAATAATAAAAATAAATTTAAAACAGTGTCGTACTAGCATAAAGACAGGCGTATAGACCAATGGAATAAGACAGAGAACCCAGGAAAAAACCCTAAAAAGCCCTCCCATATATGGTCAAATGATTTTCGACAAAGCTGACTAGTCTATTCATTTGCAGAAGGAGAGTCTTTTCAAGAATTGGTGTTGGGAAGGTCGGATATCTACATACAAAAAGGTGAAGTTGGACCCATACCTTACACCATAGATAAAAATTAACTCAAAGTGGGTCAAAGACCTAATCATAAGAACAAAAGAAATGAAACTCATAGAAGATAATAGAGGCCATAAGTTTCATGACATTGGACTTGGGAATGATTTCTTAGACATGATACTAAAAGCGTAGGCAACAAAAGAAAAAATAAACAAAGTGAAAAGAAATGTTAGTCACTCAGTCATGTCCAACTCGATCCCATGGACTGTAGACCGCCAGGTTCCTCTGTCCATGGGATTCTCCAGGCAAGAATACTGGAGTGGGTTGCCATTTCCTCCTCCAGGGGATCTTCCCAACCCAGGGATTGAACCCAGGTCTCCAGCATTGCAGGAAGATTCTTTACTGTCTGAGCCATCAGGGAAGCCTCAACTTCATCAAAATTGAAACTTTTGCATCAAAGGACACTGTCAACAGAATAAAAGGGCAGCCCATGGAATGGGAGAAAATATTTGAAAATCATAAATCTGATAAGGGATTAATATTTCAAATATATTTTTAAAGACTCCTACAACTCAACACAAATAAGCCAATTTAAAAAATCGGCAAAGGACTTGAACAGACATTTCTCTATGTCTATTCAAGAGAAGATATACAGATGGCAAATAAGCACATGAAAAGATACTCAACATCACTAATTATTAGGAAAATGCAAATCAAAACCACTTCACACCCATTAGGAAGACTATTATAAAAAGAATAATACAAAGGAAATAGGTGTTGATGAGGATGTAGAGGAATTGAAACCCTTGCACAGTGGGAATGTAAAAAATGACTGGGAAAACAAAAATTACCACATGATTCAGCAATTTCTCTTCTGAATTTCTCTTCTGAATCCAAAAAGGATTGAAATCAGGGACTCAAACAGATACTGGTACAGCAAATGTGATAGCAACGTTATTCAAACAATCAGAAAGTAGAAACAGCCCAAGTGTCCACTGACTATCCATCAGTGGATAAGCACTATGTGGAATACAGGCACGCTGTGATATCACTCAGCCTTAAGAAAGAATGAAGTTTTGACGCTTGCTACAACATGGATGAACCCCGAAGACATTACACTGTCAAGCAAGCCAAACACAAACGGACAAACACTGCTTGACTCCACTTTTGTGAGGTAGCTTGTTGTTGTTCAGGAGTTCAGTCGTGTCCAGCTCTGTGCGACCCCATGGACTGCAGCATGCCAGGCTTCCCTGTCCTTCACCATCTCCGGGAGTTTGCTCAAACTCACATCCACTGAGTCAGTGATGCCATCCAGCCATCTCATTCTCTGTTGTCTCCTTCTCCTCCTGCTTTCCATCTTTCCCAGCATCAGGGTCTTTTCCAATGAGTTGGTTCTTCGTATCAGGTGGCCAAAGTATTGGAGCTTCAGCTTCAGCATCAGTCCTTCCAATGAATATTCAGGGTTGATTTTCTTTAGGATAGTGAGGTAGCTGCTGCTGCTGCTGAGTCACTTCAGTCGTGTCTGACTCTGTGCAACCCCATAGATGGCAGCCCACCAGGCTCCCCCATCCCTGGGATTCTCCAGGCAAGAACAATGGAGTGGGTAGTGAGGTAGCTAGAGCAGTCAAATTCAGAGCCACAGAAAATAGAATGGTCATTTCCAGGAGCTTTGTTGCTGTTTAGTCACTAAGTCATGTCCAGCTTTTTGGGAACCCCATGGATTGTAGCCCACCAGGCTCCTCTGTCCATAGGATTCTCCAGGCAAGAATACTGGCAAGAATACTGAAATGCCATTTACTTCTCCAGGGGATCTAACTGACCCAGAGACTGAACCTGAGTCTCCTGCACTGCAGGCAGATTCTTTATCACTGAGCCACCAGGGAAGCCCATTCCATGAGCTGGGGGGAGGGGAAAATGGGGAGTTATTGCTCAGTGTGTACAGAGTTTCAACTGGGGAAGATGAAAAGGGTCCTGGAGATGGTTGGTAGTGATGAATGAACAACTCTGTGAATGTATTTAACACCACTGTACTGTAAACTTAAAGATGCTTAGGATGGTCAGTTTTATGTTATATTTTACAATAAAATGACAACAAAACTGTCTGCTTATGCCCCATCACCACCTCCCCCCCAGGCTAAGGGGCCATTCATAGCTCTACTAGGACTCTCTGGAGCCTGGAACACTGCATGGATTGTCACAGGCAACTGAAAACTGACAAGTGCTTCTCAGACTCCCCACTCCCCATTTTTCTCAAGTTCATCACCATCCTCCAGGTTACCTGGGAATTATCTTCCCTTTTCTCTTCTTCAAACCCTTTTGGAAAAAGCACTGGATTTGAGGGGTCAGAAAGCCTGAGAATCCTAGACTTGTCTCTGTTCACTTACCAACTATAAGAGCTTAAGCAACCAGGACCTCTGTTCTGTGTCCTTGGGAGACCCAGAAGAGAAAACTGTCAGGTACTGACAGGGACCGAACAAGATAATGGAAATGAAAACACCTTTAGGCACCACAGAACAATACAAATCTGAGTTCATCATTAATTGTTTTACCCATTAAGTGTTAAGCACCTACTTAGTGGCACAAAGTGTCTCAGATGCCGAAGACACAAGGGAACATGTCTGCCTTCCTGGGGCACACAGTCCATGGGGATAAAGTGGTTTTGAAAGTTAGTCGTTCAGATCAGATCAGATCAGTCGCTCAGTCATGTCTGACTCTTTGTGACCCCATGAATCGCAGCACGCCAGGCCTCCCTGTCCAACACCAACTCCCGGAGTTCACTGAGACTCACGTCCATTGAGTCAGTGATGCCATCCAGCCATCTCATCCTCTGCCGTCCCCTTCTCCTCCTGCCCCCAATCCCTCCCAGCATCAGGGTCTTTTCCAATGAATCAACTCTTTGCATGAGGTGGCCAAAGTACTGGAGTTTCAGCTTTAGCATCATTCCTTCCAAAGAAAACCCAGGGCTGATCTCCTTCAGAATGGACTGGTTGGATCTCCTTGCAGTCCAAGGGACTCTCAAGAGTCTTCTCCAACACCACAGTTCAAAAGCATCAATTCTTCGGCACTCAGCCTTCTTCACAGTCCAACTCTCACATCCATACATGACCACAGGAGAAACCATAGCCTTGACTAGACGAACCTTTGTTGGCAAAGTAATGTCTCTGCTTTTCAATATGCTACCTAGGTTGGTTGTAACTTTCCTTCCAAGGAGTAAGCGTCTTTTAATTTCATGGCTGCAGTCACCATCTGCAGTGATTTTGGAGTCTAGAAAAATAAAGTCTGACACTGTTTCCACTGTTTCCCCATCTATTTCCCATGAAGTGGTGGGACCGGATGTCATGATCTTCGTTTTCTGAATGTTGAGCTTTAAGCCAACTTTTTCACTCTCCACTTTCACTTTCATCAAGAGGCTTTTGAGTACCTCTTCACTTTCTGCCATAAGGGTGGTGTCATCTGCATATCTGAGGTTATTGATATTTCTCCCAGCAATCTTGATTCCAGCTTGTGTTTCTTCCAGTCCAGCATTTCTCATGATGTATAGCAGTTAAATAAACAGGGTGACAATATACAGCCTTGATGAACTCCTTTTCCTATTTGGAACCAGTCTGTTGTTCCATGTCCAGTTCTAACTGTTGCTTCCTGACCTGCATACAAATTTCTCAAGAGGCAGATCAGGTGGTCTGGTATTCCCATCTCTTGAAGAATTTTCCACAGTTTATTGTGATCCACACAGTCAAAGGCTTTGGCATAGTCAATAAAGCAGAAATAGATGCTTTTCTGGAACTCTCTTGCTTTTTCTATGATCCAGCGGATGTTGGCAATTTGATCTCTGGTTCCTCTGCCTTTTCTAAAACCAGCTTGAACATCAGGAAGTTCATGGTTCACGTATTGCTGAAGCCTGGCTTGGAGAATTTTGAGCATTACTTTACTAGCGTGTGAGATGAGTGCAATTGTGTGGTAGTTTGAGCATTTTTTGGCATTGCCTTTCTTTGGGATTGGAATGAAAACTGATCTTTTCTAGTCCTGTGGCCACTGCTGAGTTTTCCAAATTTGCTGGCATATTGAGTGCAGCACTTTCACAGCATCATCTTTCAGGATTTGTTAGTCGCTCAGTCGTGTCCAACTCTTTTCGACCCCATGGACTGCAGCCTGCCAGGCTCCTCTGTCCGTGGGATTCTCCAGGCAAGAGTACTGCAGTGGAAGGGTTGAATCAAAGTCATGTTGGTGTATCGCTACAAACCATGGTAAAGGCTGTGAGATGAGCCCTGGAGAGCAAGAGAGCACACGGGACTGAGCAGATCCAGGGAGTTGGAGAAGTGTACCCTGAGTCAGGAGGCCCCACGTCCACCAGCCAATGCCTGGCTGACGCAGTGTCATCATAAATAGCACCTCTTTTTGCTTTCAGATATATCCCAGTTTCAGCAACAAATTAAATGGTCATCCTATTCCTGAGACAGGGCTATTAGAGCTGAGGTTGGGAGGAAGATCGGATAAAAGATGGGGAGGAAGAGTGCTCCAGGCAGAGAGGAGAAGCATGTGAAAGCCTAGGGCAGGACTGACCAGGGCACACTGGGAAGCCTGTAGGAAGGTCAGCGAGGCTGGATCACAGAGGGCGAGAGGAAAGGTGTGAGAGGCCAGGCTGAAGACTGGGGCAGAGGCCACCCACATGGGCCTGGACCCCGGGGCGCAGTGGAGCAGGAGGGAGGTCTTGGGGGAGGAGGATGAACATGCTGAGCAGAATGAGTAAGAGGGACTGAGAGAGAGAGCGAGAGCATGAGGCCTAAACAGCCAAGGGGGATAATGTGAATGTGGCCGGGAGGTCAACCAAGATGGGAACTAGGACATGATAATGTGGAGAGCCTCAGAGCCACATCAGCCCGCAATGATCTCCACGCTGATCGATTCAGCAGCCACCATGCTTACATTAGAAGGACTGATGTTGAAGCTGAAGCTCCAATACTTTGGCCACCTGATGCGAAGAGCTGACTCATTTGAAAAGACCCTGATGCTGGGAAAGATTGAAGGCAGGAGGAGAAGGGGATGACAGATGGTTGGATGGCATCACCGACTCGATGGACATGAGTCTGAGCAAGCTCTGGGGAGTTGGTGATGGACAGGGAGGCCTGGCATGCTGCGGTCCATGGGGTCCCAAAGAGTTGGACACAACTGAGCGACTGAATTGAACTGAACTGATGCTTATAACTGGTCTGCCCTGTTAAGTATTTCATGTGTAACCCTGACCCCCAGATAACACTGTGAATTTCTGGGACCAGAACAATGGGACATACTGTCTCAGGTCTCCAGTGATATCTAACCAGGCGTTCAGTGGACCCTCGGCCCACAGAAAAGAAAAGCATAATCCTGAAAACCCTCCAGACGCCCTCTTCCTCCCCCAAATCCCACTGCTCAGCAAGTCTTCAGATTTATCTCCTTATTTATCTTTTTAAAATATTTATTTATTTATTTGGCTGCAATGGGTCTCAGTTGCAGCACACAGAATCTAGTTCTCCGACCAGGGATTGAACCCAGATCCCCTGCATTGGGAGCACAGAGTCTTAGCCACTGAACCACCAGGGAAGTCCCTCTTCTCATTTATTTAAGTTGCCTCTCCTTCTTTAATCCCCACTGCCTTACTTCAGGGCCTCCTTTCACATCAGGATGAGGGCTACACTGGCCTCCTCCCCAACCTTCCTCCTCCCCACTCCCACCAAGGCCTCCTCTTCTGGTCTACCTGATACACAGAGGAATTTTTTTTTTTTTTTTTCAAAGCTCTGACCACGTCACTCCTTCGCTTACAACTCTTCCCATGCCTAAGCTCCAAGCCTGGACTCAAAGACGCTTCCAAAACTCTCCTCCCAATTTGCTTGCCTCAAGTTGGGCCACATACTCCTTGGGCATTTGCACTGTTACTGCCAGCCTACTTTGACTTTAAGTATGTAGCACTTTTTCCTTTTTATGCTGGTCATGGGATTCTCACGGTAGTCCTATACGGATATAAGAGTTGTACCATAAAGAAGGCTGAGCCCCGAAGAATTGATGCTTTCAAACTGTGGTTCTGGAGAAGACTTGAGAGGCCCTTGGTCAGCAAAGAAATCAAACCAGTCAATCCTAAAGGAAATCAACCCTGAAAATTCATTGGAAAGACTGATGCTGAAGCTGAAGCTCCAATACTTTGGCCACCTGACTCACTGGAAAAGACCCTGATGCTGAGAAAGATTGCAGGCAAAAGGAGAAGGGGCAACAGAGGATGAGATGGTTAGATAGCATCACTGATTCAGTGGACATGAATTTGAGCAAACTCCAGGAGACAGATGGTGAAGGACAAAATCCTGGCATGCTGCAATCCATGGGGTCGCAAAGCCTCACACAACTTAGCAACTGAACAGCAACATACTGCACTTCTCTGTTTTGCAGCCTGAGTTTCTTCATGCTATTCCTTCCGCTTGGGATCTTCTGACTCAGCTTGACCCTCCAAGAAGCTGTCTTACCTGCTCTCCTCTCTGTGTGGCCTCCAGCACTTACACCCTTCACAGGTCATTCAGCAGCAGCTTGCCTGTTAAGTCTGTCTGCCTTCATACTCTGTGGACTCTTTGCAGATGAAAGCACCTTTCTAATCTGGTGTATCTCTCTCTTTTTCTTTTTTTTGGCCACCCCACAAAGCTTGTGGGATCTTAGCTCCCCTACCAGGGATCAAACCTGCGCCCCCTGCGTTGGAAGCTCAGAGTCTTAACCACTGGATCAAGCCTGAGACTATTTTTAACCTTTGTGGGGTCAAGGAGCACTTTGAGATTCTCTTTAGAACAGGCACAAAATTTTCCATGTGATTTTAGGAGAATTTAAAGAGTCCATGAAACCCCTATGTGTTCATAGACACCATTGTTAGCAACATCTGCAGCTCGTTTCATGAATGAACACATGAATAAAAGGATTTGTGAATAGCAGCTACTCAAAGACATTGTCATCACCATCATCATGAAAGAGAGCTGTTATGTGAGGCTTATTTCCAAGTCTATGTTAAGAGTCTTTACACATATCACCTCATTTAATCCTCACAACAACCTCTTGAGAAGGGGGCTCCTATAAATCCTATTTACAGATGAAGAAACCAAAGCTTGGAGAGATTAAATAACTCTCCCAAGGACACACAGCTAGTAGGACCAGTTGCTGTTGTGGTTGTTTAATCTCTCAGTCATGTCTGATTCTTTTGTGACCCCTATGGAGCATAGCCTGCCAGGCTCCTCTGTCCATAGGATTTCCCAGATAAGAGTACTCTAGTGGGTTGCCATTTCCTTCTCCAACTAGAGGCAGAGTCAAGAGCAAATCCAGTCCTGCCTGATCGCAAGGCCCAGGCTCTTAACCACTGCACACAAGTGGTCTTGAGCTGATCGCTGCGGTGGTAACTTGTCAGTCGTGGACTATAGTAACTAACCTAGTCTCAGCCCACACGCTACCATCTTTGCCATAAGGGAAGTTCCTCCCTCAGTGCACATGCCTGTGTGGACCCAAATTCTCTTCCCTCTTGCCCAGAAGGGCTTTAAAAAAAAATGCTTGCAAAATAGCTGGGTTCTAACAAGAACTGAAATCGTTATGTCCTTTGAGCATATTTGCATTTGAGGGACTGATGTTCCGGTCAATCTTCTAATGGCCCAGAGAGGAAGTTCAAGCCCCCCGAGGGATTCTGTAAAATTAAAATTTCACAGTAACTGCTGATGAAAGCACAATTCATGTTTCTATACTTTGTGAATGATTTTCTCCATAAAGCCTCTTCATGAACAGAAAACCTTTCAAGGGACTGGACATAAAAGTAGCAAATAAGCTTTGATATGGGCAAGCATATGTGTAAAAAGCATCTTCGAGGGAAATGACCCAAACTGCTGCTTTAAAATGAGGGATCCTGGGACTTCCCTGGCAGTTCAGCGGTTAAGACTTCACCTTCCAATGCAGGGGGTGCAGGTTCAATCCTTGGTCAGAGAGCTAAGATCCCACATGGCTTGGGGCCAAAAAAAAAGACATAAATATTGCAACAAATTCAATAAAGTCTTTAAAAATGGTCCACATCAAAAAAAAAAAATCTTAAAAAAAAGAGGGGCCCCAAGCATTTGGAGAAGGGTGATACAAGGAAGGTATAGCAGCCAGAGCAACACGCTCGGACTAGGAAGACCCTGGCTCAAGTCCTGACCCACCACAACCCTTCCAGAGACCTTGACACACTGACCTTGCCCCTCTAAGCCTCAGCAGCTCATCTACAATGGAGGAAAATGGCTGCAATAAAACCTGTCTACCTTCCAGGGCTATTATGTAGACTGAGGTAATGCACGGGAAAGCACTCTGTAAATAGGCAATTGCTGTTATATGGGATAGTTATTATTTTTAATGTCCAAGGAAATCACCCCAATGAGCAAGTTCAATTAAAAGAGAGGCCCACCAAATATCAAGCATCATTAGGACAGCTCTTGGATAAGAACACCAACACTACGGTGGACTCGCACTTGGGAAACCTTCCACGACGCCCTCAGGCAGGGCTGATAGATTTGTCTGTGCTCCGTGGATGCCTGCGGTGCAGCCGCTGCCTTGCAGGGTGTTCGTGTCTACATGACTTCTTCCCCATGAGACAGGAGGCTTCAGGATAGAGATTTTTCTTCTTTCTGCTCTCTCCCCCACCTACCCATCAGTGGGAGGCAGCCTCTAGATGGTCTCCACGGATCCCTGCCTCCTGGAATTCATACCCTGTGTCGTCTCCTCTCACACTGTCACAGGCTTGATCGGTGAGACCAGTAGAGACAGAGGAAGTAAGGGAATGAACCTTCTGAAGGGCGTCTCTATATAAAGACTGCGCCCTCCTCTCCCTCTCCGCCCTGTCTCCCTCTCTCTTCCTCTCTCTCCTATCCTTCTCTCTCTCGTTATCGCTCACTTTGAGAAAGCCCAGGGAGAGGTAAGAAGTCCAAGCCCCCTGCCAACGGCCACGAGAGTGAGCTTGAAAGTGGATCTTTCCACCTCAGTTAAGTCTTCAGAGACTGTGGTCCTGGCCGACAGCTTGACCACAGCTTCCCGAGAGGCTCTGAGCCAGAACCCCCAGCTGAGTTGCACTAGGATTCTTAACCCTCAGAAGCTGCTGTGGTAAGCTGCTGAACTGAGGGGAAACTGGTTACACAGCGGTAGACGATGGATATACCATGCCAGTTCTAGAACAGGGTCCGAGAGAAAGAAAGCATTCTGAGGGTGAAGTAATTTAAGACTCATATATCCTTAAAATGAATATAATGCTATTTATTGAACGCTTAGTTATATGCCAGGCATCTTACATATATGCCTCCATTTTGACATGAAAAAATACAATCCCATTGCTAATTAAAAAAAAATTCAATCCCAGAATTTACAGCCATGTTGGATCTATTTCCAAGGATTGTGCTCTTTTCACTCCACTAAGTTGGATGGTTCGATAGATGGATTAACTATGAAAAACAAATTAGGGGGATTCCCTGGAGATCCAGTGGTAGGGCTCAGTGCTTTCACTTGGCATGGGCCTGGGCTGAACTCCTGGTTGGGGAACTAAGATCCTGCCAACTGCCTGGCACAGCCCAAACAAACAAACGAGCACACACATGTATTAGTAAAGGAGTTGTGGCTGACACTTCACGGAAGAATGGAGCACAGAAGAGTCCACAGGAGGCCACTTAAGATAAGGAAAGCGAAAGTGAGGGCTTCTCTGGTGGCTCAGCAGATAAAGAGTCTGCCTGCATTGCAGGAGACCTGGGTTGGGAAGATCCCCTGGAGAAGGGAATGGCAACCCACTCCAGTATTCTTGCCTGGAGAATTCCATGGACATATGAGCCTTCCAGGCTACAGACCATGGGGTCTCAAAGAATCAAAGACAAGGACGTGAAGTGAAGTGAGTTGCTCAGTTGTGTCTGACCCCATGGACTATTATTGTCCATGGAATTCTCCAGGCCAGAATACTGAAGTGGGTGGCCATTCCCTTCTCCAGGCGATCTTCCCAAACCAGGGATCAAACCCAGGTGTCCTGCATTGCAGGCGGATGCATTGCAGGTGGATTCTTTACCAGCTGAGCCACCAGGGAAGCCCAAGAATACAGGAGTGGGTAGTCTATCCCTTCTCCAGGGGACCTTCCCGACTCGGGAATTGAACCAGGGTCTCCTGCATTCCAGGCAGATATTTTACCAACTGTGTTATCAGGGAAGCCCCAAAGACAAGGAAAGGACCAAGCAATTGCCCTTGAAGGATGGACTCAAAATCCAGCACTCTTTTCTTCAACGGAGAGAGCAAGCCAACAGAGAAAACTCTGGCGGAAATCCACCAAATTCTGAAGGGTGTGCCCAGATGGAACACGGTTCTATCTGCCAAGTGTGAGTGAATCCAAAGAAGGGGAGCCCCTCTTGAGCCTGGGAGAAGGCTGGTTCACCCTTCTCTTCTACTGCTGGAATCCCAGCTAACAGCATCACTCTCCTCCCAGACGGATGACAAGAGACCCAGCTAAGGGGCCACCCACTGAGGGGCCACCAGGAAGTTCTGAGGTAGGAGCTAGACGGGCTCCAGATTGGACATGTACCATTGGCCGGCCTCCTCTTTGCACTTCCTGAGGTGAGAGATAGGTGGGCTCCAGTTGAGTAATTTACAACCAGCCCCCTGTTTGCTCTCAGAAATGGAAGTAACAACAGAAACAGGGAAAATAGTCAGTTTTCATATCCTGTAAACATCTCAAGGGAATAATCAAGAACAAAAGAGGAAAAACCCTGAGTAAAGGATAAAGGAGACACTACACATGTGCACAAGGGCTCCTTGGAGTCAAAAGTTAGGGGATAACTCCAGGCTATAACGAGTCTTGCTCCTCCCAGAAGCCTTTCCTTGGAGATCCATCATGGCTGAGGGGTGTGTGTGCACCTCAGGGGAGGGTCCCAGAGTAGGTCAGGTGTGGAAAAAGAAACCAGATAATTGGCCTGAAGGAAGACAAAAGACCCGGAGGAACTGACTTATATAAATGACTTAACCACCGCTTTGCTGTGCTTCTCTCCGGGCTGGGGGATGCCCACACCCTTTCTGTCCGGGTGCGCATCTCTGCCTTGCTTCTGTCTCAACTAAACAGTTTCTGTCTGTGCTCTCCCACTTGTTGTTGTGCTCTGTCTCTAATAATAAACTTTGTACCTGCGTTTACAGTTTCTGCCTCTGTGATAAATACATTTTTCACTGGGGGCAAAGACCCAGGGAAAATTAGCTTCTAGCCTCTAGCCCTTGCCCGTTTGGTGGCTAGGATTCCTGGTTTTCATCCAGGCTACCCAGGTTCAATTCCTGGTCAGGGAATTAAGATCTTGCTTCACGTCACCGCTCACTGCTGCCTCGCCGAAATCAGTTCCAGGCTTCCTCTTGCCAGTGGAAAACGTGGTTCATGAGAAAAGGCCTCCCCATGCTGGCGAGGGACCTGCGAGCTTCCTTAAGGAAGCATCTTGGGATGGGGCTTCAGGGAAAATCTGCAGGTGGGGCAATTCCAAGCGTGTTTCCTCAGTGGGAACAATCATGGCAACATGATTGGGTTATTAGATGGATTAATAATGTGTTTAGCACTGTGCCTCACACACAATGGGGCTTCCCAGGTGGCTCAGTAGTAAAGAATCCGCCTGCAGTGCAGGAGATGTGTGTCAGATACCTGGGTCGGAAAGATCCCGTGGAGGAATAAATGGCAATCCACTCCAGTATTCTTACCTAGAGAATCCCATGGACAGAAGAGCCTAGCAGGCCACGGTCCATAGGGTCGCAAAGAGTCAGACACGTATGAGTGACTGAGCACACACACACTGGCACACAATGCCTGGTGCACACACACGTGTTTGAAGAAAAAGCTAGTTTCTTTCTTTTCTTCCATTCTCTCTCATCACCCTTTATCATACCTATTGACTGGTAAGATATCACCCAAGGAGCCGGTGGACGAGGGTGTTCTCCAGGATGAGCCCAAGGTTGAATGTACAGAAGTTAGCTCAGGGCAGGGACAGCCGTGCAGGTCTTCCTGTGTGTGCGTCTAGCTCTATGCACATGCACAAAAGCCGCTTGACTCGAATTCAGGAACCTGGATTCAAATCATAGGCCTGGCAACTACCAAGGGCCTTTTTTCATCATCTGAAAAAAGAGGCCTAGCAAGCCCGCCGTCTCTCAGAAGGTGCTGGAAAGATGAAACACAACCCCACAAGTGAAAGGATGTTTATGAACAGCCTGGCACACAGTAGGAGCTAAATTAGTCCAATTTAGAATATTGCGAGCAGACCTCTTAGATTGTTCTTCACCTAATGAAGTTCCTCGGCGAGAAGGGCAGAGAGGGAGGGTCCCAGATTTTTTTCCCTGATGATAGAGAAAGCAGAGGCTGACCCTGCATAAATACATTTCTTGAAAAACAACAGTGAATCAGACATAGCTCCAGGGATGTGGGGAGCCAGCCTGGGGGTAGAGGCAGATCCTTAACAGATGAACAGGTTCTGTGTGACAACATGCTATGTCCGAGCCCAGGAGAGCCACTGCTTCAGCTCCAGGTGAGGGAAGTTTAAACCAAGGAGGGGTCATTTGAGCTGGACGTGAAGCAGGTGTCTGCCAGGCAGAGATGAAGAGAAAGAAATTGGCCGAGGGGAGAGTGTGGGCCAGGCAGGGCACCTGGAAGAGCAAGGGGTGCCCACAGCCCAGGGTCAGTAGAGAGACTAAGCTACAGGGATCCACATGGTCCGATGGATGGTGAGGGGCTCACAGAACAGGCGGAGGAGCTTGAACTTGATTCTGCAGGTGAAAGAGAACCAGGGACGTGCTTAATCAAGCAAGGCTGTGTGGACCCCGCTAGAATCTAAACAGAGACAAGGCAGAGAGGGACTGGAGGCAGCCAGACCCAAGAAGGAGCCAAGGCTGGGAGAAAGGGGCTGGAGTGATGGGGGGGGGCGGCGGGCAGAGGGGGGAAATGACCTGGCAAAGAAAAGAAGGATATGCTGGGAGTAGGTACACGGGGAAGGCACAGGAGGGAGGGGGAGAAGAGGAGGAAGGGGAAAGCCCCTCAGTAGTTCAAGAGAAAGAACTGCTCTGACAGCCCCCTTCACTTTGTTTTTTTGATGTGAACCATTTTTAAAGTCTTTATTGAATTTATTACAATACTGTTTCTGTTTTATGTTTTGGTTTTTTGACCGTGAGGCATGCGGGATCTTAGTTCCCTGAAGGGGGAGTAAACCCACAGCCCCAGCATTGGAAGGCAAAGTCCTAATCGCTAGACCACCAGGGAAATCCCAGCCCCTGCACTTGGAAGGAGCCATGTCTTCTGTGCACATGGGCTGACTTTTCTATCTCACCCCCTCCGAGATTCTGGCCACTGGAGACTGGAGAGGATCCTGCAGGGATAACCAGCCCTTTAAGGAGACTTCCCCTGTAGCAAAGGCACCGCCTGGCTCCAGTGGATTCCCCAGGAAGACAGTAATTCCTCATCCTCTAATAGAGCCAATAAATATTGTGAGAGGGTAAGTAATTAACAACCTTTTGCCGGAAAGGAGCAATTCTTGTGATCTATGGAGTTTCTTTTCCTGTTCACTTCTTTGTTGTTGCAAATACGATACTTCTGGTAAGCGTGCGGTGCGTTGTTCGCTGAGTTAATCGCCAAAGCATGTTGTATTTTTTATTAAATCCATTCATTACAATCGACTCATATGAATTAAAGCTGGAGGAGCTGCGGTGAGAGCTGTCTTCCACCTTTGTGTCTGCTTCTGATCTTAATACTTTTAATGAGATCAAAACTGTTACCAAATAATTTAACCACAGGAAAAAAAAAAGCCTATGTTAGCAGGCGAGGAAGATAACCTTGCCCCTTTCGTAATTTCCATGCCCTGTAGCAACTTCCTTTGGTTATTTATTCTGGTGTCTGATTTCCCACCCGTAAAGAAGCTTTATTAGTGGTAATTATATTAGGCAAAGGGAAAAGAAAAACTTTGCAAACTTCTAAAGTGATTTACCTCTTGGCTTGCAGTTTTAATTAAAATTCCAGTTTATTTAGCAAATAGCTCTGAAAAGATTAGATACCAATTTAGCGCTATTTTTTTCCCCACTTTCCAATTCATCAGGGTGACACAAACAACAAAACAACGCATTTAATGACTCTTACTCCATCTCATCATAACTCAGCCTATGGAAAAGAGCTCTAATATCAATTATAAATTATAAATTAACTCCATTATGCTTTGCAAAAATCTCAACAGTAATCTCCCTGCTCTCTACTCCCTCCCTCACTGTGAGTAAATGATCTCAATTCACCACAAGGCCTCAAATTACCCAGTCTCTCCCACGTCAAAACTTCAAATGTGCTTATTAACTGGAACGGAAACAAAGAGAATCAGGTTTCTGTTTCATCAGCCTTTCCTCCTATTGGGGATTGTTGTTATTAATAGCTAAGGTGTGTCTGACTCATTTGTGACCCCATGGATTGTAGCCTGCCAGGCTCCTCTGTCCATGGGATTTCCCAGGCAAGAACAATGGAGTGGGCTGCCATTTCCTTTTCCAGGGGATCTTCCTGGATCAGGAATTGAACCTTCATCTCCTGTATTGCAGGCATATTCTTTACTGCTGAGCCACTGGGGAAGTCCCCCCAACTAGGGATACCAAACAACTTTTCCTGAAGTCATTCCTGACAGCTTGTCCCTAGTTGACCCGCTACCCAGGCCAGTTGAATGGTTTCCATGATGGCAGTGCCCTCCAGAAATTCAGTCTAAATGCACTGTGTGTAGCTGCAACATCAATTCATTCAACATACAAGCAAGTCAGGCCTTTGAGGCGGGTGGCATGTTCAGGGAATGCTGAGAGGTCTGATATTATAGGGGCAGAGGGTTAATGACAGGAGACAGAGCTGGAGAGGTGAAAACAGGAGGGTAAAAGATGCAGCCCTTACCTTCAGGGAGCTAGTAGTACAGCAGGTGAGTCACACATATAAACAGATTGCTGTAATGCCTGCGGCCACATCTTACTCAGTGCCTGTGTCAGAGCCAAGCTCTTTCCTCACACTGTCACTCTCCATCTCCACACAACCTGGTGAACAGCAGTGCAGCCCCATTTCACAGAAGAGGTGACTGAGGTTCAGAGACCTGACTCTTGGTGAGAAAGAGAGAAGCTGGCAAGAAGACTAGACAGGGAAAAGGAGTCTCCATGGGGGGAAGCAACAGGATATGCAAAGACCTGGTGAAGAGCAACCGACAGCCTGGGAGATCCTGTCTGTGGCCACTTGGGCGTCATTGGATCTCTTGAGCCTGTTTCCCCACCTGGCACAAGCAGGGTATTACCTATTATGTAAATCTGTAAGAGCCTGCTCTTCTTTTCCAATAACGGACTATGACTTGGGCCAACCCTAAAGTACCAGTGCTGTCTTAATAAGGTACCCAAGGGACAAAGAAGAAGTTTCCCAGAGGACTTGCCCCACTAAACTCATCTGCTCCTCCTGACCCACAAAACCAGTCCATCAATTCTCATAGACACGCCACTGCCATGGGAACCTCAAATCATACCATTACACCTTACTAAAAAGAACACAATGTTTCCAATAATTTCTATAATAATAAACATTGTAGCTTCTATTCCCTGAGTTTATATTATGTGCTGTGTACTTTACATGTGCTGTCTCAATTCACCCTCACAACAGCACTTTGAAGTAGGTAGCTACACTGCCATTCTACTTTATAGAAGAGGAAACTGAGGCTCAGAGCAATTAGACAACTCAGTCTTTGATAGGGCATCCAGTTAGCGATAGAGCAAAGATAGGACCCAGCCCCGTTAAGTCATCAGTCCCCAGAGAATTAAGCCTGGAAGAAATGAATAAGGTTCCTCTAACAAGCATAGGACTCCAATGACTAGGAAGTATATATGAGGCGGATGTGTGCAGGGAAGGTGCAGGGGAGGGACCAGAGTCTGGCAGCTGGCCCCACTGGGAGCTCTCCAGAGTGCTGAACTGCCTCTGCCAATGTCCTCCGATTCACAGCGCCTGCCACCTGGGCACCCGTGCCCGTCCTAACCCTCACCTCCTGGTTTCAATGTCTAATAGGGCAGTGATGAAATAGAGTGAGTGGAAGTGGGAGAACACCTGGGAGAGAGAGAGCTAACTTCTAGAGTTAGCGAGCTTGAGGGGATGACGGGACACCTCACTGGAACTATCCTACAAGGGATTAGAAATACAGGAGCGGGAGTGGAGCGAAGTCAAAGCAAGAGATGCAAACTTGTGAGTTAGAGAAGACAGTACTGGAGAGAGACTGAGTGCGTTTTTGGAGTGGCTGCTGAGGAAGAAAAGCAAAGGGCAAGAAGCAGAGAGGGAAGGGGACTCCTCCTAGCAGCCCTCCACAGGGGGTACCAGGAGCAAATAACTAGACTCTCCAACTCTGATATTTCATGAAAAGGTGTTCAAAGAGGGCAGAATTGTGTTGCCTATAGGTTTGAATCTGTGAATAAATAATTGCCACTGCCCTCAACCCCTCCTCCCCTCACTCCCTGAAAAAGGAAGAGAGAATGACAAAGTATTCAAGGGAAAAATAGAAAATAAACTGCCGTATGGTCACATGATTCTAGTTAATCAAGATCATACCCACTCTTACATGAAGTAAAACACTTCCTTATAAATTTGAGAGGTCACCCAGAAAGCCTGTCTTTGACCTTTCAGAACCACAGATCCTAAAGGCTTACATGATGGGATATTTATTTATAAGCACATCTCTCCCCCTACTGGCAAAAGAGATATTAGAAAAGCACGTTTATTCTCTGGCTCCATCCCTACTTCTCCTCTCCCACACACCTTTCATAAGACTAGTTATCCTCTTTTATTAACCTAGTCTTTAATTCAAGCATCAGTGCAATTTATGCATCAACTCAATGTCAAGCATTGGGAATTCTGAGAAGAATGAGGCACAGTCTCTGTCCTTGGGATGGGTACTTGTAAATACATCACAATGCGAAGGGGCAAACACTCCAGCAGATGCCTGTTTCCCCATTTGGGTTAAAGGGCTATAGGAGCACGAAGCAAGGTGTGAGTTATTGAAAGATGAGCTGGAATTTGTCAAGCCCATAAACCAGGAACATAGTCTAGGCTGGAAAAGGAGCCCTGTGTGCAAAAGCAGAGCATGGTTAGGAGTCTCTCCAGGTCGGGAAAAACAACTTAATTTTCTCTGAATTCTGGGTGCCTAGCCCAGTGCACATAACAGATGCTGGAGGAACAGATGGCATGAAGTTGAGTGTGGAGGAATAAAGTATGACTGTGGAGTCCTGCAACGGAAGGGAAATTGAATGGAACCAGAATCTATAAGCCTCAGAACAAATTTTGATGTGAAACTGCTCAGCTTATAGCAGGTGCAGGCAGACTTTGGTCATTCATTTCTCCAGCCCAGCGCTTGATACTAACTGACGTATCCATCTTGGCAAGTGAACAGCGGAGGGAATGCACACCCTCAAAGTGGCCAGTTCAAGAATGAGGCGCCAGCTCACAGCTAGAGTCTACCTTACTGATTAGAATTTTAAAAGAAATTACCAGGACTTTCCTAGTGGTCCAGTGGTTAAGAATCTGCCTGTCAGTGCAGGGGACACGGGTTCGATCCCTGGTCCAGGAAGATTCCACATGCCGAGGGACAGCTAGGCCCCTACACCACAACTCCTGAGGCCCACTCACCCCAGAGCCTGTGGTCTGTAACAAGAGAAGCCACTGCAGTGAGAAGCCCACACACAGCAGCTAGAGAATAGCCCCCACTCGCCACAGCGAGAGAAAGCCTGTGCAGAGCAACAGAGTCCCAGCACAGCCAAAAGTCAATCAATTTTTTAAAAAAGGAATTATCAACAATTACAATCCAAATGTGACGGGTAGGGGTATATCTGAGGATCTTGTATCAAATTTTGGTTATCTTCTTTGTTTTTGAATGTTGAGTTGTATTGTCAACTTCCAAATCTCATTTTTCACAGCTCAACATGGCCAATATCTGTGACAAAAAGTCCTGCTTTCACTAGCTCCTAGAGATGAAAGTTGTTATTCCTCTCCTTTAAGTATTTAAGCCGTACCTTTTAATTTACTTAATGAACTCAGAACAAACTGATTGATGGCCCAGCTCAGTTGGCAATGACAGCTGCTATTTCTCTGATGACCAGATAATTAGGCAATTGCATTAAGTGCATGTCACCCCGATCAAGCGACAAGGTCTATTAAGACAAAGCCAGCCTACTTGTGGCTTTCAGTCGGCTTCAGCAGAGCACAGGTTTTTAAGCACTCTGGTACCAGTTTAAACACCTTTGTGTTTTCAGTGTTATGAATCAAGTGCTTTCTCAGTGCACTCTGAAGAAACTGGGCCAGTAAAATTAGCTTTGTATCCTATTGCAAATAATGATTAGTAGAAATGTTATTAGATTAAGATCAGGAGACTGAGGTTCTAATTCATCCATCCATCCACCCAACAAACATTAATTTAGTGCCTATTACATGCTAGCTACTGGGCTAAGTGCTGTATTGTTCCTGTTGTTGGTCAGGTCCTAGGTCACGTCTGACTCTTTGTGACCCCATGGACTACAGTGCACTAGGCTTCCCTGTCCTTCACCATCTCCTGGAGTTTGCTCAAATTCATGTCCATTGAGTCGGTGATGCCATACAACCATGTCATCTTCTGTCATCCCCTTCTCCTCTTGCATTCATATTTTCCAGCATCAGGGTCTTTTTTGATGAGTCGGCTCTTCTTGGGTCTAACAAAACCATCACCACTACATGTGCTGAGCATCTTCTGTGTGCCAGGCATGGTTCTACACTTCACAGAGTCATTTAACACACCTTACAACCTTGGGGTATAAGTACCATTATCACACCCATTTTACAGATGAGGACAATGAGGCACAGAGAAGTAAAACAACTTACCTCCGTTTTCAGCCTCACAAGTGGCAGGGCCAGGGACCAAACCCAGCCAGTCTGACTCCAAAGACAAATAAGATGTAGTTTCAGCCTTAGAGGAGCTCAGAGTTTCCTGGAGGGATACATAGACCTGTGCAATCAATGGCTCTATGTCCCAGGAAAAATCTTTTCCTCTCCCTTACTAGTTTTTCATTGCTACACAAAAAATACAAATACAAGCCTAGTGACTTTATACATAGTCATTTATCGGCTCAGAGTTCTGTAGGTCAGAGGCCCACCGTGACTTTAGCTGAGTCCTCTGCCTGGGTCATCACAGGCTGAAAACACAGTGTGGGCAGGGTTGGTGATTCTTGTCCTGGCTCAGGGTTGTCTTCCATGCTCAGTGGAAGAATTCATCTCCTTGCAGCTGGAGGGCTGAGGTCCTCATTTTCCTTCCAGCTGTCAGCCAGGGACCACATGTAGCACTGGTGACTGTCTGCAGTCATTCTGCCATAACGCCCCCCACAGTTGTCAGCCAGGGACCACATGTAGCACCGGTGACTGTCTGCAGTCATTCTGCCATTATGCCCCCCACAGGCAGCCCAGAAAGTGGTGGCTCACTTTCTTCAGACAAGCCAGATCACATCTGTCTGCTTCCTCTTCTGCAACCAGCCAGAGAAAACTGTCTTTCTTTTTTTTTTTAAATTACAACATTTTATTGCAGCATCAGCAAAGGTCAGATTTCTGAAGCTGGTGAAGATCGGGCAGCATTTCCATGTGAAATGTTACAACTTTACAGTTTTGTTTCTTATTTAATTCTACATGCAGAAACTAAAATATGGTAAAAGAAAAAATGCAAAACAGCTAGAAAAAAGATGTAATCAGGTTGTAGCTTACAGATGTGCTTGCTCTTCAACTAAATTCACTATGCCTACTGGAAAGCAAACGAAAGACAACTATCCTAATAAATTAACAGATTGGCCAGAAACAGACTAAGAACTCTCGTTTCTATGTAAGTGGGGGGAAAACAAAACAAAACAAAAAACAGAAGCAAAATAAAAGCTCTACTGTTTCCATACTTTGTTTAGAGACAGAGGCTGTAAACCCATGAAGGTCAACATCATCTCCGGATCCCCCTCTTGCTGTCCTTCGTCCATCTTCAGTGGTGTCTGCCTGGCACACTGTTTGTTTTCAATGATACTTACAATGGGCTCGAGGCTGGTGTCAGACTCCCCAAGCTCTCTGGGTTCATGCTGTGCGTGCGAATCGTCTTCACATTTTCCCTTTACCCTAATAGGCAATGTTGTATTACTGACTCTGATGGATAAAACTGATTTTTCTCCCCCATTCCTTGTTCCTCATGAAAGAGATTCCTAAACAAAAGCCTTCCTGGTGGATTATCTGGTACCTGGATGTCTTTCATCATTTTGCTGTCCTGCATGTAAGTTTTCACTAGAAGATTTTACTGCTTGCTCTATACTTTTCTACTGTAGTTCTGGAGCTCCCAAATGTATCTTCTTTCAACATGGGATATTCAATTCAGAGGCACTAAAACTCAAATCAAGTTTAAACTCAAGTTCATTTCCCCCAGAAAACTGTAATTTCAAGGGATCACCTGATTAGGTCAGGCCCATCAAAGGACAATCCCCTTTGGCTGTATAATGGCACATAGTCATGGAAGTAATATCTCATCATATACACAGGCCCTGTTGTTGTTATTCAGGCGCTAAGCCACGTCCAACTCTTTGAGACCCCATAGACTGCAGCACGCCAGGCTCCCTGTCCTTCACTGTCTCCCAGAGTTTGCTCAAACTCATGTTCATTGAGTCGGTGATGCCATCCAGCCATCTCATCCTCTGTTGTCCCCTTCACCTCCTGCCTTCAATCTTTCCCAGCATCAGTGTCTTTTCCAATGAGCCAGCTCTTCACATCAGGAGGAAAGAAAAAATACTTGAACTTCAGCTTCAGCATCAGTCCTTCCAATGAATATTCAAGGTCGATTTCCTTTAGGATTGACTAGTTTGATCTTTCAGTCCAAGGGACTCTCAAGAGTTTTCTCCAACACCACAGTTCAAAGGCATCAATTCTTCAGTACTCAGCCTACACAGGCCCTGCCCACACTGAAAGGGGAGAAGACTATCCATGTGGGAAAATCCTTAGGGGCTATTTTAGGATTCTGCCTATCACATTTTCTGCTTTTTTTTTTTTTAATTTTCTGTTTTGCTTTCCTAGTCTGAGGCTAGACTAGATAACAGTACTATCTACTACTTATATAGTGATTTACACTTATTAAAGATGTTTTCACATATTTTATCTTATTTGAGCCCTACAATCCAGAGATTTAGGTGCTCTGGGAGCAAGGTTAGTCTCACTGCCTGTCAGAAAGAGGAATCCAAGGGTCAGAGGAGTTAACCTTCCCCTTGCCATGCTGGTAGAGCCTGGGAGACCAAAGCCTTAGTGCCAGTCCTGATTCTAGCATCTGGGCTTCCTCCTCAAGCCCGTGCTGGCAGGACGATGTAAGAGGACTGGAAACAACTGAAGCAGAAAGAACACAGGCTTTGGAGCCAGACATACCTGGGTTCAAATCCAAGTTCTGCTCCTTATGAGCTCCAGATCTTGGGAAAGTCACTTCCTCTGTCTGGGCAGCCTCATGTTTAAAATGGGGGGAGTTGGGCTACTCAGTCTCCAAGGGCTCTTTCAGCCTCAGATGAGGACAGAAATGCTTCAGATGCACAGTGGAAGACTACTGACTCCATGAGTCTATCCTCCTGGTTGAGGGAGAACCTCTAACTATACCCTTCATCCAGGTATCCCTGTGGTTTGGGGAAATCTTTCCATTTCATTATTCTCCCAGGGCCAACATGGCTTAAGCAACAGAAGTTCATATTCTCACAGTCCTGGTTCCCGGAAGTCCATGATCAAAGTGCTGGCAAGGCTGGTCCCTGCACAGGACTGAGAGAGAAGCTGCCCCATGTCTCTCTCCCGTTCCTGAAGGATGCTGGCAACCCTGGAGGTTCCTTGCTCTGCACATGCATCACTTCAGGTCCTGCCTTTGTCTCCTTATGACCTTCCCCCATGTGTCTCTGTGTCTTTTTCTTTTCTGTTTCTTGCAAGGACACTCATCATTGAATTTAGGCCCCATTAATCCGAGATCATCTCATCTCAGGATCCTTAATTTAATTAGATCTTCAAAGACTCTATTCCCAAATAAGGTCGTATTCACAGATACCAGTTAGAACTTGGACGTATCTTTTGAGGGGGACACAAGTCAACCCACATCATAAATTGATTTATGGATACCATGGTTGATGGAATAGAGGTGATTTCCAATTTTTCCTTATTACGAAGAACACTGCAGTAAACATCCTCATTGCGTCTCTTTGTGTACATGAACAAGAATTTCTGTAGAAGTGGAATTGATTGGATCACAGAGTGAACACGTTTTCAGCTCTGCAAGCTACTGCTAAATATTTTTGCCAGTCTAAATGATGTGAAATGGTATCTCATCTTCATGATTATACCAGTGAGATCGAATATTTTTGCAAACATTTACTGGACATTTGGGTTTCCTCTTTGAAGATTTTTTTTGAACTCTAAATAAGTGGTTCCGTATCAGGATCATCCAGGATCATCTCAAAAGAGATGGTGATTTAGCAGAGGTGAGCTGCTAGAAATCTGAATGCTGAAAAGCACACCAGGAGACCGAAGCCTAGACCCAGGGAAGGTACACGCGTGCTCAGTTGCTCAGTCATGTCTGACTCAAGGACTGTGGCCTGCCAGGCTCCACTGCGGGCAAGAAATATTAGCGTGGGTTTCCATATCCTTCTCCACGGGATTTTCCTGACCCAGAGATTGAACCTGCATCTCCTGCATTGGCAGGCAGATTCTTTACCACTGAGCCACCTGGGAAGTCCCTCCTAGAGAAGAAGCACTGTATTAATGGTAGTAACTGCTTTATTGAGGCTTCCCTGGTCATACAGTGGTAAAGAATCCACCTGCCAATGCAGCAGAAGCAAGTTCGATCTCTGGGTTGGGAAGATCCCCTGGAGAAGTGAATGTCAACCCACTCCAGTATTCTTGCCTGGGAAATCCCATGGACAGAAGAGCTTGGCAGGCTATAGTCCATGGGGCTGCAGAGAGTCAGACATGACTTAGCAACTAAACAACAACAAATACATCTATGTGCGTTAAGCCCTTTCTTTTAAAATGGAACTTAAATTTTCAAGATTCACCAAAGATAATATCAGTTCTACTGTTGAGATTAACCTGAAAAAAATAGTTCAAAGATGAACTATTTACAAAACATCAATGAAGATGATTAAGACTAGAAAATGGCAGCATTTCAAAGCTGTAGCCTGAAATTCAGGTGCAAAACATACAGGACTGGGTTTTTGTTTGTTTTTAATTTTTATTGGAGTATAGTTGATTTACAATATTGTGTCGGTTTCAGCTGTACAGAAAAGTGAATCAGTTATACATATACATACATCCACTCATTTTTTTATTCTTTTCCCATCTAGGCCATTACAGAGTATTGAGTAGAGTTTCCTGTGCTATACAGTAGATCCTTATTAGTTATCTATTTTATGCATCTTAGTGCTTGTATGTCAATCCAATCTCTGAATTTATCCCTCCCTCCCAGGACTGGGTTTTACAGTACAATACACATACACACACCATTTGTTTCTAAATGATTGTCACTAAGTTTTAAAATTATTATTATAATTTATTAATATTAATATCTCATAATATTACTGTAAGACCACCTATATCTAGTTTAGTAGCTTTAAAAGCTAAACTAACTTTAAAAAACTTTCAAAAAATTTTCAAAAGGCAGTTTTAACTTCTTGTGGCTCCTGTATTTTCTAAAACAACAGGAAGGCTAACGCTTACCTCGCTGTTACTCTATCAACAAGCTCCTCTGCACTGAGGTGGAGAGCCAACCAGCTCATCCCAGTTTTCCCAGGACTATCCTGACTTTAAACACGGAAGTCCAGCACCCTGGAGCCCTCTTATTCCCAGGCAAGCTGGAACAGCTGGTCATCCCAGCACAGGGGCAGCTTCCTTTCACTGCATGGGAGGAAGGCCTGATAGTAGCAAGCCCTTCTCCTGTACTTTAAACCTGAAAGGTAGTCATGCATCTGAGAATTATTCCTTACTGGTAGGGAAAAAAATAAAATTCTGCATGTGGTTCACCTGATAATACC
Organism: Bison bison bison; assembly: GCF_000754665.1. NCBI lineage: Eukaryota > Metazoa > Chordata > Mammalia > Artiodactyla > Bovidae > Bison > Bison bison. The sequence goes on along the minus strand of NW_011494879.1, from coordinate 356,421 downwards.
AGCCTGGATTTCACAGCCAAGGGTTAGAAGAAACCTTCACAAGTCAATGTTCTTAATTCTCTTCTGAAGAATTCCAGGAAACGGATTCCAAAAGGCCACCTTTGAAACCCATGCTACCACCCATGATCCTTTTAAAATATTCAATTCTATCTACCATCATATCATTTTCATTCTCAGCACTGAGCTGAATAAAGAAACCTTAAAGATATGCTACCCACAGGAAATCAGGTGAAATTATTACAGACCTTGAAACGGGCACCAGAACAAAGGCTGGTAGAAGCGTCTTTGGACTTCGTGGGGAAAGAAGACTAGATTCTAAAAACCTTAAAAATAAGAATACTAGAGACTTTTTAGAACAGAGTGTCAAGCAAACAGCTTTAAAGCCTTGGTTATAATCTGTTGTATTCAGTACAGTAATTCTAAATGGGCTCTCCAAAGGAAGGCAAAGACTACCATTTATGAAATGCCTACTGTATGCCAGTTGCTCTCATGCTTACTATTTCATTTTAATCTCCTAAAACCCCAGTGGAAAGATCATATTTTTCCATTTTTACAGAAGAGGAAAGCATTCACACCACCCTATGCTAGGTGCTGGATGTGCAATAATAAACATGGAGTCATAAAGATAAAATGATAAATAGCAAACATGATATTCACAAGTAATAAAAATGAGAGTCATGGTTCCTGCTTTCATGGAACTTCGAGTCAAGTGAGGAATGCTAGACACTTAAAAATTATTACAAAAACAATTATGAGTGACCCCGCACAGGGGGAAATCAAGGCATGTGCTGGAGAGCTGACGAATAAAAGGACACACACCATGATTAAAAAAAAATCTACAAACAATAAATGCTGGAGAGGATGTGAAGAAAAGGGAAACCTCCTACACTGTTGGTGGAGATATAAATTGGTGCAGCAGCTATAGAGAACAGTATGGAGTCTCCTTAAAATAAATTAAAAAAAAAAAAAAAAAAACTAAAAATAAGAGCTACCATATAATCCTGCAATGGAGAAAGAAATGGCAACCCACTCCAGTATTCTTGCCTGGAGAATTCCATGGACTGAGGAGCCTGGTGGGCTAAGTCCATGCGGTCGCAAAGAGTCGGACACAACTCAGTGACTAAACGACAACATAATCCTGGAATCCCACTCCTGGGTGTACGTTCAAAGAAAACCATAACTCAAAAAGATACATGCATCCCTATGTTCACTGCAGCACTGTTTACAAAAGCCAAGACACGGAAGCAATCTAAATGTCCATCGACAGGAATGGATACAGAAGATGTGGTACATACATACAATAGAATATTACTCAGCCATTAAAAAAGAATGAAATAAGGCCATATGCAGCGACATGCATGGACCTAGAGGTTGTCATACTGAGTACAGTAAGTCAGAGGGAGAAGGACAAATATCACATGATATCATTTGTACGTGGAATCTAAAAAAATGGTACAAGTGAAGATACTTACAAAACAAAATTAGTCATAGAAAACAAACTTATGGTTACCAGCACAGAAATTAGAGGGAGAGATAAAATGGGAAATTGAGGTTGACACATATATTCTACTATATATAAAATAGATAGGGCCTTCCCTGGTGGCTCAATGGTAAAGAATCAGCCCGTCAATGCAGGAGACATGGGTTCCATCCCTGGTCCAGGAAGACCCAACATGCTACAGAGCAACCGAGCCTGTGCACCACAACTATTGAGTCCGTGTTCTAGAGCCCACGCGCTGTAACTACTGAAGCTCGCACGCCCTAGAGTCTGAGCTCCACAACAAGAGAAGCTACTGCAATGAGAATCCCGCGCACCACAGCTACAGTGGCCCCTGCCTGCCACGACTAGAGAAAAGCCCTCGCAGCAACAAAGACCCAGCACAGCCACTAAATAAATAAATTTTTAAAATTAAAAAATAAAATAGATAACTAATAAGGACCTCCACAGGGAACTTTTCTCAATACTCTGTAATGACCTCAATGGAGAAAGAATCTAAAAAAGACTGGATGGATGTATAAATGATCCACTTTGTTGTACAGCAGAAACTAACACAACATTGTAAATCAAACTACACTCCAATAAAAAATAAATTAAATATATGTGCGTGTGTGTGTGTGTGTGTGTGTACACTGGGGGAAAAAAAAAGAATAAGAGGACAGGAGTTGAGAAGAGGTGGGAGAGAAAGGCAAACAGTCTCCTGATTCCAGGTACAGGAAGCAGCAGACATCCCAAGGGGCGAATGCTCAGCTATGTGCCCGAGACAACACAATGTATCAGTGGGTCAGACTGGGGCTCTGAATCCTGTGCTTTCTGACTGTAAATACGATGTGACCAGCTGTGCTTCAAACCTGAAAGGGACAGTCCACAGAGTGGAGCTGGTTCCCAGCAATGATACTGCGTGTTTCCCAAGCTAGTCTGATCAGAAGAATCAGTCCACAGGGGCTTGTTAAAAAAAGAAAGATTCGCCCCAGTCCTACCCCTACTGGGAAATCAAAGTTTAACAAATGCCCCAGGTGCTTCGTAGGATCAGACGGAGTTTGAGATAACGCTGAGTCATGGCTTTGGAAAACCAAAAACCCAACACGCTGGCAGTTTACAATTGTAATCGCCTGGACATTTTTAGGAACTGGGTGGAGCTCCTGGAAGTAATTTAGCCTTTCAAAAGGAAAACAGATGGGCAAAAAGTAAACAAAAACTCTCTAGAGATCCATCAGTCAGCCAAATAAAATGGTCTCCCTCTCTTCCAGATTTTCTATGGATTTCTACCGGCTCTTCCTACTGGATTTAAGTAGTGTCTTCTCAGTATAATTTTGTGACTGCTGTCAAAACAGGATCCGTTTCCACACCAGAAGGCTCAGCAACATGCTGCTAATTTGGTGTCATCACTAAGGAGTTGACTAGAGGAACTGAAGCAGCAAGACAGTAAGAAACCACAAGCCTTGGCTTTCATCTGGGAGGGGTTATGGATTCAGAATCCAAACACTTGGGTTCAAATTCCAGCCCTTACCACTTACGAGATGGACAAGGTCATGAACTTCTCTGAGCCTCATTTTACCCAGCTGCACAGGGGGCTAATAACACACTCTCTGCGGAGTTATTCTGAGGAATACGTGACTTAATAGAGTGGTGGTCTGTCTGGCTCAGCCTTAACAAATGTTTGTTAATAAATAACAAATAATAAAACAAGGGCCCTCCAGCAGGGCCAGACAGAAGGGAGGGCAGAGGGAAGGTGTGGAAAGGCCAGGGACACCCTGCCCCGGGTGGCAAGGACGTGCC